>NC_090246.1:52435719-52585719 GCF_037325665.1 Littorina saxatilis
AAACTGACACACACACACACACACACACACACACACACACACACGGCACACACACATATACACACATACACTCGTATGCACGCACGCACGTACACACATCAGTACAGACACACTGGCACGCACACACACACACACACGCACTGCATGCACGCATGCACGCACGCACGCGTGTTTATCAGCAAACTCTACTCTGCCCACCTTTCAAAACCACGAAGACAGGCAGCTGGACAGTGAAATAAATGATTTAATAATTCTGTGATCCACGGTTTGATCCATGCGTGTTTCTTCTGTCTTTAGTGAACATTCGCTCAGTTAAAACTTTATATTTACTCATTTTCCTCAGGCTTTTAAGCGAGCAGAGTGGCCGCGGGGGATAAGAGCGACAGTATTCAAACACTGTCAACTCCCAAAGGTTCCATTCCCACTCCCGTCAATATTTCTTTGTGTGTTTGTGTGTCTGTACATGTGTGTCACGACCGCTGCAACACCAGCGTGAAGTGCATGTGTGTGTCAGTGTGTCTCTGTGCTTGCGGGTGTCGAGTAAAACTGGAGGCACAAGACCCGTGCCAGACCAGTGCCAAGAGACTGATGCCCGAGTGAGAATGGTGGTGCCAGAATGAGCGTGGTGCCAGAATGAACGTGGTGGTAACGGAGTGACTGAGAATGGTGGTGCTAGATTGAAAGTGCCAGATCGGTGCCAGACTGTGAGATTGATTGAAAGTGCCAGATTGGTGCCAGAGTGAGATTGATTGAAAGTGCCAGATCGGTGCCAGAGTGAGATTGATTGAATGTGCAAGACTGTGTCAGAATGGAGATGCGAGAGATGCGTACAATTGTGGTGCCAGACCGTTTCCAAAGAAACTGAACCCAGAGAGTGGTCCTGGCGAATTGACAGTGAGAGTCAAAGAGTTATGATATGAGAGTGCCAGAGTGAGAGCGCAGACCGGTTCAGCCGGAGCAACAGCTACACTATGAAACCCAGAGACTGAGTGGTTGTGCCGGAATGATAGTGAGAGTGACAGAGTTAGAATGTGGTGTCAGAGCACAGAGATTCTAGTCTATATCTCTGTGGGCCGGAGTGAGAATGGCAGACCGGTTCCAGGGGGATTGGGTAACCAGTTCGTGATTAAGAAACCCAGAGAGTGGTGCTCTGAGAGTGCCCGAGTGAGCATAGCTTTCCTTTTTCTTTTTTTCTTTTTTTTCTTTTTTTTTCCTTGTTTTTTTTTTTACATACATAAAGACAAGTTTACAAAATTTAATATACATTGGCCCGTGTATACACTAAACATACATTTCACATACATTTATATGGGTAAAGGTTTGCGAACAGGTAAGGGGTGTAAGAGAGAGAGAGAGAGAGAGAGAGAGAGAGAGAGAGAGAGAGAGAGAGAGAGAGAGAGAGAGAGAGAGAGAAAGAGAGAGACCAGAGACAGATAGAGAGAGAGAGAGAAAGAGAGAGAGAGAGAGAGAGAGAGAGAGAGAGAGAGAAAGAGAGAGAGATGGTGGTGGTCTAAGTAATTGTTATTGAGTACAGGTTCAATTAAAACAAAACGGGCTTGTCACGTGGACATAGAAGGCTTTTAAACTGGACACATGTAATGGGAGACAAAACAAAAAACCAAAAAACAGGATCAATCAAAAATGATCCTTGTACTTGTTCCAATCAGCATTACATTGTTGAATATTGCTACTAATGAAGGCGTTATCTCTTTCTATTCTAAATCGTTGTTGTACAATTTTCTTAAAAATATCAATGTGTGGCAGCATGTCTTTCAGTCTTGCGGTATACAAATAATATTTTGCAAGCAACAAGAACAAATCAGAAACCCTGTCTGTATGTACAGCCTCTTTACAACCAAACATAATAAATTCCTTTGATAAAATCAACTGTGCACAGTGTGAAAAACTTTCCTGCAGCCACTTTGAAAACTCCCTCCAAAAAGACTGGACTGTAGGGCAGTCCTACAAGAAATGATCTTCTTCTTCTTCTTCTTCTTCGTACGACGGTTGTGTCAGACTCGGAATCTGGAGGATGCCATGAACATGGACGTTCTTTCCAGGTCCTCCAGTGCTCCCCACATTTTGGTCCTCAGATCTGTTGGGTCAGGCGAAGAAATGATCCAAACTGTCTTCTTCTTTACAGAAGAAACACAGTGAAGAGTCTACAATTTTTTTCAAAAACAACAGACGCCTTGTTGGGATAATTCTGTATAAAATTCTATACTGTAACCACCGCAATCTAGTATCAATAGTTGTTTTTATAACTTGTGAAAAGACAGTTGTCTTATCCAGATTAATATTCATTTTTTGTGACCATTTCTCAATTGATTTTAATGGACCATCATTATAAACCAACTTCTTATACAAAATCTTTGAATCAGATTGCAAAACAAGTTTACATGACAACATTTCGGACAACACATATTTATTTTCAAATTCTATATTTAATTTTTGTTGATAACGTTTTACTGCACGTAATACACCTTCATACAGAATAAAATTTACAGACACATGAGGATAAGCTATCTTGAAATCTTCATAAGGCAAGTAGCCATTTGGTCCAAGCAGATGCCCTATGGAGACAACTCCATTCTCAATCCAGTTTGAAATAAAAAATAATCTTTTTGTCTCGACAGACATGGACATTGAAATGCAGTGGCTCTGAGATAAATTCATCAAAATTCTGAGGCACACATTTACAGACAAATCGTTTATAATGCTTAAATACATCAAACCAAAAAGGGTTCTTTACTTTATGCATCAAAACATTTGCAAATTCCCCACCTCTATATTCCACACAACAAATCTGGGGACAAATTATCTTCAAAATATGTACAATCTTCCCAGTATTCAACAAAATCCTTTTTAACCATGTCAATTTTAAAACAGCTAAGTAACAATAGACATCCACCATCTTCAGTCCACCATTTTCATATGGCTGTACAACTATTTTTCTTTTAATTTTATCTGGTTTTTCATCCCATAAAAAAGAATATAGCAGTTTATTCAATTCATCGAGAAAATGTTTCTCAGGATCTGGTAAATTCATAAATAGGTGAGTTAATCTTGACATAACCAGTGTCTTTATAACTGTTACTTTACCGAATGGTGTAAGATTTCTCTTTGACCACATATTTAAATACCTCCGAGTTTCTTGGAACTTGTTTTCATAATTTATGTTCACTATTTCCTCCACTTTCACTGAAAAATGTATGCCGAGCACTCTAAATACAGTTGGGTTCCACTTCAAATTTAATTCTGGCATGAATGTAACATTTGATTTTGTAAACGACCCTATCCACACAACAGCAGATTTATCACCTTTTTACATTTAGTCAAGTTTTGACTAAATGTTTTAACATAGAGGGGGAATCGAGACGAGGGTCGTGGTGTATGTGTGTGTGTGTGTGTGTGTGTGTGTGTCTGTGTGTGTGTGTGTGTGTGTGTGTGTGTGTGTGTGTGTGTGTGTGTGTGTGTGTGTGTGTGTGTGTGTGTGTGTGTGTGTGTGTGTGTGTGTAGAGCGATTCAGAGTAAACTACTGAACCGATCTTTATGAAATTTTACATGAGAGTTCCTGGGTATGATATCCCCAGATATTTTTTTTCATTTTTTCGATAAATGTCTTTGATGACGTCATATCCGGCTTTTTGTAAAAGTTGAGGCGGCACTGTCACACCCTCATTTTTCAATCAAATTTATTTAAATTTTTGTAAAGCAATCTTCGACGAAGCCCGGACTTTGGTATTGCATTTCAGCTTGGTGGCTTAAAAATTAATTATTGATTTTGGTCATTAAAAATCTGAAAATTGTAATTAAATTTTTTTTATAAAACGATCCAAATTTATGTTCATCTTATTCTTCATCATGTTCTGATGCCAAAAACATATAAATATGTTATATTCGGATTAAAAACAAGCTCTGAAAATTAAAAACATAAAAATTATGATCAAAATTAAATTTCCGAAATCGATTTAAAAACAATTTCATCTTATTCCTTGTCGGTTACTGATTCCAAAAACATATACATGTATATATGATATGTTTGGATTAAAAACACGCTCAGAAAGTTAAAACGAAGAGAGGTACAGAAAAGCGTGCTATGCAGCACAGCGAAACCACTACCGCGCTAAACAGGCTCGTCAGTTTCACTGCGTTTTGCACGAGCGGCGGACTACGGTCATTGTGAGTTCCACAGCTTGGTTTAAACGGAACTTTATTCAATTTTAATCATGACAAGAACAATGCATGGATGATTACATACTCAAGCATATAATGCTTATTTTTAAGCAATCATAGTAATTACAAAACAAGGGTTAGCATGATGGCGGAATAAATACATTAACTCATTTCAGGAAACGAAGAAACAAAACAAAAACAAAACAGATACACAGACAAGCAGAAAATGGGAAGGGGTTGGTGATACAGGAGGTGGGGAAAGGGCACGAGAGAACAGGAATAGGAGTTAAGCCCGCCACCGACCACAGCCGAACCACGCCGAACCAGCTCGTCGAACGCTCGGCGAACATTCCACCGAACCAGTTCTGTGTACTAACTATATATATATCCCCTGATTTGATGACGTCGGCGACCGTTCGCCGAACCAGCCCGTCGCGGCCCGGCCGTAGCTAGCAGCTAGCTTAGGAAAAGAAGAAGAAGAAGACTTGGAGCGCCAACATTTGAGGAGAGTGGATCTCATTTCAATTGTAATAAGTGCACATAAAACACTCGCACAAAGTTAATGCATATTGTTAACAGAGGAAAAGTCACTAAATTGCGCATAAATCGAAACATAATTAATAAGTCGAAAAACAACAAAAGAACATGAGAGAGGTTATGGGCAAAGATTTGTCAGGCAGCATGTCACATGACAGTGTCTAATAAATGTTATGAGTGAAATATAGAGGCTCAGTTACGGAACCTGCCCGTCTGTCTAATATAGTCCTGTACAGTTATGAATATGGTCTGGTTGACATTTCGTGGATATTGCGGGATGCCTTTCAATAATATTTCGATATACTTAGTTCCACAGCTTGACTAAATGTAGTAATTTCGCCTTACGCGACTTGTTCTTTTTTACATTTAGTCAAGTTTTGACTAAATGTTTTAACATAGAGGGGGAATCGAGACGAGGGTCGTGGTGTATGTGTGTCTGTGTGTGTCTGTGCGTGATTGTTCTGAAAAGTGACTATTACATGATTGTTCTGAAAGTCTAGGCCTACTATTTATTTCATAGTAATCATGTAAGCCCTCATACGTGATTGTTCTGAAAGCTTACTAATTTACACGATTGTTCTGAAACTCTACTAAAGGTAAACTTGCTTCACCCGTGAAATGTTGTCAGATATGGAACAATATGTATACCTTTGCCCAACGAAGTCACCAAACTGGATCGAAAGGCATGACAAAGAGGGAAAATGGAAGCTACTTTTTGCCCCTTTAAAGACGAAAGGCACAACAAATAATTTCACAAATGAAACTTTTATTATCATTTTTTTTTATGAACTAAAAATTCAAGTGGAGAGGGGATGAGAGACGTGAGGAGATGGCCGGGGATGCGAGATGGGTAGGGAGTCTGGGCTATAAAGTTCTTGCACGCGAGACACTTCTTTTGTGTGTCACTGTGTGTGTGTGTGTGTGGGGGGGGGGGGTATGGCAAAGAGGAAAAATCAAAAGTTTCTATATGTCCCTTTAAACCTGTAATTTGAATTTTGAGTTGGGAATACCCAAGAAGAATCATTACATTTTTGAAGATTCCATTTTCCTTCTTTGCCATGCATTTCGATCCATTTTGGTGACCTAGCCACCTAAGCATGACAAAGAGGAAAAATTAAAAGTGTCTATGTGTCCCTTTAAACCTGTAATTAGAATTTTGAGTTGGGAATACTCAAGAAGAATCATTACATTTTTGAAGATTATAAATAATTTTTGTCTTAGAACATTTAATTTCAATTTTGAGTTGAGAACAATAAAGAAGACATGTTCAATGTATGAAACGTATTACGTGTTGAGTTTGTATTCATTGGGCGGGGGTATAAATATCAATTTCACTTAAGATTTAGTATCATTGTATCAAAATAGTGTTCCTTATACATACAGACACACACACAGACAGATGGACAAAGTGAATCCAGTATACCCCCTCCAACTTCATTGGGCTGGGGTATAAATATCAATATCACTTAAGATTTAGTATCATTGTATCAAAATAGTGTTCCTTATACATACAGACACACACACAGACAGATGGACAAAGTGAATCCAGTATACCCCCCTCCAACCTCGTTGGGCAGGGGTATACAATCATATTGTTCCATATCTGACAACATTTCATGTAAATTAGTAAGCTTTGTGTGTGTGTGTGTGTGTGTGTGTGTGTGTGTGTGTGTGTGTGTGTGTGTGTGTGTGTGTGTGTGTCTGTGTCTGTGTGTCTGTGTGTGTGTGTATATGTGTGGGTGTGTCAGTGTCACGGTGTGTGTCACGGTGGTTACTCAGCGAGTCATCAGTGTCAGTGTGTGTGTGTGTGCCGGTGTGTGTCAGTGTGTCACACTGTCAGTGACGGTGTGTGTGGTGTGTGTGTGTGTGTGTGTGTGTGTGCGTGTGTGTGTGTAGGAGTGTGTGTGTGTGTGTGTGTGTGTGTGTGTGTGTGTGTATGTGTGTGTGTTAGTGTCACATCCCCGGTGTATGTATGTCACCGGGTCGCAGCCGTCAGTGTCAGGTGCCGCCGCGGCGAGTGTGTGTGTGTGCCAGTGTGTGGTGTGTGTTAGCGTGTCACCGTGTTAGTCATATGTGTTAGTGTGTGTATGTGTTAGTGTTCCCCCTTGATCCAGCCATGATGGCAAACGCCTGTAAGGATCATCTGCATTTTGCAGCATAACCCGAAAATCTACTTTCGTTTTTCTATTCTATGCCAAGGGAGAAGACTGAAGACACTAATGCGACATTGACCTGTCGTAAGAATTTGAGCTACGATGCCTTTAATGTCTTTGTAGCTTCAACGTAGTATTCACTGCTACTATTCTTGTGATTAATACAGTTTATTAGTGTCGAAGCTATTATTTTGTAAAAATGTGTTTTGTTTACCACAATCCATAAGTCGGAATGTAGTGTTGCATTGTGGGATGTACCCTTGGCATAAAACATGGCGGCTATCCTAAGAAACGTGAGGACAGTTGGCAATCTTGTTGCTTCTGTTCGCAACACAATTCCAAGACTGAGCACAGCGGCATTTGTGCATCATAATGGAGGTTCCAAACATTTGCACAGCCAGAGGCAAGCATTGCAGTCATCTGTCTTGAAGGTAAATGGGTTACACAACATCGGTTTCTTGACCGGCAGTTTGACATTGACAAACTTACTTAGTCTGAAGCACCTGCATGTCGTGAACTGCGCTGCCATTGAGTCAATGAGTGGCTTTCCTTTTTTTGACAGTTCAGTTTAAGACATGTGTATTTGGCAAACCCAGAGAAAACATATCCATAGATAGCCGCAACCAACCAACATGGCCCTGCACAGGAGCAACTTGATCAAGTCTGTGTGTAGGGCCGTATGACAGAGTTAGTGAGTATGATGTTCGGAAATCACTCTGTCAGGATTTTCAGGTGCTGTTGCAAAGTTGTGCCCAAAACAGTGAGGCTAGCGAGTCAAAGCGACAGTGCAGTGCTGACTGGCGAAGACCCGTGACGCAATGGCCTAGTGGATAACCAATAAGATATATGCTGGCCTCATGGGAAGGTTGAGTGTTCAAATCAGGTTTTTCTTTGTAAAAATATATATGCACATTGGAGCCACATGGCACTGCAGATTTTTGCAGTGCTTCAAGTATTCATTTTTTCCTAAAATCGTCAAGCCAAACCCGTGTGACCTCGGTCAAACTCTAAACACGTCAACGATCATTGCTACAAGAAATTGCGAACTCCGTTCAGTACATATTTTTGAAAGCAAAAGCAGTTAAGGCCAAATCGTCCGGGGTAAGTAAACAATACCACGGGGCATGAAGAAACTGCGTGGCAGCTAGCCCGGATGGCCAGTGAAAATTCTGGTCAAATGCAAAACTTTTTGTTGTGCTATCGAGTTTTAAAGCCATATAAACACTGCAGATGCTGGAACTACTGTCGTCTGCAAAATCACCGCCATGTTCTAGTGAAACGAAAACGAGGCTCCTGTTGTATGGCCGCTATTTTAATTTTGTACAGAAATATAACACTCATAATTTGTTGTGTGGTGTTCACCGGGCAAAGCGAACATTCTGGCAGGCTAATGACTTCCTTGAAGTTACTCGCCCGGCCGGCGAGTTAAAATTTTGAGATTTGGCAATCCCGGAAAGGGTATCATATTGAGTGCACAAGTGCACTTGTTCGTCACAATTGCGTTTTTGAACTGGTCAGGCGTTTGCTGTCATTTCGACTTACTTGCCTTTCTTAGTAACTGGGTGCAACTCTGGCACAGCGCTTGGACATCCTGACAGTGTTATTTCTGGAAAACATCTACTTGTGTATATTGTAGTGTTTGTGGATTTCCCTTATGGAGTAAGGGAAACAACTCCCTTTTTCCCCCCCGTGACCGGAACCAATAAGCCACTCTTCGGCGGGCTTATTGGTGACTGTTTACTGAAGATCCCAACTGAGAAGTCGTACGCACTGATTCCGCTACAGCAAGAGACTTGGTTAGTCTACCTGCTGGGGCGGGCAACCTTTATGTGACTCAATTATGTAGTCGTGGCGTTATGGCTGTCCGGGCTTACGGTAAGGCTGGGCCTTGCAAGCCCCGGGCGGCGTTTACGTCTTTTATCTAGCAGCACTTTCCGAGCTGGGCTTGGGTGCTGCCTTTTAACACGTGTTTTCATGTACGTCAGAGCGATAGAATGCATGCGTGAAATGTCTCGTCTTGTTGTATGTTTACAGCTCGGCAAACACTACAATATCATAGATGGAGTCCCCCACTGTAAAATAAGTTTGTTTTCATTTTTGATACAGTATTTGAGTAAAGTTGATGCTGATTTGGACATAACAAAGCCAAATGTTTTTGCACAGTGAGTAAACCTGACTCTTAAATTTTGTACGCATCATGATTGTGATACTGATACTGATAGTAATATTTTTTTTCTGTGCAATGAGTTGCTGATTTCAAATCTTCAACCCAACTGTTTAATTTCTTTAAGCCTGGCCAAATACTTCAGTGAAATAACTCCACGCAATTTTGATACTTCCTGTTTCATCTGCCATTGGTTAAAATAATCATTAGACAAGTGCAATTCACACACTGTGCCTCTGCACATTTGAATGCATTTAATTAAATCTATTATAAGAGCATTTTGTTGCTTGTTGTTTTCCACCCAGTGCAATAAATATATACTGTTCTCTTTTTTACTCAGCCCTCATGGCCAGTTCAGATACTGGTGAGACAGGTGGCCACAGCTCAGTCTGTGGATGCAATCCAAAGCAGAGTTCTGCAAGTGTTGAAGACATATGATAAGGTCAATGCTGAAAAGGTATTGTTTAAATGCGTTTCTTAAATGTGAAATGGTAAACTGCTGCACCGAAAACATTTTGGGTCATCAATGTGTTAGTGTTACTGGTACAAACACAGGTCCACCCCTTTCAGCACGTATCCTGTATGCAGGTTTTCTTCAGGAGAGTGAAGATTTACTCCTGTGAAATGTTTTCTTCTTGAAAATACTTTGCAGCAGACAGCCTGCTCTGACAAATTCCTCAGAAAAAGGTTTTAGACTCAGCAGTTTACCATTTAACATGTAAAACTTGTAAGTTACTTACTGCAAGATACCACCCGCCCTTTTTTTGTGTCTCTCTCCAGACTCTTTTCGCACAGCCAACACGGTCTTACAGCGAAAAACCTCCACTGACTATAGACATGCTACAGCAGCGAGTTTTGCTCGTTCTAAGACTCTATGACAAAATTGACCCTGAAAAGGTAGGTTTATTTCTGGTTCTGTGTGTGCACATTGAACAGACAAATTTTTGATTTTGTAGAACTTTGTAGATGAGCCTGTAGTAAATTGAGTAACACAAATTTGTCTTGACGTTCTGTTGTTGTGGTGTGTTTTTAAAGTAAGCGTAGCCAGACAGTTGCACCATTTTATGAAAGACTAATCCACAAACAGTGTTAGTGTGGTTTGCAGCACTTCATTCCATGGTAAATGTATTAGGACATCAGTAGATTGTCACCTATCACTGTCTTCTTCACAAAATGTAACATTGGGTGAGTGAGCAATTGCATTTATAACTTAGTTCATGATAGAAAAAGTATTGCAAGATCAGTGCTGAGAAACTGTTTGTGCTGTAAGGGTCTGGACAGTGACACCCTATATATAATATTAGATTTAGAATCTCATATATTTTTATGCAATTTTGATCCCCTGGACACAGTAGTCATGGGAGTATTTCCCCCTTTCTCTTGAAAATGTCCAAAGATCAGTTTTTTCTTGGTCCCAAACATATTATAATTTCTAAATTGTAGAACATTTGTCATAACTTCTTGCCATGGATCTGTAATGTTTAGCAGACGTGTTTTATTGGCATATTTTTGTCAAAGATCAATAGAGGCTGATGCCTTTGAAAATATTATTTTGTTGCTTCAACATAAACAGAATTTGAGTTGTTTATTATTTTTGCCTTTTTCTGTACGCTTTTGTTGTTTGAGTTTAGCAGCATAAAGAAGTCTTTATCTTTCAAAATACTTTTGTAGATAAGTGTACATGCTATTTGGAATACATGAACTGATGAAGACTATTGGCATGTGCAGAGCAAAATCAGCTTCTGAAATAAAATAAAATTCAATTTTTTAATATCAGTTGGTTTTTATTTGTTTTAAATAACATTAACAAGTAGACTGCTGATCAGGTTTGCTGCGTAGAAAAGTAGTGTACTTGTACATGAATTTATTTGTTTTTGCATCTTGGCGCCAACTAACTTCAAACCCTCTGTGATAACTTTAAAATGCTTTTTAATAGCTGCATTCTTTCCTTTAATTGTAGATGTACACAGATTTTCCATACATGATGGCTATTTGCTTCCGTCTTTTTTTCTTTTCTTTTTTTATGACTTTTTTTTTTGTCATTTCATTTTGTGTTGCTGTATTTCAGCTATCGTTAGACTCTCACTTTATAAACGACCTGGGTCTGGACAGCCTTGATCAGGTGGAAATCATCATGGCGATGGAGGATGAATTTGGTAAGCACTTCTTTCCAGACGAGGGCGGTGGGGTATGTGTGTATGTATGTGTGTTCGTGTACACTACATTGGGGTGTGCGCTCCCATGGGGTCGCCTTCACGCGGCGGGAGTGTTTCCACAGAGCTACCCCACCCCTTTACTTCTCTTCTTTTGTCATTTCTGCCTTAGGCCACACAAAAAAATAGTCTGTTTACGGTAACCCGACCGACCCTATTTTTTTCGCGCGACCCTAGACTTTTTTTTGGCATTTGGGGGGGGGGGGGGGGGGGAATCTTGTTATTTTTTGCAAAATAACGTAAAAATATGGTTTTTTGGAGAGAAAAAAAATTCCGACCTACCGACCCTATTTCTTTTGCCTATGTTACCGTAAACAGACCTTTTTTTTTTTTTGCCTTACCAGTCCTTTCACCTATATTTCCTTCCAAGAAAACTCTCCCTACTATTACTGAGTACTATTCCCTGCAGATTTCCAATTCTTTTCTTGTTGTCTTATTTCTATCTGACTGGATCCATCACCTTTATTTCACTTACCAAAAGTCTTCTTTTCCACATCCTTATTTCTCTGCACCCCGCATGTCGTAAGAGGCGACTAACAGATTATGTTTCTCCTTTTACCCTTGTTTAGTGGTTCTTGTATAGAAATTAGAATATAGTCAATGTTTGTAAAGATTTTAGTCAAGCAGTATGTAAGAAATGTTTAGTCCTTTGTACTGGAAACTTGCATTCTCCCAGTAAGGTCATATATTGTACTACGTTGCAAGCCCCTGGAGCAATTTTTTGATTAGTGCTTTTGTGAACAAGAAACACTTAACAAGTGGCTCTATCCCATCTCCCCCCTTTCCCCTATCCCATCTCCCCCCTTTCCCTCGTCGCGATATAACCTTCGTGGTTGAAAACGACGTTAAACACCAAATAAAGAAAGAAAGATTGATTGGGGTGTGCACGTTAAAGATCCCACGATTGACAAAAGGGTCTTTCCTGGCCCCCCCCGCGGGATAGGGGGAAGAATTTACCCGATGCTCTCCACCATGTCGTAAGAGGCGACTAACGGATTGTGTTTCTCCTTTTACCCTTGTTAAGTGTTTCTTGTATAGAATATAGTCAATTTTTGTAAAGATTTTAGTCAAGCAGTATGTAAGAAATGTTAAGTCCTTTGTACTGGAAACTTTCATTCTCCCAGTAAGGTAATATATTGTACTACGTTGCAAGCCCCTGGAGCAAATTTTTGATTAGTGCTTTTGTGAACAAGAAACAATTGACAAGTGGCTCTATCCCATCTTCCCCCTTTCCCCGTCGCGATATAACCCTTCGTGGTTGAAAACGACGTTAAACACCAAATAAAGAAAGTCTTTCCTGGCAAAATTGTATAGGCATAGATTAAAATGTCCACCAAAATACCCATGTGACTTGGAATAATACGCTGTGAAAAGTAGGATATGCGCCGAAATGGCTGCGATCTGCTGGCCGATGTGAATGCGTGATGTATTGTGTAAAAAAATTCCATCTCACATGGCATAAATAAATCCCTACGCCTTGAATATGTGCGCGATATAAATTGCATAAAAAAATATTAAAAAAATAAATCCCTGCGCTTAGAACTGTACCCACGGAATACGCGCGATATAAGCCTCATATTGATTGATTGATTGATTGATAGAGCGATTTCCAGAAAAATAATGGACAGATCTTCCTGAAACTTCACATACAAATTATTTCAGATGATATATCTCAAGAACATTTTCTTATTTTTTCGATAAATGTCTTTTTCAATCAATTTGATTGTTATTTTGGTCAAGCAATGTTTGACAAAGTTTGGACTATGTGATTGTATTTCAGCTTGGAAGCTTAAAATCTAGTTCATGAGTTTGGTCATTCAAATCATCAAAATTCTAATTCAAATTAAACTTTAATTAGAGATTCGAAAAGGCTTGCATTGTATTCTTCATCATTCCCTAAATCCAAAAATCTATACATGTGTTTTGTTAGGATGAAAAAGAAGCTCAGAAAGTTAAAACTAATACAGAAAATCGCGCTTTCCTTTTTAGCGCAAGCGCTGCTGCACTGTTCCTGTTGTCATTTCAGCCCCCCGCGGGTTAGGGGGAAGAATTTACCCGATGCTCCCCAGCATGTCGTAAGAGGCGACTAACGGATTCTGTTTCTCCTTTTACCCTTGTTAAGTGTTTCTTGTATAGAATATAGTCAATGTTTGTAAAGATTTTAGTCAAGCAGTATGTAAGAAATGTTAAGTCCTTTGTACTGGAAACTTGCATTCTCCCAGTAAGGTCATATTGTACTACGTTGCAAGCCCCTGGAGCAATTTTTTGATTAGTGCTTTTGTGAACAAGAAACAATTAACAAGTGGCTCTATCCCATCTTCCCCCTTTCCCCGTCGCGATATAACCTTGAACGGTTGAAAACGACGTTAAACACCAAATAAAGAAAGTTGTCATTTCAAGCGATTAACAGCCTGCAACTCTCCCGCAGTGGGGCACTGCGGTTATGAAATTAAAGGCCCCTCCTGTTTTTGGAACCGCAGGAGCTTTCTAGTTTGCTGTTAGGTAGATTTTTGGTTCCTCTTTCCTGTCATGCTCTCTTTTTCTTCATGAATTCTTTTCTTTTTTCTGCCTTCTTGCTCATTCACCTGTATTTTTTCCAAAAAATCTCTTCTCTTGCCGCTTGTCTCGCGATTCATGTATAGTTTAATCTGTTAGTGTTCTGATGTAAGCCCAGCAGTAGATAGGTTAAGCCTATTTTAACATACTGGAAACTGGTAATCTTCCAGTAGGTATTAATTTAGTTTTACTAAAGCCTGCTGGGACACAAGTAATGGGTTAGTGCATTTGTAAACAGGAATCGCTTGACAAGTGGCCCCCTTCATCCCCCCCTTCCTCGTCCTGATATGGCTCTACGTAGTCGGCTGGACGTTAAGCAACAAATAAACAAACAAAAAAAGCCTGCAACTCACTGTAGGCACGATTTGCACAGACTAATAGAAGACTAATAGTCAGTATGTGTCTGTCAATAATCTCTCATCTCCTCCATCTCCTCTCTGTTTCGGCGTTCCCCAGGGATCAGTTCTAGGCCCAGTTTTATTTGTACTATACACCACTCCTCTCTCTGCCGTCATCAAGCAACACGCAGTCAATCACTACCTCTTTGCAGACGACACACAACTCCAACAAGCATGCAAGCCTACAGAAATCCAAGCGGTGACGCACACTCTTCAAAAATGCACTTCAGATATTAAATCATGGATGACAAACAATATGCTCAAGTTAAATGATGACAAGACTGAATTTCTTCTTTTCTCTGGAGCTTCCTCTTCGACCACTTCTCTTCCAGCCTCCATTACAGTAGGTTCTAGTGACATTTCTCTCTCTGATAGTGCTAGGAATCTTGGGTTCATCATGGACTCCCACCTCTCAATGAAACAACACATCAAAAAAGTCTGTCAGACATGCTACTTTGAGATCAGAAGAATAGGTTCCATAAGAAAATTTCTCACTGTTGATGCCACTAAAACTCTCGTTACATCCTGCATTCTGTCCAGATTAGATTACTGCAACTCCCTTCTCATAGGCTGCCCTGACTCCACTCTCCAACCCTTGCAAAAAGTACAACACTCTGCTGCACGTCTCATTTTCAGAGCACAGCATCGACAACCCTGCACTCCTCTCATGAAAGAACTTCACTGGCTTCCTGTATCTGAACGTATTGGGTATAAAGCTGCCTGCTTCTGCTACAATATCATCTCTGAATCGGCACCTGCCTATCTTTCTGAACTGGTCTCCCTCTACACTCCCTCTCGCACCCTTCGTTCTTCTGATGATGCTCGACTTCTCCGTCAAGGTCGCTTTAAACGCAAGGCTCATGGCTTCCGCACGTTTTCGTACTATGGACCTCAGTTATGGAATTCACTCCCCTTTCAATTACGTCACTCTCCATCCATTTCATCTTTTAAGTCCAATTTGAAAACTCACCTGTTCCAACAACACTACGGATAGTTCCTTAGTATAGAGTCTGGGGATGTGATATGTGCATGATGTGTTGTTTGAATCTGACAGTGATTGTATGATTTTTGTATACATGTATTGTTGTCACGCGCTTTGAACTTCTGATAAGGCGCTTTATAAATGCCCGTTATTATTATTATTATTATTATTATATCTTCATGCAAAGACAGTGTCAGCACTTTCTCGGCCACATGGAATCGGTGAAAGTCTTGGTAAAAAAAATAATGCAGTGTGTTTAGTTTCAACTTTCATTTGTTGGCAGATTTACGAAATGTATTAATTTCGCTTTACGCGACTTTAAAAATTTTTTGTATTGGTGTCCATTCTCTATTTCTCTGGTCATTTGTTGTAATTATTGCATAACTAATGGAGATCTAGTCATTAAATGTGGTTCTCTATACATGTATCATCATGACAGGGACCCTGTACCAAGATTTAATCTGTCTATAGTCAAGCTCAGTAACAAGGCTTGAATGCTGTCTTGGTTGTATCTTGCTCTTTCATTTTCATTTTCAATACACTTTGAACCAAGACAGCTTTCGTTGCCAGACTTGGCACATTAACATAAATTCAGATACAGTGGAGAGTAGAAAGGGCTACCACTGTACCAGCATGAACTCAAAGACATTCAGTTTCACTTGACAGTAAGTGTGAATGTTCCCTACGTTACCTGTGCATAATAGTTCCTTCTGTTTGATCACTCCAAATGATGCTCAGTGATAATGGAAATATGCCTTGTTTTCATGCCCACTTGTACGCTGTCGTTCATTTTGTATCTTCTGTTTTCCTAGGTTTTGAGATTCCGGATGCAGACTCGGAGCGATTGATGCGGCCACGCGACATAGTCCAGTACATTGCTGACAAAGAAGATGTGTTTGACTGAGCTGTGTATCTGTATTTAGCAACTGGTAAATGCTTTATTTTCTCTTACTTTTGCCCTCTGATTGGTTATTGTAGATGTGTTTGAAAGCCAATGTAATGCTTGTCTGTTCAAGAAAAAAAAGCAAGTGTGAGGGAGAATGTGTGTGTTATAACATTGTAATCACATTGTTTGCTTGTTTTGTTTTTTAAATGAGTGATATACATTGAAAGAAGTAGGAAAGCTTCTTTTCTCAATTTCTGCAACTTCTTGGCATGTGTTTCAGTGTGGTGTAGATAAACGTGTTCTGTTGGGGCTGGCTGTGGGGTGAGCTGCTTCCTACAGGCCAGGAAACGACGTGAAACTCAGCAGAACCACAGGGACTTTGCAGCCAGCCTCTTTGTCAAAAACAACACTTGTCCTTTTAAGAGTTCATTTTGCTGATGGATGAGTGCCAGAAAGAATCAAGTGATTTACTTGTAAATGTACATTAATAAACAGTCTTTGAACTAGCGCAGTTCTCCTGATGAAGTCAGTTTTCTTGCAGTGTGTTCTGTTGTCCAGGAAAGAGAGGAAGACAGAGAGAGATTGTGTGTGTGTTTTTGTTGAGCATTTGAAATAAAATAAGGAAGATCTCAGGCAAACACACAACAAAGACAGAAAATTGAATTGAAATAATGTAAAGAAGGTGAAAATGGTCGGCCATTATTTCAGCAGCTTTCACAAAATGTCCTCTACTTCTGAAATAACTCAAAAATCAAGTAATTGGAACATGTTTATTTTCTTGAAAGTATGCACGAGCCTTGTGAATGGATGTTTTCTGATAAGGCTGTATCGCAAGAGCGCACAATAACAAACATATTTTTCAAAGCAAGATTCATGAGAAGATAGATAAGTTCCTTCCTCCAAGTTCAAATGACAGCAATTACTGCACAGAAATGTTTCATGCTATGCACTGCTGCTATCTCAGAGTTACCTGTGGTAATTTTACAAGAAAGACAAAACTTGGAAGTTGATGCACATCCATGCACAATTTGTTATGTGCTTTCAGATTGAATTGTTTTCAAAATTGTATAAATTAGCACACAGATTTTCACACAAGGTGTCCATCATTTTAAGTAGAAAAGGGAGATGACAAAGTAAAAGGGAATATAAATGATTTATTCCGTTAAAGCCATATGTACTCGATGACTATACACGCTAATTGCTTTACCCACAGCTGGAGACATGCTAAATTAAGTTCCCTGCAAGATATTGTGGTCTAGGACCCCTTAAATGTTGAGATATTTGAATTTTTATTTTGATCTAGATCGTCCTATTTATAGATTTGCCAACAGAGGTAGCGTTGTCGCAAGGGAAATAACTCCGCGTCTTTGTTGACATCCTCACTTTTTCAGAGGCTAGAACAAGCTGTAATGCATGTATATGGTCCGCGCATGGCGACATATCGTCATTACATGGTCTTATGGTGCGTTTGACATCGATTATGGGCAAACTACACTTTGTAAACACGGGAGCGCGTACATATGCCTTTAAAAGCCCATTTATTTATTTTTCATCCCAAACCAGTGGCACCGATGTCGAGCAAAATTCGCCCAAAAGGGGACACAATCCATTCACGGTTACAGTCAAACATGTTGGGCGCAAAGTAAGAATCCGGGGCAGAGTTGGAATAATCGGGATTTCCCGAAACCTCATTTGATTTCCAACAAAGCGCCGCATTTCCGGAAACGAGCTGCCTTGTTCTAGAAGTGGCAACCCTTCGACTGGCACAAAAAAGTATACCCTTTTCACAGGTCATGAATAAGGTATATGAAAAAGCAAGGTCTTATACAGTCGAGACCGGATGTAAGAAAGTCGTCGGGACCCACTTTTTGTCTTTCATACATCCGGTCTTTACTAAATCCGGTTAACCGGATGTATGAAAATATTGTGGATTGACTTTCATACATCCGGCCACGCGTCTGTTACTTGATAAAAGTAGGGTTTTTTCATATCATTTTTGTATTTATTTGTTTTTTTTTATGTTTAAAGGTTTTGATACATATCCTTGTTAGAAGAAAAGGGTTGTGAATAACAAGTGGAAAAGTACATGTACTTCCATACACTGACACAGTCAAGACAACCGATAGAAAGAGCAACTGTTTGTGTAAGGAACTGTTCTGCTTTGCATAAGGCCGTGCACTCTCCGCCCCCCCCCACCCCCCCCCTGTCCCTCTGTGTGTGTATGTGTGCGTGTACGTGCGCGCGCTCGCGCGCACGTGTGTGTGTGTGTGTGTGTGTTTGTGTGTGGCTCAACTGTATTGTGTGTGTTCCCTCCTCAACCCTTTTGCGCTTTTGACAATGTTTTTGGTCGTGGAAGCTTTGTAATGACCGTTGGCGTAGCAAATAACATTTTCTGAGTTCTCTCTCTCTCTCCCTCTCTCTCTCTCTCTCTCTCTCTCTCTCTCTCTCTCTCTCTCTCTCTCTCCAAAACGCACACATTTATAACACACACACACACGCGCGCGCACTGAATACAAAAAAGTGAGTTAAACTTAAAACCAGTTTAATGGATTAAAACAACAACAACAACATAAAAAAAACTGAGTCACACCCACGACCAATGCCTCTGGTTCTAATTGTACAAAAAAATGCCTTCCTGGGCTATTATGGCTCTTCAGTCATGACAAATTTATAACAGGCTAAAATGACTGAATAGACAAACAAAACAGATTATTAATGGAGTTAAACATAAAATCAGTTTAATGGATAAAATCAACAACAACAACAACAACATAACAAGTCGCGTAAGGCGAAAATACAATATTTAGTCAAGTAGCTGTCGAACTCACAGAATGAAACTGAACGCAATGCCATTTTTCAGCAAGACCGTATACTCGTAGCATCGTCAGTCCACCGCTCATGGCAAAGGCAGTGAAATTGACAAGAAGAGCGGGGTAGTAGTTGCGCCAAGAAGGATAGCACGCTTTTCTGTACCTCTCTTTGTTTTAACTTTCTGAGCGTGTTTTTAATCCAAACATATCATATCTATATGTTTTTGGAATCAGGAACCGACACGGAATAAGATGAAAGTGTTTTTAAATTGATTTGGACAATTTAATTTTGATAATAATTTTTATATATTTAATTTTCAGAGCTTGTTTTTAATCCAAATATAACATATTTATATGTTTTTGGAATCAGCAAATGATGGAGAATAAGATAAACGTAAATTTGGATCGTTTTATAAATTTTTATTTTTTTTTACAATTTTCAGATTTTTAATGACCAAAGTCATTAATTAATTTTTAAGCCACCAAGCTGAAATGCAATACCGAAGTCCGGGCTTCGTCGAAGATTACTTGACCAAAATTTCAACCAATTTGGTTGAAAAATGAGGGCGTGACAGTGCCGCCTCAACTTTCACGAAAAGCCGGATATGACGTCATCAAAGACATTTATCAAAAAAATGAAAAACACGTTCGGGGATTTCATACCCAGGAACTCTCATGTCAAATTTCATAAAGATCGGTCCAGTAGTTTAGTCTGAATCGCTCTACACACACACACACACACACACACACACAGACACACACACACACACACGCACATACACCATGACCCTCGTTTCGATTCCCCCTCGATGTTAAAATATTTAGTCAAAACTTGACTAAATATAAAAACAACAACAAGAACATAAAAACAACAACATTAAATACAACAACATAAAATACAACAACATAAAATACAACAACATAAAAAAAAACATAAAAAGATAACAACTGATTCACATCCATGACCAATGTCTCTGGTTATAAATGTAACAAAAATGCCTTCTGGGCTTTTATGGGTCTTCGTGACGAATTTGACGAACTTTGGTGACTTGGGTCTACTTTCGTTTTCTTACAACCGGTCTTGCAACAACGCATTTGTGCTGCTCGGGACCAGATATTTGCTTTCATACAACCGGACTTTTATACATCCGATTTTCATACAACCGGAACATTCTAAGTAATAACAAAGAGTAGCTTCTGCCGGGACCCTGCCTACCCCTTTCATACATCCAGACTTTCATACATCCGGTGTTTTATACATCCGGTCTATACTGTACAGGGGAAGTCTTGAATTTGGGGGGGGGGGGGGGGGGGGGGTACACTGTGTAACACTTCTCTCAGTGACACTCAGCGCATGCAGCTAGCTAGTTGCTGCTGTCTCGATCTATTTTGAACGCAATGATTTTTTTTCTCAGAGTAGAGTGTTAGTTTGTTACAACAGGCTGAAATCATCTTTAATTTGAATCAACATTTTGCAACAATCAATCACATCAATATAGCGCATGTTTTTGTTGCGACCCATCTCGTCATCGGCGCTTTTCCGGAAATGACCTGCGCTTTGTTGGAATTCCAACAATGGCCGCCATTGTAGGAATTCCAGCTTTGTGCTACGCGATTCTAGAAATATAGCGCGCGCATAGTGAGAATTCTGCTCTTTCTTAGAATGCGATGTAAAATGATACAAGTCATGATGGCCTATGATGATCCTTGTGTTTTAAAGTGATCAATGCTTAGTCTTGAAAAAGCAGATGCCTTTTATAACGCACCAAACCAACCGAATTACGAAAAGCAAAAACGCTTTTGATAACTTCGGCGGGCTGTAACAACACAGTTCAACGACCCATCCCACTCGACCAAAACGCACCAATTTTACGTAATTTTTAACGTTTCAGATCTTACATTTTACAACAACCAAAACACAACAAGAGTGTTCCGATACAAGTTACTTTTCACTGGTAACTATCGATTTTAAAAAATTTTTACTCAGTCTTAACTGATTATATATTAAACTCACACAGTCTCTCTGGGCTGCAGATACAGCATTACGTCCCTTTACTGAGTAGGCTCTTGTCACTGCATAGTAATCTAGGCTCTTAAAACGTGATGTGCAAGTCTGTGCGCTATATTGATTTTGTTTGTTTGTTTGCTTAACGCCCAGCCGACCACGAAGGGCCATATCAGGGCGGTGCTATATTGATGTGATAGATTGTTGCAAAATGTTGATTCAAATTAAAGATGATTTCAGCCTGTTGTAACTTACAAACTAACACTCTACTCTGAGAAAAATAATCATTGTGTTCAAAATAGATGGAGACAGCAGCAACTAGCTAGCTGCATGCGCTGAGTGTCACTGAGAGAATTGTTACACAGTGTACCCCCCCCCCCTCCCCCCCCCCCCCCCCCCCCCCCCCCCCCAATTCAAGACTTCCCCTGTATAAGACCTTGCTTTTTCATATACCTTATTCATGACCTGTGAAAAGGGTATACTTTTTTTGTGCCAGTCGAAGGGTTGCCATTTCTAGAACGAGGCAGCTCATTTCCGGAAATGCGGCGCTTTGTTGGAAATCAAATGAGGTTTCGGGAAATCCCGATTATTCCAATTCTGCCCCGGATTCTTACTTTGCGCCCAACAGCGCACAGACTGACTTGCACATTACGTTTCACGAGCCTAGATTACCATACAATGACAAGAGCCTACTCAGTAAAGGGACGTAATGCTGTTTCTGCAGCCCAGAGAGACTGTGTGAGTTTAATATAATATAATCAGTTAAGACTGAGTAAAAAAATTATTACAATCGATAGTTACCAGTGAAAAGTTATATCGGAACACTCTTGTTGTGTTTTGCCGTTGTTGTAAAATGTAAAATCTGAAACGTTAAAAATTACGTAAAGTTGGTGCGTTTTGGTTGAGTGGGATGGGTCGTTGAACTGTGTTGTTACAGCCCGCCGACGTTATCAAAAGTGTTTTTGCTTTTTGTAATTCGGCCCGTTTGGTGCGTTATACAATGCATCTGCCTTTTCAAGACTAAGCATTGATCACTTTAAAACACAAGGATCATCATGGGCCATCATGACTTGTATCATTTTACATCGCATTCTAAGAAAGAGCAGAATTCTCACTATGCGCGCGGTACATTTCTAGAATCGCGTAGCGCAAAGTTGGAATTCCTACAATGGCGGCCATTGTTGGAATTCTAACAAAGCGCAGGTCATTTCCGGAAAAGCGCCGATGACGAGATGGGTCGCAACAAAACAAATTTGAGAGTTATCCCCCTTCCTTCCTGCTAACAAGTACAAAGCTCGACAGAAAAGCAGAATAAAATACATCTTTGATACTTTATTGATGCTGAATCACACTGACAGGGATGGCAGAAACGTCGTATGATGTTGTAGTGATTGGAGGAGGCATATCGGGTCTCACTACAGCTTATCACCTGAAGAAACGAGACAAAAATCTTCGAATTCTTGTTCTTGAAGCGAAAGGTATGTATCTTGTATGACCGTAGTGAAAACTATCGCTGATACTGTGATAGTGCAGGTATACTGCTGATAACTGCACTGCACATCGTTACGCTGGCCTGCAACGTTTTATCTGTACTGTGTCGCTTTCCTGACCATTGCCTCTTCTGTGTTTAGCAGCTTACCCGAAATGAGATCATTGTAAATGCATAAAGCAAGAGTTGCACTATACTCACACAAACACACACACACACACACACAAGTGTTGACTTCTTTGTACCCAGAAAGAGCCAAGCCTAGATTGAAGTTAAAACACGGACAATTTATGGAGGGAAATGATGCCCAACATCCTGCGCATATATATTTGCCCAGAAGTACACTAAATTTTCTGATAATTACTCAGTTAGTGCATGCATGGATTTCATCTTTTTTGAAAGGTAGTGACTATATCCACGGGTCCGTGCCTCTAGTCCCCCATGCTATATCCACGTCAGTGACGTCATTTCCGCGGAATCTCGGAGTCGTTCGGAATCACTCGGCAGTCGAAGCCTCGCGTTGGCACTCGGGACTCTTGGCGCCATATTGTTGAGATGGAGGAGGAGGAAGAATCAATTTGTGTTGCAATTTGTTTTCATAAAATAACAGACCCTGTGTTGGGTCTTGTAACAATAAAGAGAAGTAACTGAATTCACAAACTCATTGCTGAACGACCGCTTGATCTTCTTAGATTTTAAGAGAGCAAAAAATGGTGAATTCAAAATCATGGGAGTACTGTGGACAGTTGTGACTTACGGAGTTCAGCCCCTCAGCACAAATCTAGCGAATAGAGAAGACCAATACATCATTCTTCATCTTCCGGTTGGTAGCTTTAGTCCACACGTTGACAACATTCACTTAAACATTTGAACAATCGACACATGCTTCACACTGCATCAAAAATCACCGCAAACTAGGAAAGTGCAAATCCCGAATAAACATGCAAGTTCAGGTGAGGTTCGTATTAAGAGGGGGGAGGGGGGGGGGGCTGCAATGTTGCAATGTCACCACAGAGAACGCTGTATACTGCTCATAAAGTCTAACCATGGAATTATGACATTGATATTTTACAGCTGACGTCCTAGTCATGTCTGTTAAAAGTGCCGAACCGAAAGCAGGAAAATATTGGGCAAGAGTAGCGTCCCTTGTCAGTGACGTGGATTTAGCATGGGGGACTCGAGGCACGGACCCGTGGATGTAGCCACAGCCTTTTTGAAACAGCTGGTGCAGCTATAATTATGACACTAAAACATCTGTTTTTTCATTCATTCTTTGTCACTGTCAGTAAATTTCTAATTTTTCCCTGTTTCAGACAGAGTTGGAGGCCGCACGCAGACCGTAGCGTTGAAGGCTCGAGGAGGAAAAGAACAATGGGATGTTGGTGGACAATGGGTGGGAAGGTGATTTATTTTATAAAGCATTTCTCTTAACCTCCACTGGCTTCCTGTGTCGTGGACGACTCAGAGCCTCACAAAAGTGTCTGTATCTCTGAAACTTTTGGGAGTTTTTAATTGAGACTTCATGTAATCCTCAAACACCATCAACCGCTTTGTGAAGGATTATCTTTGAAAATAAACAATAACTAATTTGAACTGGACAGTCTGGATTGATGTGGGTTGTGCGCCACCCATATCGAATTAGAGAAGGAATTTACAATGTTTATCTATATTCACATGGCGTGGGTCATGTACGTATGGCCCAAACTCTGCAAAGAGGCGTTAAAAAATGTACCCCTATTCGAAGTGCGTGGGTCGTGTACGACCTATACTTTTTATGTTGAATCCTTCTTTTTGAAGTATTTGTTGTACAAGACCCACATCTGTGTAGTCCAAAGCGTGATCCGGTGAAGGTTAACAACAAAAAACTACTCATATTTTGTGTATGTCAACAAACAAGACAGGTGTTTTACATGTGATGGTACGAGTTCCGGTTTTTTTTCTGAAAACGGTTCTGTGAGTGCGTGTGTGTGTGTGTGTGTGTGTGTGTGTATGTGTGTATATATGTGTGTGCAAAGGCGTCTACATGAACAATCAGACAAGTGTTTTAGAAACACCAATTAAGTAGGGTACCATGATGATATGACTGAGTGATGATGATGATGATGATGATGTTTAGATGCCAGCCTCACATCATGGCCTTGCTGTTGGAACTGGGTCTGGAGACACACCCCCAGTACACAGAGGGCAAGAAGGTCCAGCAGCTGGCAGGTCCAGAGATCTCCACATACTCCGGAGACTTGCCCTCACTCTCCGTCTTTGCCCTTATTGACCTCCATCGCTGTATTAACAAAGTGAGCACATTTTGACATGCAAGAGGTTTGTGTAGCTGCTTTGCTGGTTGTGTATGTGGTTGGTGCTAATTTGGTTGTACTGTAGCAATAGTATTTGTTTGGATCTGACAGTTTGTTTTTCTGAGTTTTGAAGTAGAGGATGATGATCGGTTGATTGATGGCACTCATTAAATGAGATCGTTCGAAATGCCAGGTTTGAAGCAAAATAGGAAGAAAAGCTTGCCCAAACCAGAACTCCTTCCTGTGTAAAAAAACAACAACACCAAAAGCAGTGAATGTTGAGCAAGATCTGGAGTTTTATTTATTTATTTATTTTTTTGGGGGGGTGGGGGGGGGGGTTGTGTGTTGATTGTGTGTGTTTGTGTATGTGTGTGTGTGAATTAAAACAGTAGAGTTTAACAACTGTAAGTTTGGTCTTCATAGGTAGAAAACTTACGGAAGTTGGTGAACCCTGCTGATCCATATGCCTGTCCCATGGCCGAAGAGTGGGACACCATCACCCTTGAACATTTTATCCAGAAACAGTGCTATACACAAGGTAATTAATCTCTTTGCAACGCTGGCATGGGATTGATATCTTATTCTTAGGGTGAATATCTCAATTGAAAAAAGAGATGAAGATTTGTATTTACAGGGTTCGAGTTCACTTTGAATAATTTGCATAGACAGGTTGAAACAAAACAAGATGTATTTAGTGCAGCGATATAGCTAATATGTGAAAGTCGCCTGAAAACACAATATTTATGCAAAAGTTTTGCAATGAGTGTGACCCTTGTGTTAAAAGAGGGTGTACATCTGATCTCTACCCACTATTCAATATTTTGGCAAGAAAAGGTTGATTTTGTGTGTTACGTGTATTAGCATGTTTCTTTCTTTCTTTATTTGGTGTTTAACGTCGTTTTCAACCACGAAGGTTATATCGCGACGAATTAGCATGTTAATACAGCATGTTAATACAGCATGTTAATACAGCATGTTAATACAGCACGTTAATACAGCATGTGCAACTTGCAAGGTGGCAGAAAGTAAAGGCCAAGGCAGGTAAAGAGAAGTGCTGTGAGAGACAGTATGTTAAGAAATGTTAACAGTTGCTTGAGCTTTTGAGCATTTGCCTCAAGACTTCTTGATACAATTGTATGCATTCAGAGTCAGTATCTTAGTACATGTACTGATTAGGATGAACTACATCCATAAAACAAAGTGGATTATGACAGATAATATTGAAGGGACTTTGTTTTGAATCTTGCAGGAGCTATTGATTCTATCCTGGTGGCGAACCGAACCATTTTTGGTAAGGAGTCTTCTCAGGTCTCCTTTCTGTTCTGGCTGATGTACTGCAGTGCTGCAGATGGCATCCTCAAGATCTGCGAGGCAAAGGAGTTTACAGCCCAAGAAGGCACCATCAAGGTAAATTACAAGTACAGTGGAGCCCCCCCTCCCCCCATTTTAAGACCTCCAAATATCTGAGAAAATCAAGTCTTATAAAGGAGGAAGTCTTTCAAAATGGAGGTAAATTCACAGAGGTAATGAACAGAAAATCTGAGAAAACGGGGTCTCAGAAGGGAGGGCGTTAGGGAGGGGGGGTTGTTTGCATATTTGCATAGGTGTCCATTACAAAATTAATTCATCAAAACAATGTCCACTCTGTACATAAACCAGACATATTGTAGTCTTTCAGTATGTCTCCAAGTGGTAGGATGTTCTTACACTATGTCTCCAAGTGGTAGGATGTTCTTACACTATGTCTCCAAGTGGTAGGATGTTATTACACTATGTCTCCAAGTGGTGTTCTTACACTATGTCTCCAAGTGGTAGGATGTTCTTACACTATGTCTCCAAGTGGTAGGATGTTCTTACACTATGTCTCCAAGTGGTAGGTTGTTCTTACACTATGTCTCCAAGTGGTAGGATGTTCTTACACTATGTCTCCAAGTGGTAGGATGTTCTTACACTATGTCTCCAAGTGGTAGGATGTTCTTACACTATGTCTCCAAATGGTAGGATGTTCTTACACTATGTCTCCAAGTGGTAGGATGTTCTTACACTATGTCTCCAAGTGGTAGGATGTTCTTACACTATGTAAAAGCATGGACAGATCTATAGTGTTTTACAGGATGGTTTTCACGAGAAGGAAGGTATATATATATCTCAGTTAGAATGTTGATACATTTTACTTTTTGCAAGATGATGTAATTTAGTCTTTTGTTTTCTTTTTAGGGATGATTAAGCTACACCGCTTCACACAGGAGGTTACATTCATTTTCCTTACCCCAACCTCTAACCCAACAACACCAATTAAACGGTATCCCCTCACCCTCTCCATGAAGCCGACCCATTCAAACCGCACCCAACCCTATCCCGCCTTCTTGGGCGGGGATGTAGCTCAGTCGGTAGCGCGCTGGATTTGTATTCAGTTGGCCGCTGTCAGCGTGAGTTCGTCCCCACGTTCGGCGAGAGATTTATTTCTCAGAGTCAACTTTGTGTGCAGACTCTCCTCGGTGTCCGAACACCCCCGTGTGTACACGCAAGCACAAGACCAAGTGCGCACGAAAAAGATCCTGTAATCCATGTCAGAGTTCGGTGGGTTATAGAAACACGAAAATATCCAGCATGCTTCCTCTGAAAGCGGGGTATGGCTGCCTAAATGGCGGGGTAAAAACGGTCATACACGTAAAAGCCGTGGGAGTTTCAGCCCATGAACGAACAAACAAATCCCGCCTTCATCTTTCTCAACCCTCTCTACTTCACTGAAACATGACAATTTTACCGTAAACTGTTTTGAGCATACTGAATGTAAGGAAAAATTCAAAAGGAAATGTGAATCTGAGACAGAGCATTGTGTTTGTTTCAGGGAGGAGCACAACAGGTATCAAAACTGTTGGCAAAAAGTATTGGCGCGGAAAATGTGCGTCTTGGGGAACCCGTGTCAGCCATAGAGCAGGTGTGTAGTGTGTCAGTACTTAAAGAGACATTGTCTGCTTGTGAACGATTTTTTTACAGCAAAATTAATTCACTATTTTTGAATAAGTCAAATGATTGCACTATAAAAAGTTATGGGACTTTATCCCTCTTCTGTCATAAATGAGGGAAAGAAGAATTTGGAATAAAATGGCAGGAAATACAGAGAAAACAGAACAGACAAAACAAGAGCTACACAAAGTCACAGAGAAAAAAAAGAGGTTGAAACAAGACCAGAAAGGAAGACAGAACAGCTAATGGTGTTATGGACAAGGGAGTGTCTTATGTCGTTTGTTTGTTTGTGTCTGCATGTGCAGGACAGCAAAGTAGTGAAAGTGACAACAACAACCGGGCAGAGTTACACTGCTAGTTTTGCTGTTTTGGCTTTACCGCCTCCTCTTATGGGTAAGTTACTGCCTCTTTCTCAGAACATCTAATTGGCTTATTTTTTTAGGGTCAGTTAAATGTACAGGTACAGTTGCATCACATCTTCTTACTGATGTTGTTGATTTTAATTCATCACATGAATGGCTGTAATTTTTTCTCTCAGTGGATTTTGTTTTTGATGTTCAGAAAAGATCCAGTTCAACCCACCTTTGCCAGAGACCAAGCAACAACTTTGCAGAACCATGGTCCTTGGAAGCTATGTAAAAATAATCCTGACATTCCAGGAGGTGAGAATATATTACGCACCACTGACTGATGGTTTTGTTTTTTCTAATGTGCATGATCGTTCTAATTAGTCACAGTGCCAGTGTTTTTGTGCGTCTCTGGCTCCTTCGCTCTCTGTCGGTCTGTCTGACCGGCTTGCTGGCTGCGCGCTATCCATCACAGTCTATATGAAGATATCTGTTAAAGAAAAAGAAAAGCTCCTGATTAAGTTATTTCAGATGAGATTTTGTTCTTAAATTAAGATGAGATAAAACTAAATGACAGGTGCTGAAGTAAAGAATCTACATTTTGACCCAACAGGCTCAAAGAAAGATATTTATGCCTGTCTGTGATAATAGCATATTGTTAATCTGTCCAACCATCTTTACCTCTACCCACAAGGCATTTTGGCGTACAGCAGGCTACTCTGGGGAGGTGGTGACCAATGGAGGAATGACAGCTGTTCCCAACTGCTCAGCAGGACCTCTGTGCATTGTGTATGATGCCTGTCTTCACAATGGAAGCCCTGCTCTGCTCGGCTTCATTGGCGGCGACATCAAAGTGGAATGGGCAATGCAGTCGGTGAGCATTGTTTTGTTGTTTCTCCATTGTGTTGAATCTGTTTTCAAGTTTAATAAGTACCTTGCACTATTGAAAATGTTCTTTGTAAAATATTTTGTTGTAACCTGTATTAATATTAGAAAGTACTCTATTTGACGTTTTTTAAAAAGTCCAAAATACTCTGTGTTTTTCTTTGTCTGTGGGTCGAAAATAGGGGTTCCCCTGTGGTAGAAGTTGAAGGTAGGAAGGTTTTTTTTACATCAGAATAGACTTGTGAAAGCGCATGTGTTGATTGTCAGGCGGAGGCAAGAAGAAGAGCGGTGCTGGACCAGCTTGAAGACTACTTTGGCAAAGATGTCTACAGATGCCTGGACTACGTGGAGAAGGACTGGACCCAGGAACCTTACTCCGTTGGAGGACCCGTCTGTACCATGCCGCCTGGAACCATGCCTTGCTTTGCTAAAGCCATCAGGCAGCCTTTTGAAAGGTGTGTGATTGCTTGTTGTTCTGTTGACCATTGCCCATTTTACAGGTTGGATATTGTAGTCTTCTTCTTGTCGATCGCCTTTACACTTGGAGTCCTGCTTTGGATGTGATGCTGGTGGTCTTATATAGAGCCTCCACTGGTCCATGCAGCTTCTCGTGGAGGGTCGTCGGCCTGGTCCAAATCTCTCTCCTCAGGGGCAGGAGATTCCTGCAGTCCTGAAGGATGAAGGCTGCATCCTGTTTGGCCTCTCCACAGGGACACATGGGGGAGGGCACGGCTCGCATTTTCTTGTGCAGGTGTTGTTCCAGTCTGTTGTGCCCTGTTCTCAGGCGGAAGATTACTAACTGTTCAGGCCTTGACAGTTGCTGGTAGTTGTCGAGCATCAGGGGGGTCTTAAGCAGAGATTTTATGATGGTTTTCATCTCTGTAGAGCTTACTGCGTTTTCTTCTTGCTCGTCCTCTGCACCTAGTTTGGCCATTCTGTCCGCCTGTTTGTTCCCTTCTATCCCACAGTGTGAGGGGACCCACTGCAGTACTATCTTCAGACACTTGATGTTGTGAAGTGTTGTTGCAAGCTGAGGCAGTTTGTTGTTGTTGACTGCTTGCAGCACAGTCAGGGCATTAGTCAGGAAGACAACTTGAGTGTCGGGGTTGACCTTGCTGCTGATGTTATTGGCTGCGTGGATCAGTGCTTCAACCTCAGCTCTGTAGTTTGTGCATTGGCGGGATATTGTAGTGATCTGACGTGTTTCCTTTCACCAAAACGTTTGCCAGCTATGTCAAATAATGGAAGTTGTTGTGTTAGGAGAAAGATTACGGTTTCTGGTTGTGGGAGTTTTAAGTTTCTCTTTGTACACAGAACAAAGAAGAGAGTGTACAATTTAAGGCATTCTACAACATAGAAGCTTGAATTTTGAATTGTTATTTTATCAGTGTTCAACCTGAATAACTACTGGTCGTGTAGCACTGTATTTATAGAGTATTCTTCTATCATATTCTTAACTTGTGGTCAATGTAAGCAGGTTATTATTCTGCATGTGAAGGCAAACTACCCCCTACATCTCAAAGTTCACTGTGCATATTGAACTTAAAGCATCCCTTGTTTGTGCAGATTGCATTTTGCTGGGACAGAAACAGCTACAGTATGGTGTGGCTACATGAGTGGTGCGGTGCAGGCTGGTCTGAGAGCCGCGGCAGAGATACTGGAAATCCTGAGGCCACAGTCACTCACTAGTGAAGACTACTGCGCCCTGGAGGGATCCCGACACGCCACAAAGCCAGCACAAGGTCTCAGCAAACCACGCTGGCTTCTACAGCCACGCAAGGCTTACCGTAGTGTTACCTTCATTCGCTGGACCTTCGGCTTTTGTGCTCTGGCTGCTTTGTTGTATTGTGCAAGGAGGACTAGGTTCACCAAATTCTTGCCTAGGTTTTGAGAATTATGATGGCTCTTTTGGCCAGTGCACAGAGACGTTTATACAAGTCAGGTATCATGGGAAACATGTCAAGAAGAGCTCAGGTTGTAAGTTGTGATGCCGATCTAGGTGTTTCTGTTGGAACAGACTGGATTCGGTAACTACTAGTGTTAACTGTTGGCATGATTTCCACAATGTTTGTACAGTAGTGTGTTTATTTATGTTGTGCAGTAATTTCCACATTTGTAAAGTCAACGGTTTGGCCTGAACTTACTTGATTTGCCACACATGTATTTGATTTTGGATTGATACAGGCATTTTGCATTTAAGAAAACAATTCATGTGATCTGTTGATAAAAATTTATGATCAAAATCTTGTTCAGTATATGCTGATTCTGAGTTTGATTAGCATGTGCATTAAGAATTAATGCAAGGTTGCAGACTGACACCGTGTAATAGCAGAGCAATGCAATCTTCAAGTTCAGGTTAAATCATGTGTAGATATATACGTCGGTTATGGGGCATAAAGCATGACATGCAAGCTGAAAGACCCAGATATATATTAGGCTTTCCTTGTGAATGAGTCACTAGACCTGACACCTTTACATAAATCTCCAACTATGCAAGTATGGTAAATTGTGTGTCCCCTTAATTTTTAGATTATAAGGGACACCTACAATGGCTGCTATAGATGTTTATGGGAGAACACATTCCATACTACATGTACCTTGTGATTCTGTGCTGGTAGTCCGGTTTTGTTTCCAACTTGAATGGGCTAAACATTGATTTTAACTGTGTTGAACCCGGCTTACATGAGGTATTGTGATTTTGTGATAAAATTGGTTAATTGCATGCTTCAGTTCCACTTCCTGGGTTACATAGGGTACTGCTTTTGTAATTTACTTTTCCAAATTAGACTTGATGTTTGAATTAAAATGATTTGATTGAGAAATAATGCAATATTTTCAGAGTTTACCTGAACCTTCTCCCTTCTTCATGGAATATATGTCATGTTGATTTTGATACAGTCAAGCATTTCATGATTTTTTACTCTTAGCAGGTACTTAACTTGAAACAAACAACAGATTTTGTTCACAGGCTGCGCTTGATAAGATCATGATTTCACAATAAAGTGGTGAAGATGTCCAATGCTCAGTCATTACCAGTATTTCATGTATATGCAGGGTGTGTGTGTGTGTCCGTGTGTGTGTGTGTGTGTGTCTGTCTGTCACCATATTAGAAGTAACGGTTTTATTGACTGCTACATTCAACCAAAATAAGATTTGAAGCGATCCTGCAACTAATATGGAAGAACTGCATAGGGACCTGGATGCAGCCAATCCCTCACCTGACCTCATGAATATTAATTGCTGAAGTGTTCTCACAAAACACTCCCACGCTATAAACCATGTTTCTTCTTCTTCCTAGTTTATGGGCTGAAACTTCCACCTTTACTCATGTTTTTGCATGAGTGGATTTGTACGTGCATGACCGTTTTAACCCCGCCATTCAGATTTCTGGGGAAGCATGCTGGGTATTTTCATGTAACCAACCGAACTCTAGCATGGATTACAGGATCTTTTTCATGCGCACTTCGTCTTGTGTTTGTGTGTACACATGAAGGGGGATAAGGCACTAGCTGGGCTGCATTTAAGTTGACCTGGGAGATCGGAAAAATCTCTTACTTAAAGTCTGCCTGAATACTTCAGTTTCAATGCAGTGTATGTTTCTATTATCCTTGTGATGCATCGTGTGACTAATTTGACTAACCAGGACTGATTTTAGGTGACCTGCAGTCAGGCAGGGACCCTTCCTGTTTATCAATCTAAATATAATCTCAAACACAATGATGAGCATATGAGCTTGCGGTGATCATCCTTTTTTGAGGATGAAAGTCGCTCAGGTGCCAGGAGAAAAGGTTCCGTACAACTCTCGCTTACTCTATTATACATGTCGTATGCATAAAAAGCGATTACTTCCCTTTGGTTATTTGATAGTCTAAATATATACAAGATATCAATCAATCAATCAATGAGGCTTATATCGCGCATATTCCGTGGGTACAGTTCTAGGCGCTCTGCAGTGATGCCGTGTGAGATGAAATTTTATACGGCCAGTAGATTGCAGCCATGTATAAAATGTTCCATCCAAAAAATATCAGATTTCCTGTAGGGAACAACACTTTGTGTGTGTGTAAAAATACACTTTACCATGTAAAAGTACACCGGCACGGTACGTTGGCCTAGTGGTAAGGCGTCCGCCCCGTGATCGGGAGGTCGTGGGTTCGAACCCCGGCCGGGTCATACCTAAGACCTTAAAATTGGCAATCTAGTGGCTGCTCCGCCTGGCGTCTGGCATTATGGGGTTAGTGCTAGGACTGGTTGGTCCAGTGTCAGAATAATGTGACTGGGTGAGACATGAAGCCTGTGCTGCGACTTCTGTCTTGTGTGTGGCGCACGGTATATGTCAAAGCAGCACGGCCCTGATATGGCCCTTCGTGGTCGGCTGGGCGTTAAGCAAACAAACAAACAAACAAAATGTAAAAGTACAAATGACCAAACATATATAGATGAGTTGCAGAAACTAACAAAGCAAACCAAAACAACAAACAAACAGAGGACGAGAGCAAGCAAAGAAAAGAATACGAAACAAAGGCAAAATTACAACTACATAAACAAACCAAAATCTATATATATATATACGACTAGTGTCTGTCTGTCTGTCTGTCTGTCTGTCTGTCTGTTCGCGATGCACGGCCAAAGTTCTCGGTGGATCTTTTTCAAATTTGGACACCGTATTCAGCTACACCCCGGACACAACCTCATCGATGAGATATTTCAACACGTGCTCTCAGCTGTACCGATTTTTTGGGTGTTTTTTTTTGTTGTTGTCGGGATCCACTACCAGTAACTCTTCCTTATCTTCTCCAGTGTTTTCAGCCGCGATTATCTCCCTTCCTCCGTGTGGCGTCAATCCATATTCCCGTTACTACGTTACTATTTTTAGAAGGTCACGCCGGGTCCCAGGCGCAGCCTGGTATTCGGCTCTACTTCTTCCCGGCGAAGCCGGTACCCGGCGAAGCGGGTAATCATCTAGTAACAAATAAATACATTTCGGCATTAGCTATAAATGAGTTTATGATAAAGCGAAAGCAACCTGCAAGTGAGCCGTTTGAAAAGGGCTTAAGCATTTGGGAAATGCACAATCAACACAAAAATTGTTCGATTTAGTTTGCAGAAACAAAACTAATTGAAATTTTTTTTTCTTTTTCTTTATATCAGTGTGTGAGCAAACGCCATATCGCCCATGGCAGGGACCTAGGTTATGCCCATGGGGATCAAAACAGCTTGTATCTAAATTGAGTTTTGAAAAGGAAAAAAGAAAACAATCGTTCCCGCAATCTCAAAAGCACTGCCACTGGCTGTGTTATGTTTTATCGATAAATTTCATCAACTGTGAGTGCCACACGTGCCGTGCGTCATGTAACCTCTACAAGGTCAGTAGGTCATGAACACGTCCTCGTCCGGGTCACGAACAAGTGCACGCAGAAGCATTACTCGCCGGCAATTGTTCAATCAGGTCGGTCATGCTAGACCGACTTTCACACTCCAAGAATAAATGGAATCATATGACTGTGATGTTGTGGTGATTGGCGGGGGTTTGGCGGGTCTATCCTGTGCGCTGTACTTGGCTGAGAAAGACAAGGGACTCAAAGTGATCGTGCTAGAAGCGAAAGGTAAAGTCACTTTGCTTCCTCCCCTTGACAAGTTTCGATCTTCTTTCCGGGTCTTCGTTTGTGACCTCGCATTGATAAACAAATTGTGATGAAACCTGAACGCAATTTATTCTCGCAACTTTTAACAGAGCGAATCTGCTGAGATAACGATTATTGTGGACCGGTTGGTGATTTTTACCCACGAGGGCACCATGAGGTGTGTCGACTTGAGTGTATGTATGTTGACCTTCTGATTGGCTGATGAAACATCAACATCGAAAACGAAAGTAGAACTTCTCTCGTCACAACAAAGATTCCAACACGCAGAAGTTATTTCTTGATGTCAGAAGGAATTCTCTGCATAAAATATTAACTGAATAGCCAAAATTATGCTATCACAACACCTGAGTCAGTCATCCTGAAAGTCAATTTCTATTCAGTAAAGCAATTTACCTGGCATTCTGTCTTCATATAGCATGGGGCAACCATATTTTTCTTTGGATTTTTTTCAAACTTTTTATATGTAACTACATTCTCCAAGCCATCAGAATTGTAAAGCACTTTAAATTTTGAAGATCGGTACATATTTGATTTTTTTAATGATTTTTTAAAAAATTGGGATTTTAGGGCTGCTGAAAAATTCTGCTGAAAAAGTGACCGGCACCCTTTACAACCTGTCGTGCACACAATTTCAGCTAAAACCTGTTGTAATTGATTTAAAGGGCTTTCTTGTCATAAATACTATACAACAGAACAGGTTGCGGGGTAGGAAGTCACACAGAAAAGTGTAACAGGACCTTTTTATCTGCCTGAAAATCTGAATTTTGATGTACTGAGTGAACCTTCAAAAGTTATTGTTTCTGGCTCTTATGTCCAGACATTGCTGCTAATTTTTTTCTTATTTGTTGATGGTTGTTCCACATCTGAATCAGAATTATCTTCCAAATATGGAAAAATAAGATCTTGTTAATCTTCCAATAAATTAGGCACATACCGAGTCTGATGCATTTCTTTGTTCCAAAAATTCTTAGGTAAACAAAAAAAACTGTCTCGAAGGTAATTTCTTACAATGTCAACCTCCCTACTGCTGCATAATTATGAACATGCTGAACTGAAATAAAAGCTGCATGACCAAAATGACTGGTCCATTCATGATAAAATTAAAATATTGATTTTGATAAACATGTAAACTTATATTTATGATCAGTTATTTGTTGTTGTGTCCACTCACTACCTTTTCAACTACAATACTGTCTTTGTATTTGTGTTGGTTTTTATCCCTTTTACTACTTATCTCATGCACTCAAGCTGCTGCTGCCTTACACACCCCCCCCCCCCACACACACACACACACACACACTTTTGCAAGACACAGTGTTGTGGGCTTTCAGTTGTGTTACCAGCCAGTGGTTTTTCTAACTTTTTTTCCTCTTTAAACTCATGCATATTTAGTTATGACCTAAAAGAAGATATTGACTGTTGTAATTTGTATAAAAATGTGTAATAATTACAATACAACACAATGGGTAATTTTAATGATATGAAATATCAAAGTGATAAAATTACCATACCCAAAAAATCCTTTGAAAGGCATACAGAAACAGTTGTAACTTGATCCAATATCGTATCTGTTTCCCAATTTGACTGTGTACTCTGTTCGTGTCAAAGTCAACACTGCCCCCTCCCCCCCCCCCCCCCCCCTCCCTCATCATCACCACCACAACCACCACAACTGGTCAACATGCTTCACTTTCAATTCAAACTAAACTTCCATCCGCACAGTTTCTTTCGTTTGCCAGTTTGAGAAATATCAGCGCGAACGAATCAGCCTAATCATTTCAACACGCTATCCGACTCGCTGTCTTCCGCCATGATGATGATGATGGCATCTTCTCACTTTCGGTTTCGCCAATGCATTCGAATCGTCGTCAGCCATTTCTTTTGTTGGATTCCGTACTTACCAAAGAACAGTTTCGGCGATTTAGACTTTCATCTTTCTGAAAGAAGTATCCATACGCAGAATTGCTGTGTGAAGCGTCGGAAAAGCGCAGATGTGCCACATTGTCGGAACAACAAAATAGCAGACAACCGCCAAAATTATACGTTCGGGTCACGTGACTCTCGCTCGGAAGCCTTCGGCATTCTCCGTAACTACTTGTCGAAGAGGGGGGTAGGTCGTTTCCTCCGTTGAAATGGGAACCTTTACGGAACTTTCCCCTTATTCTTTCAGTTGCTAATGAAAGATGAAACACCCGACTACGTTCTCATCAACTAATTTCGGTGGTGCACTCGCCCTATCGCAAAAAGAAAAAAATGACAAAAGTTCGCTTGCATTTATTTTATAGAATTCTCGCGACCTGGCGAAAAAAATGTCGATGCACCTCTAGCCCTATGTATCTGCTAGTGGTACCGGTCAGTATTGTCCACAACCAACCACTCAAAACGACGTACTTTGCCGTAACCTGACCCTGGGGTCCGGAGCCAAATCGCCGACCGGATTTTTGAGTGGGCGTGGTTAGCAGCGAGAGTTATCTTTTCCTAGCTTGCCCCTTGCTACTTCATACTCCACCCTGCCCCTTCATACGAACTTGGCGAGGGGTCACTGAATTATTTTCACTGAATCATTTTCACTAGTATGGATTCCAACTTATTGTTGTGATTGAAATAGTATCCACTCTTTATTTCCGATGTATGTGCAGACAGAATAGGTGGCCGTACACTGACAGAACAGCTGAATGCAGCAGATGGCACAAAAGACTTCTGGGATCTGGGTGGAGAATGGGTTGGCAGGTAAGTATGCATAGCATAACACTGACCTGAAGGAATGGAAACTAGTCAGCAGTGGTTTGCATTACAGCAGCTGGCAGGTGGTGTGCATTAATTAACTCTCCAGGATATTCGCACATTTGAGAAAGATAATTGATATCGAGCATGTAATGTTACAAAATTAGTGAGATCAAAGTCTAAAATTCATTACCAGTATCACAAAACATATTGTTATCAATAACCTGTTTTGGACCTTCTTCTTCTTCTTCTTCAGCGTTCGACGCCTGTTTTGGACCAAATATAGCATTCACTTAACTTGATACCATTGTTACTCTCATTTATTCTATTAACAGCATGGTCACTCCTCCTTGAGTCACTTTGCAATCTGATTTTTTTTTGGGGGGGTGGGGGGGGGGGGGTTGATGTACGGGGGTGATGAATGACTTCTCGAACATTGATTAGTGTTGCAATGTGTCTGTCCATACTTGTCTCTGTCTGTGCCTGTGTATGTGTGGGTATTATTCATGTATCATAGTTTTGCTTTGTTGTTTTGTCCAGACCACAGCCCCACCTGCAGCAATTGTTGCACAAATTCCACCTGGACACATTCAACCCAGTCAAGTCTCATGGTGGCACACCTGTCACCCCAGTCCCTCAGCTCTCAATACAGGCACGGCTAGACATAGCTCAGTTTACGTGGAAGGTAAGTTCATTTTGTCATGTATCACTCAAGAGTACTTTTGGGTATGTTGGCACACACACATACACCCTCATGTCCACATTCACATACAAGTACATGCATTCATGCATACACTTGCATGAATGTGTGTGCCCACACACACACACACACACACACACACACACACACACACACACACACACACACACACACACACACACACACACAGAGGCACAGTTACATGTATATATGTTATATGAAGTCTTATATCGCGCGCGTATCTCCAGACTCGGACTCAAGGCGCAGGGATCTATTTATGCTGTGTGAGATGGAATTTTTTACACAATGCATCACGCATTCACATCGACCAGCAGATCGCAGCCATTTCGGCGCATATCCTACTTTTCACGGCCTATTATTCCAAGTCACACGGGTATTATGGTGGACATTTTTTATCTATGCCTGTACAATTTTGCCAGGAAAGACCCTTTTGTCAATCGTGGGATCTTTAACGTGCACACCCCAATGTAGTGTACACGAAGGGACCTCTGTTTTTCGTCTCATCCGAAAGACTAGCACTTGAACCCACCACCTAGGTTAGGAAAGGGGGCAGAAAATTGCTAACGCCCTGATCCAGGGTCGAACTCGCAACCTCTCGCTTCCGAGCGCAAGTGCGTTACCACTCGGCCACCCAGTCCTTTACACAAAAAGTGATCAGCGCGTGTAGGTAAATGGTTTGTGACATACAGGAAAATACACCCATTTGGATATTAAATTAAAAAATATTTGGACACAGCTGCCTTGCACTCTGTGAAATGTCTAGGGCTGTCTCATGTTTACTTGGATTGCATTTTTCAGCTTCAACGAATGAGGAAAAGACTTGCAAGCATGGACATTCGCAGCTCCGTTGAAGCCGTAACGTGGGATGGGGTTACGTTTGAGTCTTTTTGTGAGGAGAACCTGTGGTCACAGGGTGAGTAGTTTTAGGTTTTTTTTATTCATGGATATATGTAAGCAGGTCCTTTAACAGAAATTTCTTTTACTGACATTTTTGACTCACATGCGAAGCAAAAGTGAGTCTATGTACTCACCCGAGTCGTCCGGACGTCCGTCCGTCCGTCCGGACGTCCGTCCGGAAAACTTTAACGTTGGATATTTCTTGGACACTATTCAGTCTATCAGTACCAAATTTGGCAAGATGGTGTATGATGACAAGGCCCCAAAAAACATACATAGCATCTTGACCTTGCTTCAAGGTCAAGGTCGCAGGGGCCATAAATGTTGTCTAAAAAACAGCTATTGTTCACATTTTTCCCATTTTCTCTGAAGTTTTTGAGATTGAATACCTCACCTATATATGATATATAGGGCAAAGTAAGCCCCATCTTTTGATACCACTTTGGTTTACCTTGCTTCAAGGTCAAGGTCACAGGAGCTCTTCAAAGTTGGATTGTATACATATTTTGAAGTGACCTTGACCCTGAACTATGGAAGATAACTGTTTCAAACTTACAAATTATGTGGGGCACATGTTATGCTTTTATCAAAAGACACATTTGGTCACATATGATCAAGGTCAAGGTCACTTTGACCCTTATGAAATATGACCCAAAAAAGTGACCATATCTCATGGTAGAAAGAGCCAATAAGCACCATTGTACTTCCTATGTCTTGAATTAACAGCTTTGTGTTGGATGACCTTGACCTTTGGTCAAGGTCACATGTATTTTGGTAGGAAAAATGTGTAAAGCAGTTCTTAGTGTATGATGTCATTGCTAGGTTTAGTTATTTGACCTTGACCCTGAAGGTCAAGGTCATGTAAAGGTCGAGGTCAAGCATGTGAGTCGTATGGGCTTTGCCCTTCTTGTTAGTGTTTGCTACACATTTAACCCCGAAGCTCATCCGATACAGAAATGGTACAGTTTAAGGGCAGGTGGGCCAGTGCAAAATTGACCAAATCGTTCAAAACACTGTTTTGGGTATTTTAGCAGATTATGTTTCCATAACATACCTATCATCCATGTGTGTCGGTGTTTTTGTCAAAAGTGTCCTATTTATCTGTCAATAAAGACAAAATGTGAACATGTGTGGCATTGATTGTCTTCTGTAGTCGATATTCCCCCGCCAAAAAATGTCTCATTTCAAAGGCTAGTTACGGCTTTGTCCTCAGCAAAACAGTGCATTCACGACATACGAAACTGCGCAGCAGCTCTTGACCTATAACATGACATCAGTGTTTTGATGAATGTTCCATTCACTCAGCCACTTGTCCGTTGCAAAGGCAGCAATCGTAATCGAACGGAAATGTCCTTATTTGGAAGGTACTCGACATCCATTGGTTCGTGTCATAAACCGAAATCGGGAACCAGTTTACTTTGTGAGTGCGCATGCTCAGCTTACGAATTTTGCATACGGAAACTACCGAAGAGACTCTCGGCCATGACGGGAACACCCGAAGTTCACTCGGTTTTACAACATCCTGGTTACACATCAAACGATCGGTGACAACCGAAAGCGAATTTTTCCTTGAGAAACAACCTTTGATACGATAACAATGGCTCGAAATAAGAAAGAGGACAATGTCTTTATTGGTTCGGTTAGCAACAACAAGTAGTTCCGCTGGTACTAGGCCAAAGTTTGGATTCTGTCGGTGTTTCCGATACAGAGGAAAGCTTTGATCTCCACGCAGATCCACAGGTCGCCATTTCCGAACACGCCATGCAGCACACTTTTTACGTCTCGGCACTGGCTTGCTTTGCGCTGAATTTGAGTCAGTTTCTGTGCAGTATCTCCTCGACAAGCAAGTTGAGCATTTGCTACGCAAAAAAACAAAAACAGGAGAAAGTATCCAACATCAGTCAGATTATCGGTAATGTTTGCTGGGCCTGCCATTTCCCGAACGAAACTGGATCAGCAACTGTTCGTATCAATCTGCGCTTTCGTAAATTCCGTCACTGTCTTGACGAACTGTGTCATTTTCTTCACCGCGATACACAGTTCATTGCGAAGAGCTTCCTCAGTAAATCGTTCAGATTCCACGTACGATTTGTTGTCAAAAAACAACTCAAACGAAAGTTTCAAACTCATCATCCTCCATCTTGCTTGTCGAAGCACCAAAGTACTGTATCGATGTAAAAACAAAAGCAGAAAACTTCGAGGAAACCAACAAATCGACGAGATAACGGAAGGAAATAAGTCTCGTTCTGGCTCAAGTAAGTTACCGTTAAAAATACCGTTATTCTCGCATGCAAATACAAACGAGAATCGGGTCATTGATACACGTTTAGCGCTGGGGCAGTATCCCCATGCTGGTTGACAGAGGGAAAGAAGGGATGGACGCATAAATTCTCTGCTGGCGTGCTAAAGGCTAAGTAGTTTGCAATTCAAATAAACTAAGCTGTTCATTCATAACACAGTTTTGTCCTTGTGTGTCTGTTTCAATAGTGTTTCTGTGGTGTTCAATCTTCAATGTCGTTTTTCTCAGTTCAGCCATTTTGCCTACGGTTACGTCTTGGGTTACGCGATTTCTCTGGCTGTAATTTAGCTAGAGCAATATTTTCTTTTGTAGTTTGTGCAGAATATAACATTCTGGGGGATTACGAAGGGATTTTGCTGAAATTTTATTATAGTCATATCCAGATTATTTCAAAAAATAATTTCGCAAGCGTTACCCTAAAGTTTGACAGTTGTAACAAAGAAGTGTTCCTAACTCCAAATATAAATATAATAAACAAGATCTGCTTCGTAATCCCCTAGAGCATACCCAGAAGGATAAAATAAAACAATAATTAGAAGTGTGACAATCACATCTGATGAAAATCCGTGTATCTCCTGTACTCCACTTTTGTCTGTATTTTGACTGTTTTTGTCGCGTAAAACAAAAACCAGCAACCGAAAATACAAAAAGTGACTATTCTTTGTCATCATTTGTTCATTTCTTTCATAAAATAACATTCAGACACAATAAAACATTGAAAATTAAAAAAAAGGTAGTGCACTGGCCCACCTCCCCTTAAAGCCAGGTGTGTGTTTTCATACAGATCTTGTGCCACCACAGAAAAAAGTGGATACATAAGCATTTGAAAAATGTGTAACCTGAAAGCTACTCTGAAAAATGTCTCTATTATAGTACATGTAAATTTTATATATTTTTTAATTCAGATTTGTATTACAAGAAGATAATTGTTTCAGATTCTAAGGACCTGATAGAATCAGCTTGCCGCTGTATGTTTGGCCTGGCCACAGGAGAGATGACCTTGCTGTACTTCCTCATGTATGTTCAGTCTGCAGGCGGCATGGAAATCTTCAGCAAGCCAATCGAGTTCAGTGGTAGAGAATGCAGAGTGAAGGTAGGCAAAGCTGGAAATGTGTCCTTTGGTAAGTAAAAAAAACAAAAACAAAAACAAAAAAACAAGAACAACAAATAAACCAATTTATATTTAATAAATACATTTTTAAATAAATACATTTATATCTAACCAGGGGGTTGTGAATAACGTTAATTTAGATCAGATCAAATCTGTAATTGAGTGCTATGTATACTACAGACACCTTTAATGTATGAACAGAATGGAATCCTAAGAAAAGAAGATTTCCTAGCAGAATGTGTCTTCAACAGGTTTTCAACGGCATAACATACATGTATTCAGGGAGGTGTGCAGCAGTTGGCATCCCACATGGTGCAGAAGATCGGCAAGAAGAACATCAAACTGAACCAGGTGGTCAGCCACATTGTACAGGTCTGTCACATTTGTAAATAATTGATGCTTTTAAGTCGTGCTCCATTGCAGACATTCTCCAAGGCCATAGTTACTTTTTCAATACAGTGGTAACTGCCATGAAAAGGTACCCTTGGCACCAGCCAAAAATATCCCTACATTGCAGGCGGCCTGTCATGACAGGTACATTTTGGTAAAAATAATTGACCAAGTGACAACAGAACATGTCGTTTTTTTGGAGAGTTTCTCTCATTGGAGGGGCCTCACAGTACCACTGTACAACAAACAACAGCCGCTGCAGAGAAATGTAAAACGTAATACTTAATTTGGCAGCATCACTCTGGATAATGAAATCTTTAACAAAACGCAACTTTCTGCGGAATCAAAGTCTGTTTCTTCATGTATCTGCTTGTATATAATAAGCAATGGAGAGTTTTGGATAATGGAAACGTTTTTGTTTAACCAAGAGGTTCCCATTAATGATTAAATAAACAATGGTCACAGTTTTCTCACAGTTTGGTATGATAGCTTTCGGATCTGGCAAATGTATGTACATGTATTTCTAAATGAGGACATATTTTTTTATTGCAGGCAAATGACAGAGTAAGGATTGTGACCACAAGTCGTGTACAGATCAGTTGTTCAAGGGTGGTACTGGCAATCCCACCTCACCATGCTGGTTGGTTGTTTTGACACCTTCTTTATTTTTTAGTTTTAGCTTTAGAATACATGTACTCTCCATGAAAATATGCAGAATTTTGTTCAGCTGATTTTCTTATTTTCAACTCTTTGCTCATTTGGTTTTGATGTTGCAAGTTACTCAGTACTGCTTTCTTGAGCTTAGAGAGCAGTTAGAATAACATCCCAAACAGCACTGTTTTTTTAATTCTTTTTATTTTAATTTTATATCAAGCTGTAAGAGCAAGCAAAAACTATGACAGAATGAATCTTGGTATTGATGCATTTATCTGTTTACCCGGTTTTTTTTCTCAGATTTGTTTGCTTAAAGGCTTTTTTCCCAAAAGAAAAGATAGCTAAGTGAAGGCCAGAGTGAAAAAACAGACGACGTTATCACACATACTTTAGAATCTTAGTAGACAAAGTATGAATCTTGGTATTGATGTGTTTTATCTTTCTTCCAGTTTTGTTTCTGATTTTGTTTGCTAAAGTCTTTTTTCCCTGAAGTAAAGATAGGCCAGAGTGAAAGAACAGACTGTGTCAGCACACATACTTTGGAATCTTACTAAGTAAGACGTTATTCAGTAAAACTATGCAGTACCTTGTCTGTTTCAGCAAGCATCAATGTGAGTCCACCTCTCCCGTCCACCAAGTTGGCGTTGTTGAAGAGTGTGCCTCTGGCTTTCCTTGTCAAGTTCGCCATCACTTTTGAAGAGGTCAAATGTTGCACAATGCTGCATGTACATTCGTACTCCATGCACACTGTTAGCATTCTCTTGATAGCATTCTTTAATTTTCTGTTGTTTTGTGTTTGTGCAAACACAACTGAGAAGAGCTTTGGTGGCTTTCATTATAGCAAAATATGTCATTTGTTGTGCATAGATGAAAAACATCTGCAGCTTTGAAGACTGGAAAGTGCATGTTTCAGACAGGAAATTTACTTTTTTTTCATAATACACATTGTAAATGTGACAGATACAATGTATTGTGTTCAAGGCATAATTTTAGACAAAAGGTCATGTTAGTGTTATTGTGCAGTTAAAACCTGAGAAGCAAGAGCTTTGACAACAATGTTACAGTAGTCGTCCAGGGCATGCATTCCAAAATACAGTGCATGCAAGTTCAACTGAAAGGACCAATGTTTCTCTGACACAGATAATTTTCTTGTACACTACAGCCGTTCTGGGTGACGGACAGTGCAGGCGGCAAGTGCTATGGGTTCCAGTCAGTGGTGGAGGATGAAGAGAGGGGCCCAGTGGGCATTGTGTACGATGCTACCTCTGCCAGGGGAAACCCAGCACTGGCAGGTTTCATCTCCTCATCGGAAGGCTTTGAGGAAGAGGTAAATGACACCGCTGGTGTAAAGGATCGTTTCCACTGATGACAATTTAAGATACCTCCTAACAAAGGACATCTTCTAATATCTCTTGGTCTGTAAATTTAATAACTCCTATACACAAAAAAGACACCTTCTGATATATCTTGGTCTGTACATTTTATGAAAGTGCAACTGTCATGAAAGATCACCTGCAATATTCAATTCAATTCAAATCAATATTCAATTCATTACAAAGAGAGATACATGCTCATTGCAAACATTATTGCATTGCATTGGCCAACGCAGCTTTAAAACAGTAAGCTTTTAATCAGATTGCAACAGTAATGTGTCATGTTTCCTGTTCTTATGGTTGGCAAAATCCTTCAAATAAGCTCCACAAGAGATCTGCAAATAAATCCATGTTTTGTTGTCAGACCATTGTTCTTTAACTTAAAGCTGAAGTGACCATTCCAAAGACACCGGCTGTGAAAAGACATCATCTCTTTAGTCCCTGCGATGTCGGAAGTTAGGACAGGTGCTGCAGTATGTAATTACTAGTTTGTTTTGTTTTGTCAGTTAAACGTTCGTATAATATACCTGTCCTTGTTTTTTCAGTTAAACGTTCGTATAATATACCTGTCCTTGTTTTGCCAGTTAAACTTTCGTATAATATACCTGTCCTTGTTTTGTCAGTTAAACGTTCGTATAATATACCTGTCCTTGTTTTGTCAGTTAAACGTTCGTATAATATACCTGTCCTTGTTTTGTCAGTTAAACGTTCGTATAATATACCTGTCCTTGTTTTGTCAGTTAAACGTTCGTATAATATACCTGTCCTTGTTTTGTCAGTTAAACGTTTGTATAATATACCTGTCCTTGTTTTGTCAGTTAAACGTTCGTATAATATACCTGTTTGTTTTGGGATTTCTGCAGTATGTAGTTATTAGCTTCAGAATTCTTATAATGCTGTTGGTCACATGGCCACCTCTGTTGCCACTTCTTTCATGATCTCAGCTCTTATTTCACTCCCTTTCATCCAAAAGCCCAAACGACGAAAAGCTGCAATTCTGGACTTGCTGGAGGATGTTGTGGGTCCTGGTGTGCGTAACGTTGTGGACTTCAGGCAGCGTGATTGGAGCAAGGAGCCATACAACGGGGGATGCTTCCTCAAGTCTCTGATGCCTGGGACAACCAAGTATTTCAATAACGTGCTGAGGGAATCTGTGGACAGGTAGTCATCAATTCTGCAGACATATTTTCTTGAATTTCACCATATCACTGCCATTATTAAGAGTCTTTAAGCGCACTGTTGGATCCATGATTTGCCACATGAGCAGGGTTTGACCGATTAGCATTCACTGAACGACGTTGTGACCAATCAGTGATTTAGTTTTTAGCACAGATTGTTTACATTCATTTACAAGTACATTGCTGAGGACCAAGTCTAACAAGAAGGGCAAAGCCCATACGACTCACATGCTTTACACATTTTTCCTACCAAAATACATGTGACCTTGACCCAAGGTCATCCAAGGTCATGCAACACAAAGCTGTTAATTCAAGACATAGGAAGTACAATGGTGCTTATTGGCTCTTTCTACCATGAGATATGGTCACTTTTAGTGGTTCACTACCTTATTTTGGTCACATTTCATAAGGGTCAAAGTGACCTTGACCTTGATCATATGTGACCAAATGTGTCTCATGATGAAAGCATAACATGTGCCCCACATAATTTTTAAGTTTGAAACAGTTATCTTCCATAGTTCAGGGTCAAGGTCACTTCAAAATATGTATACAATCCAACTTTGAAGAGCTCCTGTGACCTTGACCTTGAAGCAAGGTAAACCGAACTGGTATAAAAAGATGGGGCTTACTTTGCCCTATATATCATATATAGGTGAGGTATTGAATCTCAAAAACTTCAGAGAAAATGGGAAAAATATGAAAAATAGCTGTTTTTTAGGCAACATTTATGGCCCCTGCGACCTTGACCTTGAAGCAAGGTCAAGATGCTATGTATGTTTTTTGGGGCCTTGTCATCATACACCATCTTGCCAAATTTGGTACTGATAGACTGAATAGTGTCCAAGAAATATCCAACGTTAAAGTTTTCCGTACGGACGTCCGGACGACTCGGGTGAGTACATACTCACTTTTGCTTCGCATGTGAGTCAAAAAGGAGTGCTCAGATAGTTACAGACATTAGATCTTGTATGATTCAATTTAACACAACCATTTTCTAGAATTGCCAGCATCTCTTATTCTTGACAGGCCCGTATAGACTAGTGTAAGTAGTGCTGACAGTATGGTAAAGTTTTGTCCTTGATTTGCAGGATACATTTCTCTGGCACAGAGACTGCCACAGTATGGTGTGGTTTTATGAATGGTGCAATCCAGTCAGGCTACAGAGCTGCCGCTGAGGCAAGTGTTGCACACCATTCTCCGTTGTAATAGTCTTGAGTATCTGACAAGATTGTGATACACTGATGCAAGTGTTAAAGAATTCTGTTACTTTGATCAAATGTTTAAATGTGCACACACACACACACACACAGAAAACAGGTAGCTAGACAAATACATGCTCACATGCAGACAGACTTTCTGACACACACATACACTCATGACCATACGCACATAATTATATGCATGCATGCACAGACTGGGTGGCAACTGAGGTATGATCATAATTGATGTGCTACTTCTTCTTTTAGGTCTTGTACCATTTACGTCCTCACATCATTGCTTCTCCTGACCCTGAGCCAGAATCGACACGCGACAATGAAGCCATCTTGTTTCCTGGGGACCCACCCTCCTCCCCGATGAAACGTGCAGCCTACATTGCACTCGGAGCTGGAATCGCATCACTCATTTTTCTACTTTTTACATCGGACCGTGTGCCCAAATCACGCTTTGTTAACAGTATACGACTGGTGTTTGACAGATGAAGACAGGAAAGAGCTGATTACAGAAACTGGACTTGTTACTTCTCATTATGATATGTGCTAGTTTTACATGGGAGAATGAGGTTAGATGCCTTTTGAGAGAGCAAGTGTGTGTGTGATCCAAAGGGACACACAGTACCTTGGTATATTTTGATATCATTTAGTGCTGATATTTGTTGCAATCAGGAAGTAAGATGCTCATACATTGATGATCTCTACACTTACTGTATTTGTACAGTTGTTGCATCTTTTTGCCATATTCTACGCATTTTCGTACAGAGGTATTGTTGTTCTTTGCAAGGTATGTCATAAACTCATCTTAAATGAATAGCTTGCTGTTAGAGCGTCTTAAAATATATATATAAAAAATATTTGCAGAATTAAATGATAGCTGTAATACGCTCAACAGAGGATTTAAAGTAAGTCTTGAACATTTTTCTGATACATGTAATTTTATTAACAGTTGAATGTTTTTCTCTCTGCAGTGACAATCTGATTCAGTTTGGGTATGGCTACTCATTCTTCTTGGTTGCTGCAGTATTGACTTTTTAGATTCAATGACTTTAGTGCAAACGTGCCAAAACAGTGTAGATGCCTTTTGACCCTTACACTGGTGCAATTCCGTTGCACATGTTACATAGCCACTGGTGAATTAACAGAGAGAAAAATAAAGACAAGAAGGGCAAAGCCCATACGACTCACATGCTTGACCTTCTGCTTTACACATTTTTCCTACCAAAATACATGTGGCCTTGACCCAAGGTCAAGGTCATCCAAGGTCATGCAACACAAAGCTGTTAATTCAAGACATAGGAAGTACAATGGTACTTATTGGCTCTTTCTACCATGAGATATGGTCACTTTTAGTGGTTCACTACCTTATTTTGGTCACATTTCATAAGGGTCAAAGTGACCTTGACCTTGATCATATGTGACCAAATGTGTCTCATGATGAAAGCATAACATGTGCCCCACATAATTTTTAAGTTTGAAACAGTTATCTTCCATAGTTCAGGGTCAAGGTCACTTCAAAATATGTATACAATCCAACTTTGAAGAGCTCCTGTGACCTTGACCTTGAAGCAAGGTAAACCAAACTGGTATCAAAAGATGGGGCTTACTTTGCCCTATATATCATATATAGGTGAGGTATTCAATCTCAAAAACTTCAAAGAAAATGGGAAAAATGGGAAAAATAGCTGTTTTTTAGACAACATTTATGGCCCCTGCGACCTTGACCTTGAAGCAAGGTCAAGATGCTATGTATGTTTTTTGGGGCCTTGTCATCATACACCATCTTGCCAAATTTGGTACTGATAGACTGAATAGTGTCCAAGAAATATTCAACGTTAAAGTTTTCCGGACGGCCGGCCGGCCGGACGGCCGGACGACTCGGGTGAGTACATAGACTCACTTTTGCTTCGCATGTGAGTCAAAAAACGGTCATATAGGTTTTCGCATCTATGGGAGGTAATCGGAACGGACCAGACTGAGCCAGTAGCGCGACATGTCGTGACAACCAGGTGACAGTATACATAAAGTAGTGCGACATATGCCGTGACAACCAGCCTAAGGGTTAACATTGGATTCCTTAAGAATAATTGTTTTGCTTTACTGGCACTGTGCATCTTATATTTATGTGATAAGCACAGTGCAAGTAAAGACATGATTCTGAACATTTCTGATGCTGTATTTTAAAGCTAACAATTTTCACGTTTTTTCACCTTAAAACAAATGTCTGAATTTTAGCTAAAGTGTTGTAACTCTACTCCATTTGAGATACCCACCGAAGTGGTTGTTTTCTTAAAAATACATCTTTCACAGGGGATTAATATTTGATAAATTTACTTACAGCTGATCATAAGCATATCATTTGCATGGTACATTTTTGCAGACCCATGGGAGATACTGGCCTTAAATCAAGCTATTCTGGGCTCAGTCATCCAATCCTCTGGTTAATTTTTGTTCCCAAAATTCAAATTCCAACATACTTTGTATATTACACTGCTGTTAGCTTTTGGTCAAAGGGCCTTGGTTTATTTGGAGAAAATGTATTTTGTTTTGAGGTGCTTACATTAATGAACTTGCTGAAAAATGATAATGTCTGGAATGTTTCTCCTTGAGTACATATTTTGGAAAGGAGGAATGTTTTTGTTGTTGTATATGTAGCGTGGAGAGAGAGAGAGAGAGTAAGGATGACAGGGGAGACAGAAAACAATCAAGATACAAATTACAATGTATAAACATAAAACCCAAACAAACAATGTTACCAAGAAAACTCGATTCAACTGAAATTTCATGACATCACACATACATACAAACACCACAACCGGACCAGTATTACATATTAGTGGTGAATGTTAAATCCCACCATATTACAGTTTCTTCACATAACATGAAAACCATGTTTCACTTCAAACTGATAGCAATGGTAAATGCAGGCCACATGATGCCCTCCCACAGACAAGGGATAAGTGGTATGGGTCAGATCTTCACAACTGAATAGCACACTAACTTTCATATTGGTATTCTAACATATATACACGAACCAGGAGATGGTGTTCATTTAGATGTAAAACTACACAGAAGTATTTGGCGCCATAACCGTTTCTCTTCAGGTCTCACGGCTCCTTCCTCCTTCCTTATATATTCCCTTATCTAAAGCATAAATGTCCCACAAATAAAACACCTATCAACAGTTAAAAAAGAAGTTCTACTTTGCCTGTAAAAACAATGTGAACAGCTTTCTACATTTGAGTCTATCCAGACTTTTCAGTCATCTAATTTATTCACAGCTATCCTCCAGTACAGCTCAATTAAGTATGCAAAATGCAAAACAAACAAAAAACAACTGTCTCACTGAAAGAAGGACTTGCAGATTGAGAAAAAAATACTGTAAATTCACTTACCAAAGCACTGATCTAAATCTCAATAGCAACTGATGTGTGAGCTACCCCAAAACTGATCACAGACTATCAAACTTGAAGCGAGATGTACAGTTATCAGCACTTGAAATACCCCAACACAAATTATGATACAAAACAGTTAAAATTTGTTTAAATAAATGTACCATACATATCTCAACATGAAAACACCAACCTTCCAGCAGCATAATTTTGTCTTTTCTGAGTTTCACATAGCACAGTCATCATCTTTACAGCCGAAAATGGAAATGCCATTCTCCAAATAAATACGATGTCAAAGAAGCACCACCAGAAAAATGAAATGAGACAAAAACATGCTCTCGCAACTCACAAAGCTCACAAATCGGAAGATTTTGAGTGACAGCAAGAAAGAATCTCACCACCTATTCCTGCTTTACACAAATGGAAGGGAGAATACTCTATCTTAATCAACCCACAGGGGCATTCTCGGCTTACAGTTCAAATGGACAAGTTTTTCAAAAGAGGAAATTCCATTGCCCTTGTCAGGCCACACCCTGTTTTCCCTTTCTGTTAGAAGACTACAGCCAGTCTGAAGTACAAAATAATATTTCCTTTACAACCTGCAAGGAAGCCCCAAATTCTGCCGTCTCTCCTGGTCTATAAACTGCTAAAGTATTACACATAAAAAAAAGTTACCAATAGCACAAGCAATAAATACATAGCATTAAAAAAAAGTGCATGTACTGGAACATGATGTTGACTTTATCTCTTTCTTCAGTCTCCAATCTAAATCATACATGTGAACTAACTTGCTTACAAAGTACATGCAAAAACGTTTGTCATGACAACAACAGGGGCAGAACAAAATAGGCACTGAAGCAACAGCAAAATGAGTGTAAACCGAGTCTTCTTTGTTTATTTTAACGCCACTACTTCCATGCATTCTCACACACAAAATATCCATGTACTCTATAAAACAACACACAAAATATCCATGTACTCTATAAAACAACACCAAAGTAATCACAGCACTTCAACAAACAGCACTTCAACAAACAGCACCAAACACTGGCACACACCTGTACATTAATCTTAACGCGTACCACTCAGCAGTTTCAAGCAACCCCAGAAATCACATCGTACATTAGCCCTACTTGCACACACTGTCAAATGTTGTAGACGGTTCCCATCACAAACTCTACTGACCTTCTGCAAATCAGAATCATAAAAGCACAAGCACAATTGTTTTCAGAGTCATCGCAAATAAAAGTGTACCCTCTGTGCATTCAGCTTGATCTGAACAGTAGCTGGACAGTTCTTTGGCCTTTTCCCAGAAGAGCAAGTCCTTTCTAGACAGATCTGCGTAACTAACTCTGCATACCTCTGCATGCAGCTTTGCAAATATAATGGACATATTCACTACCCTGCACTGTAGTAATCGGAACCCACGCCATAAACAAGAATAAAGGAACAGACGGTTATAATTAAATGCGGCAAAAGTAGGATTTCAAGGAACTTTTAAATTCGTTGATACATAGAAAATAGAAAAAGGCAGAAAAAGAAAACAGGTGACAAAAGAGGTCTCTTAACACATGCATCAAAATGTTAACAGCAAATGTGTTTTCAAACTTGGTGATATGGTGAGCATAGGCATTACAAATTGTAACAGGCAGTCCATGTTCCAATCTCTATTGAGGTCAAAATAAACCACTGCGAATTGACCACAAATCTATGAAGCATTACTAGTGTAGCGTTCAAATCTGTCTACCAGGCTACCAGCATAAAACATTAAGCACTATGCAAGGCATCAAGAAATCATGTTACGCGCTCTAGGTGTCCGAACAAACAAATTTGTATCAGGACAAATGTAAGTTACATGTACCATTAATGAGGTAATTGACCAGTATGCCCCAAACCCAATGGAAAGCCCTATTTAGTCTTAAGCTCCATAAATGTACAGTTCACCAAACAATTCTGTTGCCAGAAGCAACATTATAAAAAGACATAAACAACATTATAAAAAGACATCTACAAGACATGACATTTACGTTCAACAAACGAAAATACTGATTAATTTGTCTTAATTGCTCTTCTTATCGGTAGTCTGGAGGTCCCCAAACGCCAAGCGTTTGAATATGAGCCAGTACTGGAGCAAATACTTCTGCAGCAAGCCCTTTTGTTGCAAGCCAGGAATCATCAGAACCGCCAGTACTGAAAAAAAAACCAGCAGTACAGTTTACAATATCCAAGTGGAGATAAGCACTGATTCCACACTGACAGGATCATGACACTGATTAGATCATGCATGCATGCTATTCTGCAAACTGGTTTACACACTCAGTAACAAACAGAAAGTTTGCATCCCATTTAAAAGACAGTATCTTTATCCTAAAGGCCCAGTCTGCCTCAAATGGTTTACAGAACGATTTAAATCTTCTCATGAAAAAAGCAGTTCTAACCTTATGGAACACATTTGCAATAGCATTAAATGACACAGTTCGTTTGAATGGCTATTTAGCTCGAGTAAACCACACACCTGTTTTCGTGGTTTATCTAATCCCTGAGCCCGTGTGATCCACTTTCCTTTTTCACAATTTAGTCGTCAGTTTGTGATTTCAATGCGACTCGCTGTATCTGCAATAGTGTACCTCTGAATCTAAAACACAACAATCGGCTGCGAGTCACACAAACTTATCGGCGGCAGTTGACTTCAAAGATCCAAGCGCTATGTAGAAAATTAGTCTGCTTGAGGAAACACGACCTTGCGTGACATACTTTCTTTTTTCAAACTTTCAAAACTTCGAATTGTACTGATCTTATCTTGATGAAAAAATCATTCTTTTATGATTTAAGAATGTTTGTGTAACAAGCTCTCAATTTATTATTTAGATTTTAAAAGTTAGGTCTAGCGCCAAAATGAGGCGTCCGATTTGTCTCATTGTTAATCCAGCTGGCCACGCAAAAATAAATTCTTTGAACAAGAAGAGCAAACGCTCGATCGAGTCACTTTCGCAGTTCTGAATATTATATGAGGCATCAGATGGACAGGAAGAAATTGCTATTCACAACACAATGAGTCACGTTCACATAAAATTTGAGCCCGGTCACTTTTATAGTTTCCGAGAAAAGCCCAACGTTAAGTTGTGTGTTGCCGAACAGAAAAGGCTAGTTATCTCCCTTGTTTTTCTGATAACGTTCGTAAAAGGCTACAGATGTAAATACTTTGATGTAAAGAATAATCCTACAAAGTTTCAATCACATCCGATGAACTTTGTCAAAGATATAAAATGTCTAATTTTTCCTTTGACGCTGACCTGTGACCTTGAAAAAGGTCAAAGGTCAACGAAACCATCGTTAAAGTGTAGAGGTCATTGGAGGTCACGACTAAACAAAATATGAGCCCGATCGCTTTGATAGTTTCCGAGAAAAGATATAAAATGTCTAATTTTTCCTTTGACGCTGACCTGTGACCTTGAAAAAGGTCAAAGGTCAACGAAACCATCGTTAAAGTGTAGAGGTCATTGGAGGTCACGACTAAACAAAATATGAGCCCGATCGCTTTGATAGTTTCCGAGAAAAGTCCAACGTTAAGGTGGTGTCTACGGACGGCCGGCCGGACAGACTAACACTGACCGATTACATAGAGTCACTTTTTCTCAAGTGACTCAAAAATGCTCTGTCTTTACGGAGGGCACCTAGGATGTTCTCAAGCGGTGAGCATTCAAACAAAAGAGTGTTTGTACCGTGTGTACAAGCCTGACAGTATCTGAACCAGAAACTGATGGTTTACATGAAGCTGTGTGTGCCTTTAATAGGCAGTTGAGCAACAAGTACATGCTACACCTTATAAGGGATGTTCTTTGGCGTTTGCTGTCTCCAATACTTATTTCAAACTGCAGAATAACTGCTGTTATTTAAGCAGAATTGCTGAACAAGTTTGCAGTTATCAGAAAGCAAAAACATTCTTGCAGCCATTTTGGCAAATTTGCTCAAGAAAAAATTCATGCTAATGGACGATGTACAGAAATAATTTTGTCAGGTTTGTATTGGTTGTGAAAGAGTGAATACCCTTGCTTTTTCTAGGACAAATAAATTCACACTTGCTCCTGTCCATGTGTTTCAAACACACCCCTCGCTGGTGATTGGTCCCTCCAATATTTGTCCAAGTAAAAGCAAGGGTATTCACTCTTTCAGTTTCACAATGCATACAAACCCGACAGAGTTATTTTCAGAATTTATCTAAGGCTATTAACATTCCTGTTTATATGTTTGGCATTTTTAGCAGCGCTCTCATTATAAATTTCTATTATATATATCTTTTGAGAACTTGCGCGAGAGTCGTTCAGAGTTTTAGTCTCGTGAGTCCCTTGATATTCATCCGCTGGGTCTTGACTGAAATACAAGCCATATAAAAAACCACTCGTGTTGTAACCTCTATCTATATAAAACATCAGAAGTTGTGAAAGAAACAATTGAAAGTCAGAAGAGACTTTCTTCTGAGATTTGTTAAAATCTCTTAGCAGAGCAAAAGAGAGAGGAAACAAATAAATGTGTCCCTTCACAGACAGCCCTATTGGGAAATTCAGACCCTCCTCGGACGGGCCGAGTTTCACAAAGAGAATCTGCCCCGAAGGGAGAGTATCAACAGAGGAAACTAGTCCAGAGGAGGACCATTATATAAGAAGGCCGAGCACAGAGAAAAAAAACAACCCATGTCAACAGAAATATCTTCATGCACAGATTTCTCCGGTATGGTAGTGTATGGTATGTCATATTTTAAGTGTCCTGTGTGCTGGTGGTCAGGGGTAAACGACTTACCGAAGAAGTAAGTGAGAAACAGGTTGTTCATGAAGGATCCCATCCAAGCGAAAAAGGCCAGCATTGCCATCAACATCACAAAGTACTGCAACAAGAACACCCTCATGACTGATGGCTTGCACTCTCTCAATAGCTTCTGATATAACCCTGGCATTTCTTCTCAAACTCTTCATCCTTAAAAAATTTAACAAGTCTCTCTCTCTCTCTCTCTCTCTCTCTCCCTCCCTCTCTATCTCTCTCTTCTCTCTCTCTCTCTCTCTCTCTCTCTCTCTCTCTCTCTCTCTCTCTCTCTCTCTCTCTCTCTCTCTCTCTCTCTCTCTCTCTCTCTCTCTCCCTCCCTCTCTATCTCTCTCTTCTCAACTATTGACTGTTTGAACTCAATGTTAAAAGTTAGAGAGTAAACTCAATCTCAGCACTTCAGGTGCAAGAAGAAAAACTATTTACACAAATTACAGCAAGCATATAACATATACAAATGTTCGTCTAAATATCAAAGGTAAATACATTTTCTAAGCAAAGAACAGTTAAAAGATCAGTTCTCTTTTCAAATTTGCTTGTACATACAACTTTTTCAAATGTTCTTATTTTTCTCCATCATACTCTTTCTAATATTATCGTGCTTGGTGTTCAGATTACTAATCAAATTGAATCAATACATTTAGTCCTAAATAACTTTTCTGGACACCAGCCTGGGGGCCGGTAACTTAGCACTATGAACCGGACCGGATCAAAAGCTACCGCCCCAACACAAAAAGGCCTACAATTCAAAAAATATTTCTTGGTCAAGGACAAAAACTGTCTTCCTGGCTACATCAGTCAATTCCAAACATGGCTTTTGGGATGGAAAGACAAATGTTGTGAGTTTGCTGTTCAGAGACAAGTCAAAAAAGAAGGAAAAATGTATGTGAAAGAAAACAGCACGAGCAGTGACAAGATACGAATACAGAAACACATTTCTTGGGACCCGACCCTGGCAGGTAAGTGAACTGAAAGTAGTATGGGAACAGAGCAGAACAGCACAAATTTCCATCCGCATAAAAGCAGGAAAAAGGTTGTCGTCACATTGAATTACAATAACCCTGACATGCATCCTCTTGAAACTTCTCAGAGGTAATCGTGGATTGACGCCCTCCCAAAGCTTAAATTGCTCCGTTGGGCTTCAATTATGTTTTGATTGGGCGTCAATCCACGATGACAACCGAGAAGTTTCAATGGAAGTCTATCAATGTATAATTGAAGCATTTTAATGCTTACCACTGTTGGTCTTTCTTGTTTGAGGCGAGTCAACCCCCGCACAAATTTACTGATGAGGATACGGGAGTGGAGGATACCTTCACATAAGTCCTCAAACTGGCGCTCCTCTGTTCCGGTCCTGATTCACACATTGAAAATATAAAACCAAGATCTAATCATGTGAGGCAAAACAGCATTGATACACATGACACACAAACTTAGTTGCCAATTTAGTTTAAAAATAAAAAGAATAAAAAGAAATAAATAAAACCAAAAAAACACAAGCCAAAAAATTGAGTACGGTAATACACTTATTTTCTGCACTAAATTGACAAACTCCAGAAATAATTCTGTGGGGTTTGTTAAGAGGCAAACTTTTCACGTGTGCTCTTTGTCTATGTGTTTGAGACACCCCTGGCTAGTGACTGGCCTATAATGTCTCATGCTTTCCTCCTTTGCCTCTACTAAAGCAAACGTGTGCACGATTGTATGTAAAACGCTTCCGAGCATGACAAGAACGGAGTCAAACTCGCAATCGTCCCCCCAAAAGCCCCAAAATGCACACATGGCTTTAATTTCTCCCGCTGTTACTCGTTTTTTCTCTTTCCAAATTCTTCAACACTGCAAACGGCATCCCAGGCGACAGTACTGTTTCCATACGCGAGTTTAGCTGCCATATTAAAAGTGGCTCGCTCATGAGGCCTGTGAGTCTGAAATAGTAGGACAGAGTTGTGTACAGACAAGACAAAGACAACGGAAAGAACACACTATTCGCTTATGTAGACACAAAAAGACGTCATAAAGAATTTGATGCTTCAACAGATACAGACTGTGACATCATTCACACACACCAAGACGTCATTCATAGTTGTTCAGTTCAAAGAAGTAAATCTCTCCACAAGCATGGCTGATGTGGTTAGCTTTGTCAAAGAGTGAGTATGCAAAACGTGTTTTTTCTCTCCTATGTTGAAGTTGTGAGACATAATTGTTATTCAGACTTGATCATGGGACAGTTTTCTTCCACACTCGATTAGTTGATGTCTAACTCAGCCTGGTAGCTATGTTAGACAGTCAACATTATCTCGTGTGGAAGAAAACTCTGTCGCACGACCAAGTCTGAATAGCAGGTAATGTAACATAGGAAAGTTTGCCTCAAGAAGAGTTTGCCTCTTTTACAATCCATACAAACCCAACAGAGTTATTTCCGAACAATGTCTATTGCAGAGTTTTGTAAGTGTATTCAAGGCGTGTCTATGAGTAGATGTTCATAGTCTGTGTGTGCAAAACATGTTAACGTTCTCTTTCCCACAAGGGGTCACTTTAACAAATATGATATTTCAGTCGCAAGATGCTGGCCAAAGAACAAAGACACTGCACAATATGGTATATTATGATGTAGTGAGACAGCAGTTGATTACAGATTTTTATGGACCTACAATAACATACTCATGAATGCAAATCACAACCATTTATCACACAAAAACCAGTTTAAATTTCTCGTCACAAGCATTACAATCTCTTCTGCTGAAGTAAAATGAGTAAAAAACTACAATGGGAATACAGAAAGTAATGTTTTTAAGATTTCTTTCAAACAAAGATAGCCCGGGAAGGAGGGTAACAGACAGCCAGGGGAAATGATTTAGTGAGTTTCAGAGTGTCTGGACTTGAAAGCTAATTGGTTTGCCACCAGCCAATTGAACTGAAGTTTAGTTTCAGGAATATAAATAATTGTGAGCATTACTGACACATATGAAGGGATAGTGCAATAAAAATTACAGAAAGCCAGCGTGCCCAGCGCAAACCAAAAGGACAGAATTAATAAAAAAAATGAAATCTTACCACTGTCCGTAGGAAAAAATGTACCGACCAACCAGAGGCACGGTAAAATCAGTTGCAGTCAGGAGCAAACCAAGCACAGCAAATGTAGTCATGACAGAGGGTTGCAATAACCAGATCAGTCTGTCACAAGCAAACAAAAGTAATGGTTAAGAAATAGTGGACTATGTTTGACAAACTCTGCAGACACTTTATTAACACTCTTTTAAAGCAGAAACTCGTCTTCACATTAGAACATTATGTCTCTGAAGGCCACTGTAAATGCTACATTTGTACAGCCCCTGTCAACTGTAAGTTTGGTCAACGCTGAAACTTCAAGTGCAGTAGAACTCCCCTTTTATGATTTTAACACCCCCCCCCCCTCCCCCCAACAACCTTACTTTTTCCAACTTTATGATCATACAATTTACACTTACTGTCTGCAAATTTACCTTCATCTGAAAATTTACTCCTTAAAGTTTTAAGACCTAAATTTCTCAGAGCTGTCATACAAAAAATGGGGGGCGGGGTTAATCAACTACATACAATAGCAGCAAATGAAACAGCAAAACAAAATCAAAACAAGCACAAAACAACAAAGATAGCCCCATTCTTCTTTGCCTAGTCGTTAAATGAGAACCACTCAAAAAAGGCAAGACAGCGATGAAAGTGCTACCTTTTAAGTTATATATCATGTACTAGATGAATACCCGCTTCGCCGAGTACGGCTTCGCCGGGAAGAAGTCGAGCCGAATACCCGGCTGCGCCGGGGACCCGGCGCACCGCATGAAGGAAGGGAGATAAACGCGCAAAACACTGGAGAAGAGTAAAAATAGTATAACGGGAATATGGATTGAGCGTTGTCGACAGCGACCTTCTAAAAATAGAAATGGGAATATGGATTGACGCCACACGAAGGAAGGGAGATAAACGCTGAAAACACTGGAGAAGATAAGGAAGAGTTACTGGGAATGGATCCAGAGAAAAAACAAAATCGGTTCAGCGCTGCGCGCTGAGAGCACATGTTGAAATATCTCATCGAGCAGGTTGTGTCCGGGGTGTACCTGAATATGGGCACCAAATTTGAAACAGATCCATCGAGAACCTTGGGCGTGCATCGCGGACACACACACACACACACAGACACAAGTCGTATATATATATAGATATTATGTAATAATCATTCACTGGTGTGCCTGCCTGCCAAACGGTTGTGTGACGTGTCTAGTGTGTTGGCGAAGTGTCTTGTGCTTGTCACTTCTCGCTTTCAGCCCTCACCGCTGGCTAGCGCCGTCTGTCCTTTTTAGGACAACGCGAAAAGAGAGCAGAATGCGTCAGTCTCTCCTGCCAGTATAATAACCTCTCCACAACAAGCCCTATGTAATGCCTCCATCGCGGCGACAGGCGTAAACTGGGTACCGCAAAGCCCCAGGCTAGACTACAAGGACTCGGAGGAGGTTGGCCCCTAGACGTGCGGCATGCAGGCGCACCGGTGTGTAGAAACGCCCTTGTGCCCATGAACCAACCCCCAGCTATTGGTCAAATAGCCGGGCAGGATAGGCTCGTCAACCCTGGCAGGCAGCTATCCCAAGAGAAGACCACTCTGAATTCAAAACAAGGGTAGAGGAGGCTCATCATCCATGGAAGGAAACTCGTCTAGGAGAAGGAAAACTCCGAAATGAAACCCACGCAGTCCCTCGAAGACGGGACGGCACTGGCCTTTTTAGGCAGGGAGCAGACCGGGTGCCTACGCTACTTTCGACAAATGGTTGTGTCATTAACTGGTGTGCCTGTAAATATGGGTGTTTTCAGGACAATGCTTTGCTAATGCTTTACTAACACTCTTAATTTTTAATACATAATGTATCGATTGGACATTGGATTTCCCTTCTTTGAGCCATGTGACGTCAGAGGCCTACAAAACTTCATATTTTGGCGTTTCAGGTTGACCGAAACTTCAAAGGAACTACAAAACACACGTCATGTGTTTGATTGCATGATTGTGTGTGTGCTCGTTCAATCGTAAAAACAACAACAAAGTCAGTACATGACGTGTGTTTGAAGTTTCGGTCCACCTGAAACGCCCAAATATGAAGCTTATATAAATGTGTTTGATTGCATGTGTGTGTGTGCTCGTTCAATCGTCAAAACAACAAAGTCCGTACCTGAAAGGAATTCGATCGATACATAAATGTTATTTGCGTTTTTGACCAAAATATGACATTTTACACAGATCTCGACAGTCATTGTTCACCTCGACCGCTATCGCGGTCTCGGAGAACAATGACTGTCTCGATCTGTGTAAAATGTCATATTTTGGTCAAAAGCGCAAATAACGTATAATAGCTCCATGGGTAGAGGCCTTGGATCTGCTATGATTAGTATTATGCATCACATGTAACTTTCAACATTGAGACCTGGACTTCATCTGCTCTCTTCCACATACTTTCTTGGCAAAGGAAGATTGTTTTTACTAGGTAAGATTAAGAACAAACAAAGTTGCCATAGAGTTCAATACAATACACCACAAAGTTTGTCACTCACGCAAATATGAATGTTGTAACACCAAAGATGATGGCAGGGTAGTATTGCTTCTTCCATGTGAGCAAATCTTTCAGGGTCACAAGAGCCTCTCTCCATCCCTCTAGGTCTCTTTTCAGCTCATACAGTTCCCGTCTTGCGATACTTTCCTGCAAACAACACCTGGAGTGAGTTTCTTGTTCTCACGGAAAGCTGCCCATAGTTTACGTCCTTTTACTACTTTTAGGTTTCAATCTTAATGTTCCGGTGCTTTCAGAAAAAATTCTTGGGGCATTCATTGTACTTGAATTCCATAAATATCTGCACCACAGATGTATCAACTGAGTCTGATGAACAAATTGAAGTATTTTCTGACTTTTCCTTCTATTGAATCTGATAAACGCAGATATGGTATAAAAAGATTGTGGCCCTAAAACCTGTCCTTTAACTGGGCGAAGTCGACTACACGGAATACTTCGCGAAGCTGGCCGCACGAAGCTTAAGCACCGAGTTTTCGGTAAGAAGACTTCGAAGTCTTCGAGTAGTCAACTTTGGGCTCAATTAAGGACTGCCTTTACTGAATGAATATAATTATTATACATAATTATGTGCTAAAGTGCATCCCGCCCATCTTTTGTTTGACAGACAGGCAGAAAGGGTCTAATTTGGTGCATAGTGGATAAATACCATGAAGGTGCATTGCAATTGCAAGAAGGTGTTTTTAATGTTGCTGGTACCACAAGCAAGAAAAGTGCTGATTACATTTCATGGTTATGATCATGGTAGAAAAAAGATAGTACTTAGTCTGTGCAAGACTGTCATAGACACAACTGATTTCAGTTTCACTTTTAAAATATTAAATTAATTTAATACCAAAATAATGAAAGGAAAGCTTAGTTTGCCGGCCCCATAGTCATGATAGTGTGTGGAACATATTTGACATCAGGTGATGGTCAAGTGGACATTTTACTGTTGTGTACTGCACTATGTACAGCTACATTAGTGGCAAAGCTGCTGGCGATCTTGCCACTGCCACAGCATGCCACATGTCATAATAATTGTTCATTCAATTAAAGGGATACTATTACTATTGATCTGACCGATTTGGGGTGGTTCTGGCGAATTTAAGAAATCTGAAGAATCTGGGGAATCCACTGTACCTTAATCTGGATGCACAAGGCACACGGCAAGTTGCTGGGCAAGGTCGAACCAGTAACTTCCTCTGGTTTTTATGTATTATTTAATTTGCTCAAAAACATTGGTTGAGACCAATGCGGTTAAAGAGACCACACACCCTCAGCGAGGTAATGTAATGCTTGTTGCAGTCTTATTCCCTTAGGTCTGAGCTGACAGGCTCTACCAGCTCTATTCCTTGTCTGCAGTGGACGTCGGCACTTCATGCCGCAATCCCGAGGTAGCAGGCCAGTCGTCATAACCGGCCAGTCCATGTGGTGTAGCAAGTCTTCGGCCGTCGCATTAGGGCTTCCCACCGGCATTGCCTCAGGTACCATTTGAGGGGTGCGGACCTTCCCTTCACTGGACAACTGTTTGGAGAGCGCCAGCGTTGGATCCACAACTTCAGCAACACACGTTATCCAGCTTCATCAGCAGCACAGGGGCCATTCACAGTTAAAATATCATGTGACGTTCATAAAATGCATCTTCGTAACGAGCCATGATGATGGACTGTGCCGCTTATTTGAGTTTTTTACTTTGTTTCATTAGAGTAAGACACTCAGCTTTACAGCATTCAATTATTAGAGTAGAATCACCTTCATTTTAAACTAGTTCCATTCACTGATTCATATTTATTTTCATAATTCATTTCCTGGTAAACTAAAGACTAAATACATATAATTTAAACAAAAGTTTAACTTTTTATCTTTTTTTATGTGTTAGCAGTTTTGTGCGTGGAAAGGTGTTTGTGTTAACTGTTTCTATCTCCTGCCTATCCTTCCTATCTCACTGCTGAATCGATACCATCATATGGCAGGCTAACTTAAGAATAGAATGTAATTGTAATTATCCTGGGAAACTGGAAAGTTGGCCATGTGAATGATCGTGACAGAGAATCGTATGGTATAATTTGGGAAGCGATCTGAGTGCCTTTTTATCTTAGGTATTATCCCTTTATAATAACATGAAAATGTGGTTGTCTTTGTATATTATACGATTTAAATCATGACTAAATGAGTAGTAACTCGCATTGGTTTTAAAAAGATTACATCCCTCACGTCACAATCACACTTTGCTGTTTCAAAAAAGTGTAGTTTTGTACACAATTTAACCCCCCCCCCTTCCCACCCTGTCCACTTCACATGAATCATGAAATTTAAATCAGCACCAAAGCAACAAGAAATACGATCACTGCAAAAGTGTACAGAGATCAAGTTGTAAAAGTACAAACAGCGCAGCTGATTCAGTGATTGGCCTATATGTTACCCTGTAATGCTGTATGAGACTGTGTTCTAATTCTAGGTTCGTGTTCTACTTCACGGTCTTTCTTCGAAGTTTTTACGGGGTGGCTCAGGAAATGAAGTCTCAAAATTAGTTCTACAAATAAAGTGTTCGTCAAAATGAGAAATTACCTCAGACGGAGTCTCAGAAACAGCAATATCCGACAAATCAGCCATCTTGTGTGTTTTGTTATGATATCGCGATATCACGTTCTGCATTCGGAATGGGTTCGGAATATTATAAGGAAACAGAACTTTAATTTCTGGTTGAGTTTTCGAGTTAAAAAAACAATTGCGTTCTACGACTTCTGCATTTATGAAATACCCTTGTGAAAAACATTATTTTGTATGGATAACATTGTTTTAGTAGCTTTGCTTTTCGTCCTCTCCGTCGTGGCTTTTGATTGGTTGAAATTCATATAGCACAAAACGCATCGCTTTACGTCGAATGAAATCAAAGGGGTGCTTGCGAATCCAACAATATTTTGCGACTTGGTGTTTCTTTCTCATCTTCATCCATGATGTCTTGTGTAAGTGATTTTGGAAGACTACTTATTTCGTTCTTACTTTTGTAAGTGTCAGATTATATCAGATTTACCTGGAAGTTACATGTGTGTAAGTCATCAAGAAGCCGAAATAGGACATTCAAGACATGTCTTGTTGTGATAAATAAAGCCAAAATTTTGATTTTCAGAACTGAGAAAGTCGTGTATTTGTGTTTGAAACAGGGGTTATTGTTATTTCGAGGGTTCAGAACCAGAGAAGTGGTACGGCACTGTACTTTAGTTCACCGTTAAGCAGAAGGAGGAAGGCTTCCCGTTGCAGTTCCTGCTTGGACACAATCGGTTTCCTTTCGGCTTTCGATCTTACTCTAGGTTTAGAATAGATGGGTACATTCCCATTTTGCAGTGTCCCACCCCCCTCTCTCCCCTCTTCTTTGCAACAGCATAATTTTAGTCAATGAGGAGATTTCTATGATAGTCAGACTTTTTGTACACAGTGAATCCCCAGTGAATTGTCTGATCAGATTCAGAGTGATCTACTACAGACACGACTGAATCAGCGTAGTCCCAGTGTGTTGCCTTTATGAACAGAGGTCCAATTTGAAATCTCGTGGAATGAATCATATGAGCTGTCTTGTTATGATGGCAAGCCTTTCTGTGGTGTATCTTAACTTCGTTTTTGTTGATTCCCACCTATTTTTTAGATCAGAACTGCCATAAGGTCCAAAAAAGTAAGCTAAGTATTCCGAAACGCGCAGCGCGTTGACGAGCGCTGCGATCAGGGACGCGCGGCGCTATGTACCCCCTATCAGTATCAGTCATATTTTGATGCATATTGCGCGTAACCTAGTGCCATATTAGTGGTGGTGGGTTCAAGTGCTAGTCTTTCGGATGAGACGAAAAACCGAGGTCCCTTCGTCAGTTCGTGTACACTACATTGGGGTGTGCACGTTAAAGATCCCACGATTGACAAAAGGGTCTTTCCTGGCAAAATTGTATAGGTATAGATAAAAATGTCCACCAAAATATCTGTGTGACTTGGAATAATAGGCCGTGAAAAGTAGGATATGCGCCAAAATGGCTGCAATCTGCTGGCCGATGTGAATGCGTGATGTATTGTGTAAAAAAATTCCATCTCACACGGCATAAATAAATCCCTGCGCCTTGAATATGTGCGCGATATAAATTGCATAAAAATAAAAAAATAAATAAATCCCTGCGCTTAGAACTGTACCCACGGAATACGCGCGATATAAGCCTCATATTGATTGATTGATTGATATTATATGGCAGTTTTGAATATATAAACCACCTGAAGCTCAAAGTTTTTTCATGTTTGTGTCAGAATTTACAATCATGTGGAAGTCTGAGAAGGGAGTGAACTCTAATGCAAAAGAACTGATGGCATTGTCTGCATCATTGCAGTTTTTGTTTTTGATTTCATTAAATAAATGGTGAACATACCTTTTCAATCTTATAGTTATACGCTCCTCAATTTCTTGACAAGTGATGCATGTGAGTTTATTCTCTTTCGTGCTGCTGCGCGTGTCAGTGATCTGGTGTCTGTGTGTCTGGTCTGTGTGCTTGTGCAATATCGAATCGTATAACAGGCGATAATCACTGATGTTGTAATGATACAGAGAGATACTGAGAGTGAGAGAGTCTGTGGGGGATTGTTGCCAATGCAGGACCCCACAACCCCCTTTCATATGACTACATCAATTCTTGTACATTAGAAAAACCAGACTTCGCTCCCTTACTACAATGCTTTGAGTCTGGCCATTGTCATGATTGTAGATCCTGAAGTACATAAGGGTGGATATGGAATAGACAGGCATAATTTCAAACAAACTTGAGAAATAAAACAATTTGAAGATGAATTCAATTGTTTGAAATATGGTTTTCCATGATCTGTGCCGCATACATCACATTGTGTGAAAAATCAGAAAATAGAAAGATGGGGGAGAGAGACTTGGCCGGAGACTAGTAGCACGGCCCAATCCCGCTCCCCTTTTCCTTGTATTGGCAGTTTTACCTCTGTCTATGAGTGACTCAGTTTGGCATGTATTAGATAGATTTTGTCGATTGTGGTGGCAGTGTAACTGTAGAATGTGCCAATCGCAACGCACCGCGCGCCAACAATCCATTTTGAAAAAATAACATGTGTGTTTCCTGTGACAAGGCCCAAAAGATTCGGGTCAGTAGGTCGGTTCCTTTTTAACAATTTTATGTTGAAGTTTGTAATTCATTTACACAGGCATATGTGGCTTTTCACAGGGCAGATATCGCGCAAACTGTGTCCCTTGGAAATGACTGAAACTTGGAAAAGAGTCTCTTTTCTTGCAAAGTCTGCAAATTAAAATGTGTCCATTTTAAAGGGCATGTATCACTTTCAGGTTGTCTGCAACATTTGTTCAGCGGCTAGCTGTGGGTGCTGTTGTTGGGTTGTTGTTTATTTTCCAACATCCATGGAATGTACAGTTCAACTGGCAATTTTATTTGTTGCACATGAATGAGCATCTCTTGTGAGTGTAAGTGTGAGGCAGTGAAGTTTTCTATTTCTGGTTGTATTGCAGCAGAGTGGCTTGCAGTTCATCAGGATACCATGACTGAGCAAGCTGTTCAGTTGGAATAGTGAACGACGAAGAAGAAGTTCAGTTGGAATAATACGAGAATATTTTGTGATTGCAGGTTTCAAATGTGGAAAACCTTCCACCACAGGTTATTCGACAGCTCTCAAAAGAGCTGTCATCTCTTTGTCAGAACACACCTGAGGGAATAAAAATCTTTACAAATGATGAAGACATTACCGACATACAAGCCACTATAGAAGGACCAGGTATGTTGTTTGTATATAAGATGTTGTGAGCTGAGTGTTAAACTAAAGGGATATCATTGTCTATCTGTAAAAGTTTTGTTTTGCTTTTCTTTAGCCAAAAGACACGTAAAATGTTGAAGAATAAATCTAACGATAATTTTGTAGATCTTTTGGAATGAATATTGGTTGGCTTCTGCTTTTGAGGATTTTGCATTGGAAGAAAAAACAAGTCGCGTAAGGCGAAAATACAACATTTAGTCAAGTAGCTGTCGAACTCACAGAATGAAACTGAACGCAATGCAACGCAGCAAGACCGTATACTCGTAGCATCGTCAGTCCACCGCTCATGGCAAAGGCAGTGAAATTGACAAGAAGAGCGGGGTAGTAGTTGCGCTGAGAAGGATAGCACGCTTTTCTGTACCTCTCTTCGTTTTAACTTTCTGAGCGTGTTTTCAATCCAAACATATCGTATCTATATGTTTTTGGAATCAGGAACCGACAAGGAATAAGATGAAAGTGTTTTTAAATTGATTTTGAAAATTTAATTTTGATCATAATTTTTATATTTTTAATTTTCAGAGCTTGTTTTTCATCCAAATATAACATATTTATATGTTTTTGGAATCAGAAAATGATGGAGAATAAGATGAACGTAAATTTGGATCGTTTTATAAAAAAAATATTTTTTTTACAATTTTCAGATTTTTAATGACCAAAGTCATTAATTAATTTTTAAGCCAGCAAGCTGAAATGCAATACCGAAGTCCGGGCTTCGTCGGAGATTACTTGACCAAAATTTCAACCAATTTGGTTGAAAAATGAGAGCGTGACAGTGCCGCCTCAACTTTCACGAAAAGCCGGATATGACGTCATCAAAGACATTTATCAAAAAAATGAAAAAAACGTCTGAGGATATCATACCCAGGAACTATCATGTCAAATTTCATAAAGATCGGTCCAGTAGTTTAGTCTGAATCGCTCTACACACACACACAGACAGACACACACACACACACACACACACACACACACATACACCACGACCCTCGTCTCGATTCCCCCCTCTATGTTAAAACATTAAGTCAAAACTTGACTAAATGTAAAAAAGACTCAATATAACTAGGAGGTGAGTCTGCCTTTGCCATTTGCCTATTAGGGAGTTTGGTTCCTGACAAACTTTGAAATTGAACCAGTGGCTCAGGGTTTACTTACTAAGTTACAGTTACAAATACATGCAATGCTCCTAAGATTATTTTGAAAGTTGTTTTCTATTTATTAATGTAATACTTATAATTTTGATGGTCAGAGGCAGATTGTGTGTCCAAAGTAACATGGGTCATCATTATTGTTTCAGCTGGCACCCCTTATGCTGGAGGATCGTTCAGGATGAAACTGGTTTTAGGGAAGAGTTTTCCTGCAGAACCACCAAAAGCCTTCTTCCTCACAAAAATATTCCATCCCAACGTTGCAACAAATGGGGAAATCTGTGTCAATACCTTGAAAAAAGATTGGAAGCCAGAGCTTGGGATCAAACACATACTGTTGGTGAGTAAAATGTTTACAATAAATTGATAAAAAAGCTGTAACTCTAGTCTAACAAAGAAGTGTGTTTATGAGAAAGAGAGAAAATGCAATTTTATTATAGTTCAGTCTTAGCTGGTATTAATTGGGCTTTCTATTTTTTAAGGATATGTTTGAAAGGCTAAATACACTGACAGTGAGTGAGTGACAGTTAAAATTCATGCTCTCAACCTAATTGTTACAGAAACATCAGCATTAGCTTTGTGTGGTTTTGTGCTATAAAGCATACTTAACAGTTCAGCTGCTGAATGTTTTCCTGGTCAAAACTCATGACAAGCTGTCGGTTGAGACAAATATGGGTCAAAGGAAGTCACATATGTTTTACATTTTATGGATGGGTTTGCAATTCAAAACTGATGTTATTCAAAATGCTATTCACTTTCTTTGGTAGCTTGGGAGCATGAAGAATGCTGGCTGCATTTATCACTGTTAACTTTTAAGGAGGTGTGTTTAATATTATTTTGTTTGGACCTAGCTATTGATGTGTACATTGTTGTTAAACAGTTGTTTGTTGTATGTTTATCAGGGTTTGCTAGTGTGTGATAGGGTTCGTGTCCGTCTGTAGATGTTAGTTTCTTTGTTAGTCCTGTGTTGACAACTCTTCGACAAGCGCTTAGAACTGTACCCACGGAATACGCGCTATATAAGCTTCATATTGATTGATTGATTGATTGATTGATGTTGTGCCAGGCCTACACTTCAAGTCAAATGTTTATTTCTATTCAGATGGCATGGGCCATGAAGGAACCACACCTCCTGCATCACCAATAACATCCTCACAGTCACTGTGTCTTCTAAAGCATGAACCAGTAAAGGGTAACGCTTTTTTTGTTTTATTTTTCAGACTGTGAAGTGTCTGCTGATTGTACCAAACCCCGAGTCTGCGCTGAATGAAGAGGCTGGGAAACTACTGCTTGAACAGTATGAAGATTATTCTATGAGGGCCAAAATGTTCACAGAGATCCATGCAAAACCACTCAGGTACATTTCAGGCTTTTATTTATCACTTGCCCTTTAGTGGCTTTACATTAAACTAATTACATGTTCCTCACTATTTTGCGGTTTTGCCAGAGAACAAGTTTTCATAAACAAAGAAAGTGAGAGTGCACGGTAGGTATGTTTGTGTGTGCACACAATGTATTGCTGGTGTCTTTGTCATTGATGTGGTCTCAGTGTTTTGAGCTTAACTTTAAAGAAAAACTTCTTGTGGGCTAAAGTAAATAACCAGTGAGTCTTAGTACAGTGAAACCCGGCTATATTGAAGTGGCACGGGACCCGGGAAGATCTTCCAATATAGCCGGAACTTCAATATAGGCAATTCTAGGTTATATTGAATTTCCCTCATTGTTCCTTCAGAAATTCAATATAACCGAACTTTTTTTCACTACAGGCCTACGTTCTTATTTCCGTGTCCACACATTGCGTTTGATGGGAGATATATTCCCATTAATCTTTCACCTGTTGGCTGTTGTTCTTCGAGCCTCCTTGCTTTTTTTCTGCACACACACACACACTCACACACACGCACGCCCCCCTCCCTTACACACACAAACACACATTCCATATTCCTCAGCTACTTCCTTTCTTTTTTTGCAGCCAGTTTCCAGCTTCTGAATAAGCTCGATTTTTCTTTTAATTGTCAGACTCACCCTTTTTACATTTAGTCAAGTTTTGACTAAACAGTAAATGTTTTAACATAGAGGGGGAATCGAGACGAGGGTCGTGGTGTCTGTGTGCGTGTGTGTGTGTCTTTCTGTGCGTGTGTGTGTGTGTGTAGAGCGATTCAGAGAGAACTATTGGACCGATATTTATGAAATTTGACATGAGAGTTCCTGGGTATGATATCTCCGGACCTTTTTTTCTTCTTTTTTTCGATAAATGTCTTTGATGACGTCATATCCGGCTTTTACTAAGTGGAAGTTGAGGCAGCACTGTCACGCCCTCATTTTACGATCAAATTGATTGAAATTTTGATCAAGCAGTCTTCGACAAAGGCTGGACTTTGGTATTGAATTTCAGCTTGGAGGCTTAAAAATTAATTTAGGACTTTGGTCATTAAAGGCCCGGCAGGAGTATATAAGGAGCCTGACCTTCTGCGTTGGCAAATCATTTCAAACCTCTTGCAGGCAACGGACAAATACTGCTCCTACATTTTCTTTGATATCTCGGTTAAGCATGAGTTACGGTGTCAGATTTTTTGTTCACACAGCTAGTTTTCACACATTTACCGCCCTATGCGCTTAGATATGGTTAATTCTCCATAATAAAGAAGATATTTGTAAACAAAAATTTCAATGGGGATCTTGTTCAAAGAAAAGGGCGGAGTCAACACTCTCCGACGTCACAGATTTACACCATGCGTTCCAAAAATAGCAAAACACGTGGCATGCGGCAATTTGGTTCCAGAACATGCTGTCTCAGGTGCATGTGTATTTGTTACATCGGATATGAAGAAAGAATTGCAACTAACCTTTACCACCAGTTGTGGCCTTGATAGGGTATTCCTGTGGGGTTGGAATAAAGCTCTCTCACTAATTTGAGCACACAGTCGGGCATCATTTCTCGGTTAATGTTTACCCGTGTTGGATTGTCTTGATGTAAGGAAGACGTCTTTTTCGCCAAGTACAATGCACAATTCCAAGCACCGCGTCGGTCTAGCATGGACCAATACTTTTTGTAGAGTACTTTTCTAACGCCTGTACCTAGCCACCTCTGGCGATGATTTGTCACACAAGGGCTGCAAAAACAAAAGGCACACTGGCCTACCCCAGAAGAGAGCCCTGTACTAGGACCCGTGTCTCCGCTTTCACCATCGCCTCCAGGATCAGATAACCACGTCTGCACCCTAACGGTACTACACACATGAGAGACAGCCTCTGTATCGAGGTCACACGATGATGGCCCAGCACCTCTTGGTACACAAGTCGAATCTTTTATTACACACCTTCGAGTTTCAAATGGCCACTGATTCTCAGTAAATAGTCTCCTTATTGCGTTCTCTTGGTCACTGTTAATGTTGAGAAGTGTTAAATCAAATTTCGCCATTTATTTCCACAGACAGACAGAGATGTCAGTGCAATACAGCTTACAGACCGCAGCCTGGCCCTTACTAAGTTACTATCACCATCGGATGTTGGAATGTGAAACACTCCGGGTTTCCCGCCTTCATCTGTCGACAACACTGATTGTGTTAGAGGCTCTCGCTGGGTGGAATAACAGACCGTATTCCAAAGTATGCGTATACACAACGCAGATTATCACCGTTGACTTTGTCTACATGGTCCCGCTAACTATAATTACTGTCCCTGAAAGTGCCTCACAGGATGGGCAAGTTTACTTTCAAAACAGAAAGGGGTAATCTAAACTCGGTTTGTTCTAAGTGGACATGGAAAACAAAGGGACTCGGATCTTGGGTCGCCCCTGGCAACACAAATGGAAGAATCCAGGATATGCAAATGGTCTTCTGCAGTTTATTCCAAGGTGGTAGGGGGTTGAAAGGGGGAACGAACGGGAGGGGGGAGGGCGGAGGGGACAGTGGTCGGTGGAGCTACTATACTAAGACTGCAGCAATGGACTGGTGCTGTGAAATCATCACCCACACATTTCGAGGTACCCTCCCCCCTCACCATTCGGTTCACAAGCCTGTTTTTGTCCTTGGTCAGTTTGAAAATGATTGGTTTGTTCAAGTATTCCGCCAAAAAAATGCGCCAAGATTTCCCTCCTCATTTCAGTGGTGTTTGACGCTTGCCCCACTCACTTAGTCAGAGTCTGATGCAAAAATTGACTCGAGAATTCTGTTCATTGACGTTGTAACGTACTAAACTTGTTTATTGTTTGCGGTTTTGGCTGATTCTGTGTTGTTTTTCTGCAATATCAGCGAAAGTACCATCATAGCGGTGACTGAGTTACAGCAACCAAGACTAAGTTTCATTTTGTCCGTTTGACTAGCCTGACATCTACAGCCTTGACATTGTTATTCTGTTTCTCTCTGTGTGACTGATTTCTTTGACACAAAGGTTCTCTGTGTGAAAGTTCAATTGTATTGTAAATTTAAACAAAATACGCAATCAATATGCAAGATATCACAAATGTTCAGAAACGAAAATATGTGAAAAACTCTGAAGAAGCTGTTAAAAGAAGAAATGCTGCTCGCACAGACAGAAAGCCAGATGGTAAAATTCAGTTTAGCGGTGAGAGAGAGGAAATTGATCTTATTTACGCCCAAGTTCAAAAGGTTAAAACATTTTTGGGAGAAGGAAATCCAAACAAAGAGCTTGTGGACACTATCTTGTGCTTTTTTTATTGACAAAAACATTGAAGCTGATTTATTAGAGCGCCCTGATGCCCCCGCGTCCCCAGTGCACTTTGGCCTGTTCGTGTTTACATCGCGTGCCACGCGTTGTGCTATTTTTGCTAAGCCCCGCCCCTTTTTCTGTTGCATTATGGGAGAGGCCGGATTGGCCGTGACGTGTTTAAAAATTCGAAAATTGTAATTAAATTTTTTTTTATAAAATGATCCAAATGTACGTTTATCTTAGTCTTCATCATTTGCTGATTCCAAAAACATATAAATATGTTATATTCGGATTAAAAACAAGCTCTACAAATTAAAAATATAAAAATTATGATTAAAATTAAATTTCCGAAATCGATTTAAAAACACTTTCATCTTATTCCTTGTCGGTTCCTGATTCCAAAAACATAGATATGATATGTTTGGATTAAAAACACGCTCAGAAAGTTAAAGCGAAGAGAGGTACAGAAAAGCGTGCTTTGCAGCACAGCCCAACCGCTACCGCGCTAAACAGGCTCGTTAATTTCACTGCCTTTTCTACGAGCGGCGGACTACGGTCATTGTGAAAAAAATGCAGTGCGTTCAGTTTCATTCTGTGAGTTCGACAGCTTGACTAAATGTTGTTATTTCGCCTTACGCGACTTGTTTGTTTTGCAGCCATTTTTGCTAGTGTACAAAGGGAAACTACTCGCATGAACAAGAGAAATTAAGTCGGGGAGATCTACGCACCACAAGACTACATGGCGTAGCTGCCAGAGGCCCGCGGCATTGTTAAACTGTAATATTAACAGCTATTGTGTTTTCAGCGTAGCAATAGGGTCCGATATTTAGACGAGACAAGTATAATGCCGACGAGTCGAAGACGAGTCGCATTATACTTGTTCGAGTCTAAATATCGGACCCTATTGCTACGCTGAAAACACAATAGCGATTATATAGCTGTTATGACCTTGATTTGTTGTTCCAAAATTACAAAATGACAATTTTTGCGTTGATCTCAGGTTTTGATAGCAGACAAACTTCTTCTTACGCGCATCATGTTCGCGCAGACATGCACACCGCTACACGCTTTCTGACTTTGGAAGAAAAACTGACTCCAAGTGCATTCGACTTCACAACACAGTTGTTGAAACAGCTTTTTAAGTTGTCAGTGTATGCTGTTGTCGATAGAAACATCGCCGTGGTACAGATGGGTAAACCGGAATCATGCGTCAGCCATTTTTCTCAATATGCTTTTGGATATTGAGAAAAATGGCCGACTTCCGTAGCATTATGCTTTGATATTCGGAAGAGCCCATCCAATCACAGCCCCCGAATTCCCCCACGTGTTCATCAGAATAGCTATATTATTGTTATCAGAGACCTCCTGACTCGAAAGTTGATGCTGATCTGGCCTCTCCCCTTCCTCAACTGATTGCGCTGACAGAGGCGTGTCATATCATTCGGCGCCCGCGCAGTCATTGTTCTTAATAATAAAAAGCTAAACAAATCTTTGGAGCAAACATTTAATATAGCCAGGTAAAAACGTCCCGTGGGCTGAATTTTTGTTTCAATATAGCCGGTATTTCAATATAGCCGACTTCAATGTAGCCAACATTTTTTAACAAAGAAAAAGTAGAACTTCAGCCGGGACCTGAAAAATTCTTCAATATAGCCGGGATTTCAATATAGCCTACTTCAATATAGCCGGGTTTCACTGTATTGAGCAGTGTGCATCAGTATGAGCTGCTGGCCAGTCAGAAAGCTGTTTTCCCGTGAACAAAAACTTAACATTGAGGTTTTCTCAGATGTTATTGAAGCTAGAGCTTTGAAACTTTACACACTTCTTGGGTTTGATAATTTTTAAACATGGCGAAAATCTGGTTGGCCTTTGTCAAATTTCAATGTCACAGCAGAGTCATGTTAATTCAGGACAAAAATAATATGAAAGTTATCAATTATTTTAAATGGTTTTGAAGCTACAGCTTTGAATGTTTTAATTTTTGACAAAACAAGACAATCCCAAGTTCCCCTCATCAACCCAATGGTTTTTATTCATGAACAGACAGGTAATTAACTATAAGACAAAGTCACAGCTGGGTAGAGTTTGGCTTAAAAAGGGGGAAATTATAATTTTCTTCAATGTCTATGCAGCAGCCAAGCTAGGGCAGCTTATAATTGCTTTGTTTATGATGCATATCACTTATAACAATCGTGCGTTGTATGAGGATTTGCTTTTCTTGTTAATAATGTTATGACAAACATGAGTTAATAATTTTAAGTCCCAGATTGGATAAGGGGTAAGACACGAAGGGCCTAAAGTTCTTTCAGATGTTGAACAGAAATTGTTTTGCTTTTGCAGGCCAGCAGGAGAGAACGCATGCTCATCCAGGGAAGGTGGTGATGGACCAATGGCAAAGAAACATGCAGGCGACAAAAAATCGTTAGACAAGAAGAAGAAAGAAAAGAAGAAAGTGCTCAAGCGGTTATGATGACAGCCCTCAACAGACTACTCATTGTCATTTTCAACAGTGTGAACAAAAACCCTTGAGCTTGGGCATCAGTGCTGTGACTTTTGGGGGGTTCTTATTCACTCATCATCTTCATATGACACATCTGCGTACATGTCTGACTGTGTATCATTTGTGCGGCAGCAAACACGTGACCAGTGCTTCTAGGACCTATAAAGACAGTCGGGTCTGTGTGCTATGTTTGCCTTTGTCACTGCTGGATGGCTGACGAGGTAATTTTGAAACTGCATCTGACGGGCTAAAGAAATCTGAACTGCAACTCTTTTTAACAGAATATTTTTGTTACTTGTTTTGTGATGTTACTTTCCACTCCAGCTCTCTCTCTTCTCTTCTGAGTTGTTGGCTCAGCGTGCATGTCTTAATTTATTTGGAAAACCAGTTTTGATATGATTTGGAGCAATTAGTTTTATTGCTGAGCTCAGCATGCATGCTTGGTTTATTTATAGATCTTTATTGTACAGAACAGAGACCTGTGTCTTTTCTTATGTTTATGTAGATCTATTTATATACAGATATATTCTTATCTTAAGCCCTATGAATATCTGGTTGCGTGTGAATAAATGGTATCACTAAAGTCGCAAATAAATTGATGGTATGAATTATACATTATCTGCAGTTGGTATGAGTCTTTTTTTCAATTATATGTATTGGATTATGTCTTGTGACGTATTGTTATATGAAGTCTTATATCGCGTGGGTATCTCCAGACTCGGACTAAGGCGCAGGGATCTATTTATGCCGTGTGAGATTAATTTTTTTACACAATACATCACGCATTCACATCGACCAGCAGATCGCAGCCATTTCGGCGCATATCCTACTTTTTACGGCCTATTATTCCAAGTCACACGGGTATTTTGGTGGACATTTTTTATCTATGCCTATACAATTTTGCCAGGAAAGACCCTTTTGTCAATCGTGGGATCTTTAACGTGCACACCCCAATGTAGTGTACACGAAGGGACCTCGGTTTTTCGTCTCATCGTATTGTTTTTGTTGTGCAAGTTTGTAAATTAAGTGTATTGTCACTCTTGGATATAAATGTAAGTGGGTTTAGTACCTTTTCGCTTCTGATTATTGGAGACCAATCGGCTTTAACTCATTGTCTCCCAGGTATGGATATATCCGTACCCACTCGTATGGCTCTACACAGGTATGAATATAACCGCTCAGACTGTTAGCTTCAGTCGCTTCCTGTAATGTTCATCTAACACCTGCAATCCAGCCCGTTGATACAGTTACTACAATTCTGAGTGACAGCTGGTCTCGGCTGAAAAAAATACTTGGTCAACATAGGTGGGGTAGAAAGTGTTAAGACAGTGCATCACTGGACTAGCTTAATTGCATGCAATGAATTAAAAGATCTTGTCTACTTTTTGTGGTGCACTGCTCAGTTGACAAACTTCTTTTCAAATTTAGTTCTGGGCAATACAGTTAAAGCAAAGCCAGTGGATGAATGGCCTCAGCAAGGTACGTGTATCTTTCACGTGGCGGTCAATACAAGATTGCCCGTTTGACAGTACCTTGTCTGCAAGGGTACGTAAGCATTTTTTTAAGAACACACACAACCAGCAGTCTGTTATACACACTTCCAAAAACAAGGGGAAGAACAACAGGCATCAAGTCAAAAAAAACCAATTTATTCTTCCAGTTCCGCTCATCCTCACATGTTCTTCAAATAAACATCACTGCAAGATACAGGACATAACGTCAGCACAAACAACGCTTCACACAATACCAACCAGAGCATTCAAGCCAATGACAAAATTTCACTCGCTTCAAATTTGAATTGACAACATTAAAGATAAAACAATATTTAAAAAGCAAAGATAAACAAGTACAAACAACCAAGTCTCCAGAGAAAAAATAACCAAAGTGTTCAAATCTCAACTGTTCAAATGGATGCACAACGCATCACGTCTCCTAGTTTTCTTCAGCTTCAGCAGACAATTGACATAAGGATGAAAAATGATGAGGGCATTCTGATGTGAGCATAAATAGTTATGTGATGAGTCTGTGTACAAAATAAACACATTGTCAGTGTGCCATTATGCGCACAACGGTCAATACACTACATTTTTGTTTCCCTGTCTTTTGTCCAACCATAAGGAACCTACCCTTGACACAGAATCTAAAACAGAACACAAACTGAACTAGTAAATAGAAGAAGAAAAAAGACCAGCACAAATTTCTATGCCAAGTTCCTAAAGATTTGAGAAGTAGCCTTGAATGATTTTTTCATAAATGTAGCTTTTTTTGTGATTCTTGTTCTCACAGATTTACACAATGGGAATCGTTACCATTTTTACCTCTTTTGTTGTTCAAATGTCAAGTGACAGACCACCTCTGTACAACAAGAGACACTGCTGAGTCTATAAGAGTTCACTGTCCATAATATTATACATAATGCCAGCCTTCAAGAACACAAGCAAAACTGGACAGTGGTATATTATACGACCAACAGAACTGCTTCGCTGATTATCGTGAAGAGCTTGAGCTGGATCTGCTGTAGCGTCGTCGTCTTGCAGGAGATCTGGACCGAGATCGTCTGCGAGGTGGGCTTCGACGTCTTGGAGGTGAAGGTCTGCAAACATGCACAAAAATAAAATGTTAAAGGTTCAGCTGATCTAGGTATATAAACCTCCAAAGAACACAAAGACAAAACTGGAATCTGACAAATGCAAGAATGACTTGGCTGCTTTGTTTCCTGTTTCGGTGGCATATTCGTCCCAGCCATAATTATCACATACAGGTGGTCAACAGCAACCTGGAAAAACAAACATGCTTGCCTGACATTTATGGACAGGACCTGCAAAGCATCACAGCTAATTCAGTATATTATAAGACGTTTGGTGGGTTATTGACAGTCCAGCTTTTGGAACGGTCCGAGGGGAGCATGTCCTCTTCTGTTTCATCTCTATTGACCGGGGCAGGAGGCAGAGGTTGATAAAAATAAAACACAAATAAAACACAAGGTGACATACTCCCCTGGTCTGACAACCTGCCAACCATTGTTTTTGACATCATTTTGTTTGTGAAAAAGTAAATGCCAAATCATGCACATTGAACCATGTTTTGAACCCAAATTTCAATATACATGTTCAGGGCCCTAACATAACTGTGGCAATCAAAAACAAACGCGACGAGCGTTCTCAGTAGACCAGCAAGTGAAAGGTAGTGAAAGGTTGGTTTTTTCCCAGTGTTTTGAGTTGATGACATTGTCAAACATTTGACAAGTATGTAAGGTTGGTGCTTGTTTTTCCAATGACTGAAATTATCATGCTTATGCTCTGGTATGGTCAGCATGTGTGAACGTTAGGGTTCAATCAGTTTGACTTGCAAGCTCTTCTCCCTACATAATGTGACGCAAACCAGAAATATACACACTCAGTGGCTTTGTTTAATGCATAGAAACCAGTAATTTGTTACCTTCCAACACTGTTTTTTGTTACCCAGCTCGTTATGAATGAAAAATCTTGGAAATGATGGCAATAGTGTTTGTTATTTATTAATAAGGTATCAAAACCAATCAAGCTACATGGCTTTTGGCAAGATGCTCACATCTCTGGTTCCTGGTCTTCAAAAACAAGAGCACAAGACAATGAAGCCATTCAAATGAATGCAGACAGGAAGTACCACCGACTATATATCCATCTAAAACTTAGCATTACACCTTTTTTTTGGTTGATCACTTTGTAAGAATAACACTGACCTTTCTGCAGTTAAAGTAAACGTGTGACAATAGCTAACGACCTACCGTCTACCACCAAAGCGGGGAGGAGAGTTCCTCCAGCGAGGAGGAGGTCTGCGAGGCGGGCTGCGTCTTGGTGGGGGACGTACCGGAGCACGAGGCATGTGCACTGCTCCAGCTGTGATCTCCTGCCCGTCAATCTGACCTGTAACCAAGGACAGGAAATAAGTTAGCATGACAGTCATTTTATTGACCAAGCCATCAGACAGAAGATGTGAATAGTGATACTACCCTTACACTGCCAGGGGAATGTATTGCCCCCCTGATGACACACTCGCACACACTTAAAGGCGAAGTTCGGGAGGAATTTTTCTGCGAGTACGAAGATTTGATTAATGACCTCAAGACGCGCAACTGACACTCACACCCTCTATCCAACAAGTGTCTGGAACTGTTTAGATAAGCAGTAGTATGGTGGTATCTCTGATTACTGGACCGAGAAAAAAGGGGAAGTCACTGTTTCGTTCACTTTCCTGTCTTCGTGTGAAATTGGAGACGGCCTGTAAATTAGCCTGTGGGCATAGGGAAGCTGGGTGTTGATAACTAATGATAACAGACTTGGAGGAACGAGTGGCTGTAGCACATAGCAGACATTCTTTCAAAACTGCGGCTTTAAGTTTGTTTTGCCTTTGGCTGTTGTTGAGTGTATGTTTGCCTCAGGCTCCCAGAGGTTTCGAATCAGTCACTGGTGACTATTAACTAACATTCAACAAATTGTAAAGTTCTTGGCCCAGTATGGTGGAGGTTAACAGCTCACAAAATGGAACTGACTGCTAGATTTTGTTAACAAAGCTAGAGTATGTCCACTTTAAACTCTCTGCCACTGAGTTCAAGTGGTTCACTTTCATGACAGGTTTAGCGCAACTTTAAAAAAAAATCCTTGCTTTCCAATGTACACCGTTCAGAAGATCCCAAACACCAAGAATAAGAAATATGACAAAAGTTGAACAGCAAACGTACCTCCATCCATGTACTTGACTGCCTTTTCTGCGTCATCAGGGTTTTCATACTCGACGTAGGCATGCCCTCGTGAAGTGTTGGGATGTATGCGGTCATTTGGCATGTCTATGTACTTAATGGTCCCGTACAGCGAAAAGATTTCCTGGATGTGATCCTTGTTGACATTGCGTGTCAGCCGCCCAACATGAACCTTGCAGGGCCTCGGCGTTGGACTGCGCTTCCTCTTCTTATTCTTGTCTTTGTCCCTGAAATCATTATAAGCATTCAAATCAACAGTTGAAGGGAAAATGTGACATAACCACATTTGAAGCTTCACAGGCACAAAACCTTCTTTGTCCTCAAGCAAATAATGTCTGCATAAGTTATAACTGCTAAATTTGTGCAAAAAATCATTAGTTTGAGTTGGATCGCAATTTGTGCAAATATAAGCAAAATAAGTTGCAAATTAATAGCGTATAAATAATAATCAAAATTATTTATTTAAGTAACCCAAAGAAACTCAACTGAGCCTTGTGCGACCAGATGAGCAATTATCAAGGATTGGCATCTTGAATTTCCTGGTGTTTAATTAAAAGCTTGGCAAACATGCTTTCAGACATAGGATCAGTACAAGTACAACCTACACACATCTGAAAATGAGGACTCACTTCTGCTCACTCGCAGGAAACATGTTTAGTGTGCCTTTGCTTTGAAAGTTGTGTTAATTTGACATAAAGTGGAATTGTAAGGACAGTTTCTTCAATTCTTGGTTCAATCATCTGCAGGCATAGATTATTAATTCTGTACTTAGTCTAACTCTTTAGTTCAAATTTTAGAGTACATTAGAAAATCTGACCCAAGCATTTAAGCAGACTTTCTCTTCGTCTGAAATCTGCTACCTCTGAAAGTGAAAATCGCCTATGATCTAATACATTAATTCCCATGCCTGTGTTTGAATGAAATCACCAAAAATATGTACCCGTCTCTGCGACGATGATCCCGTTCCCGACTGGAGTCACTGCTGGAAGAAGAGCGGGAACTGCCGGAACTGCCAGACCGTGAGCTGCTGGAGCCACTTCCACTGCTGGTGCTAGAGCTAGAGCTACCAGATGACCTTGACCTGCTGCTTGACCCTGACCTGAAATGAAAAATACCCTTTTCAGTTTCACAATGCACACTGGATGGCCTGGGGATAGCAACTAAAGGACTCTGAAGTCAAGTAAAGACAGTTGTAATCATCAAAAGATGAGAAATCTGAAGATAACAGTTACTCGTAACTATGCCTGACTTTACCTGCAAGTGCAGACAGGTAGTCGCAGGCTATAATATGAAAGTAAGTCACTACATTGTTATCACAGCAACCACTGGTGTATGTATAAAATTACAGTATATATATTATACTAGATGATTACCCGCTTCGCCGGGTACCGGCTTCGCCGGGATACCCGGCATCGCCGGGAAGAAGTAGACCCGAATACCCGGCGCACCATTTGCCGGGTGAGTGGCGCACAGTACACGATTGACGCCACACGAAGGAAGGGAGATAAATGCGCAAAACACTGGAGAAGATAAGGAAGAGTTACTGGGAATGGATGTACAGAAAAACCATAAAAAAACCAAAATCGGTTCAGCGCTGCACGCTGAGAGCACGTGTTGAAAATTTTCATTGACCAGATTATGTCAGGGGTCTACCTGAATATGCCCACCAAATTTGAAGCAGATCCATCGAGAACTTTGGCCGTGCATAGCGAACAGACAGAAAGACAGACAGACACACACAAGCCGTATATAGATATAGATATATATACATATGTTTGTATAGACACCATAACTCTGGAACCTTCTCTAGCATGAAAGCCTTCAGATTCTTTGAAATCAACTGAATATTCTTCCTTTTGTACACTTCTTTTTTTTTTGTTTTGAGATTGATAATTACGAAGAGAGGTTAATAATACTATAACAAGAGTGTCACTGTCAAACAACTTCCGAATCAAACTTCACTGTAGTGTGAATTGTTGATGCACAAAAGGGACTAAGAGTAAGATTAAAGCAACACTATTATAGTGTTAAAGGCATATGTACGCGCTCCCGTGTTTACAAAGTGTAGTTTGCCCATAATCGATGTCAAACGCACCATAAGACCATGTAATGACGATATGTCGCCATGCGCGGACCATATACATGCATTACAGCTTGTTTTAGAGTCTCAAAAACTTTGGATGTAAACAAAGACGCGGAGTTATTTCCCTTGCGTCAACGCTACCTCTGTTGGCAAATCTATAAATAGGACGATCCAGATCAAAATGAAAATTAACATATCTCAACATTGAAGGGGTCCTAGACCACAATATTTTGCAGGGAACTTAATTTAGCATGTCTCCAGCTGTTGGTAAAGCAATTAGCGTGTATAGGTCCAATTCATTCTTCTTACTCGGCGTGACGTTATCAAATGGATCGGCAAGCTTTAGCTCTAAGGGGCACAACTCCGCTCATACTCTCTTCTTTTTGCGTATTTCACTGTGTATGCAGACAAAATGAAGAAAACTGTGCATGCATGAGTCCAAAGGGGATCTGCCTTTTTAACACAACAGCACAACATAAAAAGTAAAGCAAGAATACATTATTATATTCATTTATTTATTCTTTATCTCAAATTACCATGCAGACAGTGCACCAAAATTCACAAGATAAAGCTCTCAAGACAGGCAAATGAGGTACAATGCAGCTCAGGTAACTACTGCAAAGTATAATTTTCAAAGCATCCTATCACAGTGTTCACTCTAAAGGCACAACCGATGGACAATTGTTGATTAGCGCACTGCACACAGCAAAAAATAACCAGTTATAATCGTCTTCTCCGCTCAGTAACTTCCTTCCAGTTGTCACCCTGATGGTAAACAACTTTAGGGATCCTAAAGTGTGCCTGCTGACTGCAGTTTTTGGCCACACAACGTGTCATTTTCACTTTTGTCGAGTCGCCACCCAACGCTCAAGCACTGTCAGAGATCGTGCAAGGCATCCAACATGGCGGCGGATGACCAATTCCAGAGAGTTACGACCTGTGATTCTCATACCGCGCGCGCCGAGTAGAAATGCTGTTGTTAACTTGAGTTTCTGCAATGGACCTATAGTCATCGAGTACATATGGCTTTAAGATAACTCTCTATAAGGCCACAAAAAAAAAAATTGTCTGTTTAGGGTAACATGACCAAAAAAAGTAGGGTCGGTAGGTAGGTAGGTTTTTTGTTTTTTTTTGGTAAATGCTATGTTGGCCGAACATTCACTTCTTATATTTGATGAATACATGTTTCAAAACTAACGTAAAAATAAAACAGAGAGAAAGGGAGAGAAAGAAACGCCAAATGTCTCTTTTTAGCATTTTTACCTCTTTTTTCTTCTTTTTTTTTTTTGAAATCAAAAAAAAGATTTTGGGTCGGCGCCAAATCGATAGGGTCGGTCGGGTTACCCTAAACAGACAATTTTTTTTTTTTGGCCTAAGGTCATCATACAAAAACTCAAATAATGAAAAATTACGCATAAATGTTGTAAAAATCACAACAATGAACAAATGGACAATACTCACGAACTGCTTCCCGATCCGCTACTTGTTGATCCACCACGTTTTTGTCTGTCTCTTCCCCGTTCTTTTTTCTCATCCTTATCTTTTTTCTTCTCTGATCCCTTCTTTGCATCTCCTTCTCCGGACTTCTTCTCAGGACTTTTGCTTCGGCTGTCAACAGAATAAGCAGCCACTAATCAAAATCAAAAATATAATTAACTGAATTTGTTGAGCCTCAAAGATGGATGTTACTGATTCCTATCTTTACCTCCCTATGGAACACCATTCATTTTAGTTTGTATGCTGTAAGTGTAACACCATGCAGGTACCACACAGTACCTGTACCAGTTCCAGATAAGCTATGCTTTAATTGCACTCAGTTCGAGACTGATGGATCTAATAATCATACATAAAAAGAACCTGATAAAAAAGTGATATAAGATTCTTGGGTAATGTTGACCTTTAGCGTTGTAAATTCTGGGATGGTTCTACAGTAATCTATATATTTTAATCCTCTAATTATGCAGAGCCTACTCTTGAAAGCTTATAACAAGTAATTGTATATACCTTTCAAGTTACGGAATGAACTGTATCTATATTTGCCTCTCATTTACATGGGTTTAACTTTAAGAAGGAAAACTTCAGGACCATCGTTGAGGCCTGGTTACGAGGCCCATAAGCACCCCCTGTCAGAATCCACTCCCTCTGTTCCCACACCACCCCCCCCCCACTTCCCTCCGCACTAGATTCCCCTCTCCAGACCCATCACCCACCCCCTCCTCTCAGCACTAGATTTCCTCCCCCCCTCCCCCCCCCTCTCCATCCCTCCCGACCCATAAGAAATTAGTAGTGATATAGGTAGAAACTATCGCTCTTGCTCCATATTGTTTGTCCTGTTTGTATTGTTTCGTCGGGGCCCAGTTGCTGTGCTAGGTTGCACTGGGTGGTAGGCTAGCCCCTCAGCCCAGGGCCTGAATTCGGGCGCCACAGCATAAATCGCGAAAAGCAATAGCTTGCCTACCAAGTTAAACCAACCCACTCCTGTTTTTATTTTCATAAGTACACTATATCCACTTTATCTTTCACTCTAGGGAAATTAGGCGTACCAACCAAATTAAGGATAGTTGCCCTTGACAGGGATGTCCTCACAATTGTGAAGAAGAAGAAGAAGAAGAAGAAGAAGAAGAAACAACATTTCATTTCTCACAAAATATATATGCCCATCAACATGAACTGAAAGAGTCCACTATAAATGGGCATTGTGTTCACATGACGGATGGGATGAAAAGGAAAGTTCAAAGCTCCATGTCTAATATTATACCATAGAAAAACTAAGAACACTTTGCAGTTACTGCGCAGAATAAATGTAGAACTTTACGGTAATGAGGGGGACATACACTGATACAGTATGCAATGGATTTCGACAATCCTGAAACTTAGTCAACTCAAACAGTGAAACTGAAAGACTTCTCATTGCCATTCTCAATTTTCCTTCAATCTTTGTTCAAAAGAAGCCGATCAGTTTTAAAATACACAAAAATGCAGTCAAAGAGTACATACGTTGCAGGCATCGTGTATGTCAGCAGCCGACCCTTCAGCTACGGTGCCTTTGATGGTTTCTGAGTGTGCAGATTTCACTGCGACAGGTATCTTTTCCTTGGCCTTTGCGGACGTCCACAAGATGCACGCCAAACGAAGCAATATGTGTGCAAGTAGTACATCGGTTGTGATTGGAGCAATCAAGCCAAAGCAGCAATATTAGCCAATGACAGGAGCGATAACATGCAGGCAAAACATGGCGGCCTCCATTGATCCAAATATGTCATGTCGCAGGCATCACATTGAAGAACTGTTAGAACTTCTTGGCACACAGTTCCTGGAGATGGTGCCAATAAGAAAAATGAAGTGGAAGGTATTAAATCTCTTTCTTTGCTTTTATTCGAATTTTGGTATTCTGTGTTTTCTTCTTCCAATAAGAATCTGGCATAGATGCCTCAGCCTTCACATTAATTCACAGTGCGTGTGTTGGTGTGTGTGTGTGCAGGTGCATAAAAGTAAAACTGTGTCTTTTATGTTTATTATTTATGACCTAATACAAACATATAGAATTATAAATGGGGTGGATGATATTGACATGCACAAAATATTCACATTCAAGCAGACAGACAACACCAGAAACAGCCAGGGAAAAATCTTTGTTCAACACTGTAAGACTAACAAGCGCAAGTTTTCGTTTTCTCATAGAGTTGCTAACAATTGGAATGCACTACCCGCTAACATAAAATTCGCACCCACAGTAGACGCCTTCAAAAACTTCTTGGACAATTCTCCAAAATTTCTTAACCTTTTTTACGACTTTGATTGAAAGCATTGAAAGAATAGGGATTTAGGCATGCAAAGTATCTGACAAAGAAGGGGCACCAATAAGGCCTCGCGGCCTTCGGCTAACAAATATAGCCGCCCCTACATACTACTACTACTACTATGTATGCTATGACCACAGGCTCACGAAACCCAGAATGAATAATCTTGATTAGCAGAGCATTAATTATGTGTTATTTTGTCTGTGTGTACATCACTACATGACCGTGTGATCCCATACATCATTTACATGTGTCTTTTCTTTCCAAAGCGGATCTTGTGAAATAAAATTAAACCGCAGAGATGAAATAGAGCTGGTTTTAATTTCCTTTTAATTGTGGTAGGATGAAGAGACAGCAGCCCTGGTGGCAACACCACAGCTTCAGCAGCGTGTTCTTCATGCTACAGTGTTGAATCCTGTTTGCCGTCTGCATCCGCCTGCTTTGTCATACCGCACACACTTCATGAAACAGCTAATTCAAAAGGTGCTGTAGCCAGTTTTATCCATTTTTATTCTTCATACTGTACTGAAGTATTTGAACACCAGTTTGCAGACGGATAGCAAAAAGGATGACATCGACAATTCATGGTTTAATGCACAATTTTGTTGCTTCTAATTTTAGTCTGTTACTGGGATCAAAAGAATACCTTGTACTCAAGAAAAAAAGTTGAAAAAGATTTACTGTTTGAATTTAAAGTCTTCAAGTTTTTGTTTGCAAATGGTTGTTGGGTCTGTTGTCTATTTTAATGATTGTTATCAGCTAATTCTGGTTCATTGTAATTTGATAACATTTTTAATGATTGTTTTTCTTACTTTGCTAGTTGGAACAACTGGATGCTGAGATCTGTGATGAAGTGTATGAAACCTACACAGACCTCCTTACACAAAGAGAAGATGATGATGATACACTTTGTTACAAAACGTATACACTGGTAAGACATGATTCTATTCTTAAATGTATCTGTCTGTACAATGAGAAGGCATTAATAACCCATGAAACTGCATGCGTGAGAACTGAGAGTGTTTGTGTTAGACTTAGATTGAGAGAGAGAGAGAATAGCAAAAAGACACCACAATCTTAGTGACTGATGTCACTAATGTCACAGAGTAAAAAAGTGTTTTAATTAGTAAGAAGAGTTTTGAGCGTTATGATTTTACATAATTATATCAACCATTTACTAACGTTTACAAATAATTTATAGACAAACCAATTATACATGTCTGTCTCTGTCTACATTTTGTCTGCATTAAGGGGCCAGGTAGCTCAGTTGGTAGAGCACTGGACTTGTGATCCTAATGTGCGCGCCTTCGTGTGCGAGGCTGGTACTACAAATTGTTCATGAGTTGTTCTTTGCTATTGGTGACAAAACAGTGGAAACTTACTGAAATTTTCAAAATGCAGCTACAACCTGGAAAATACTATTCCTGTCAAGTGGAGCCCTTGTATTATTTGAGTCTAAAAAGAAAATGTCAGGAACTTTTATGGTTCGGACAAAAAAGCAGACTGACTGGTGGGGGTCACAATGGAGTAACCTGCAGTACTTTGTGACACCAAATTTACACAGCATATCTATAAACTAATTCTGTGAAACAATTTGAGTAAACTCCATGAAAACAGAGTGTTTGCTGTTAGTTTGTCATGTATTGAAGAATTTTTGATGTACAGTTTAGTGTTGTTAGGTTCAGTAATTTTGTGACACCGTTTGCAGGTTACCTTGTAGTTTGATCTTTTTGTGGCAACACAACTGCTTACAGCAGGGCAGGGATATTTTGGTCAGTTATTGTTTAAAAGGGTGTAACTTGGAATACCTACAGATTATTAGAATCAAATGCAAACTACTGCTCAAATGTATCAAAACAGAAAGAGGTAACCTGCAAATCACGCGACACCAAATTGCCAATACTTGTGCATGTATAACGCTGTACTGGTGCAATCAATCAAATTATGCTACAAATGAATGTTATAAAGGAGACAATACCAACACAAACAGTTCTGCAACTTTATTGCCAAAAAACAGCGAAGAGTGCCACCTAAACTTCGCAGAACTATTATCTGTGGTCACCTGCGTACGAATGAAACCATTCGAGAATGGCCGGTCGCTGCATAGCTCCCGATAATTTTTAAGTCCTGTGCTCTAAAATAACTATACTATCAACTTTAACATCAATAATTTTACGAAGTAAGCATTAAGGAAACTTGTCTGAACTTTCAGTTTTCGCAAAATCAATGCGATACGGTTGATTTTCAGGACGAAACCGGTGGCACAGAGACATTTCGCGCGAAAGTAACCTGCGAACGGAGTTACCTCGCTTCTGTGACACGTCATCAATTTTGCCGTACACAAACTTTTCTATGTAGTACACAAAACTCGGGACATCATCACTATTTGTGTGTTTACCCTGCCGTCTTCCGGACTGAGGCCGCACGAGAACAATCCATGCTCAACTGCGCGAGCGAAGAAATGAAAATCGGGGTAACCTGGCGAACGTTTGTGACGGCAGATACGAAAGTCACCGTTGCGAGGTACACGGATGTATATTCACGCGACCAAATATCTTCATCTATCGATAATGATGCCATGATTTGAAAATAAAAATGTGTGTTTGCCTTCCTGGCGCTCAGGCCGGCAAATTGTCTTTCTTCAGTGGATCGGATTTGTGACGACGCGCGTTCGAAGGTTACCAGTTTTTTATCGGACGCAGCACGCGAGCAGGAGAGGGTCAGTTGTCCAAATAAGATTTTGTGCAGTTTAATCCAAGTATAAGTTATCGTTGAATGATAACAGTTATCCTTTCTAGAGCAGCTGTCGGTTTGAAATGTGTTGTGAACATGGCAGGGGTCTGTCATTCCCCGTTTTGGCCGCCATTTTGTGAACAAAAAACGAAAACAAGCAGGAATAAGTGCTACTTCTGTCATATTATTTTCCTTCATGGTGATTTTGTTGATACTGCTACATCAGTAGAATGCAGTAATTATCTTATTTTGTCACCATCATTCCCCGTAATTTAAAAAATTGATTTTACTTGATGTCACCCACCGCAGTCACCATTAGCAAAGAACAACTCTCATACGAAATGACAAACACAGGTTACAAGCGATAACGCGCAAAAATACTGGTTTATTACTTTACATCTGATCAGTATTGTATATTGATTACAGTACTATGTATTGCGTAATTCAGTATTGCATATTGCATATTGCGTATTGCGGTAAAAAACTAAACAAAGAAAAAGAGAAAAGAAAACAAATTATTAGACATGGCAAAGATATCAAAAATGCATAAACAAAACGCAAGAAACAAAAAGGGAAAAATAAACAATCATAAAACAGGCGAAGACAAACAGACAAGAAAGTTACAATACCAAACACTCGTTGGTTAATCCTTTAACAGTACGAAAGGATTACGTTCCTTACGTTAAACAATACAATAAACACTAAGAATACTCGAGAAACTTAGCATGAATACGTTTAAAACCAAAATGGCTACTTTAAGGAAAATACAAAACGTTGACTCATCAGGCCAGGAATACAATAGCAAACTGTCATACTAAAAAGTCTCTAAACGACAACGTTCCTGCGTTAATCAAAGTCACAAACAAGATATTTCCTCATCCAAATTTCCCCCAATAGCGTTATTAGAAATAAGCCCGTTTACAAACGATCACCACAGACCGCAAGCTCTTTTACCTAAATTCCTTTAACGTAAGGCTAGGATAAGTCAGAGAAAACATTGCACTTCGAACTTCGTTAACCACAGAAAACACAAGTTATTATACAAATTAGCGACTTTCTAGCGTCTACAAATCATTGCTGTACATTTCACGAAACTAGAATAGTTGAACACACAATAAAGAAACACTACAACATGTCAGACTTTCAACTCACGTTATACATAAACAACTCACAAAGTCATTACAAAATGGCGACCAAAATACAACACAAACAAGTAACAACAAAATTACCTTATGCGCTGTGTGGGTTGACCAGAGTACCAAAACTGTAGCCTCTCAACGAAGGGCACAATAAACAATTCACAACTTTCAATAAAACTGTATCCAAAACACGTTTACGTTGACAATATCCAAACTGTTCACGTTGACTTTAAGACATTACAAGAAGAACTCCATAAGCTCACTTGCTAACTTTGATACGTTACATAAAACATCCAAACTCTTCCATAAAAACCCTCAGATCGACTGAAGAGAGGAAGTCAAACAGTAATATTTATAGAAAACAAAAACCTAACATGGAATAGTTATTTAAAGGTAAAACAAAAGGTCACCATATTGACCAACCAACAACATTCCTAAGACAGAATCGGCTGAGACTACTATTTTACAACCAATCAGTAACCGATCACGCACTTCGTGCATGCTCAAAACTTAAAACGGTATATTTTACAGAAAGAAGATCAAGGAACTAGCTGACATTAAAAACTAAAAACACGTGAGTCACACGTATTCCAAAGCTTACAACGCAGTTTTGCAGGGCTCACTCCAAAACCAGGACATGGAAAAGAACACGTGAATCTCACGCGTATTCTAAAACTAACGACGCAGTTTTGCAATGCTCCGACCAAAACCAGGTCACAACAAGGAGCACGTGAGTCTCACACGTAAAAAATAGTTAAATAACGCTCCACAAAAACAGGTCACAACAAGGTGCCATGATAAAAACACGGTTTACTTGCTTTACACCGTAAAAGGGCTGAAGCAAACGTATTCACAACAAAAAATAGGTGAATGCATGCCTCGGCATGCACACCTAAGGTCGCAGGTTCGAATCCTGACAGGGTCAACTTTATGTGCAGACTCAGAGACGGTATCCATGTCCCACCCCCATGTCACTACACTGGCACGTAAAAGACCTCGGTCGTTCTGCCATAAGTGTAGGTTGCTGATTACACCTAGACACGCATACACCTGGGTAGTGCGACTCTTGTTGCTGCTAGCTTTCCACTGGGAGGAAGGGACCCAAATGTCCCAGCATTGGGATAATAGACTTATAGAGTAAAGAAAATGAAAAATGAAATGAAATATCTGTCTTGTCTGTTCAGCCCGATGGAGACAGAGTGTCACTTCAGGAATCTGTCAATCTGGTGTCACAGGGAACGACAGGGCTAAGTACATGGCAGGTTGGACTTACATATTGACTGAACTCTTATGTTTCGCTTTAATATATTTTTTCTGTCTTTCATAATTTTGAGTATTGTTATAAACAAGACTCTCCTGGCAGTGTTAGTTATTGTTACTAATACGGTTACACCATTGATTTCTTCTGTGTAAACTCTTTGTTTAAAGACAATTTTTCCATAGGATAGAGGAAAATTGTAACTTTTTTTGTTGTCCTGTTGTAAGAGACAAGTGATTGCATGCGCAATGATGTGGATTTGAATTGATACAACAACAAAATTCTTTAGACTAGCTTGGAAGGTGAAAGAAATGACTGTTCAAAATCAATGTTTGTTCGAAGCAATGCTCTCTCATTGAGGAGTGTTGCACCAACAAAAGAAAAGTGTGAAATATACACACCAAAATTGCATGTAATCATATACAGTGCGAGTCCTGAAACCCCCCTTTTAAGACCTAAGAGCCACCCCCATTTAGAGAAGCCACTCCCCTTTATACTTGAGTATTGAGTGTCACATTTTGCTTCAACAACTATGACATAACCATGATATTTGTATTTCAGTTTTCGTTTCTTTGATTCTAGGCTGCGCAGCACCTGGCAGAATGGATAGTGGAAAATCCAGGCGTATTGAGTGACAGGTGAGCTTACCCAGGTCTCTTTTATGCAGCTTAACACTTTCGCGACGGGAGATGACTATATTAGTAATAGCGCTGCAACGCCCACGGACGGGAAGTGACTATTTTAGTATTAGACATACAAGGTACACGACTCGTGATTGCTTCCCGGTTTTTGAAGCTTGCAGTAAATTGAGTTGTTTCCCTTGATACACGTGGTTTTCTCTTCCGGCTTGATCAAATTAGTGCAGATTTGCGTGGTGTTTTCGAACAAAAAAAATGAATCGAAGGCGAGCCTTGTCACGGGAGGAGATTCTCCGGATGTTGGATCTTGAGGATCCTGTAGATCATGATACATCGTGTCGTTTTAGCCTCAAGAAAGCGATAATAGCAGTGATATTGAGGAAGAAACAGTCCCGTTGTTGCTAGTACGAGTCGGCAACTACACGTGGTAGGGGGTGATACTGCTAGACGAACATGTATCTCGGAATCGTGCAGGAGCTATGGGGGCGTGGCAGCACTGATAACAATGGATGGCTGGAGCCTTCAAATCCTTTTGGAATTGTTCATATGTGTACAGTTGGTACTTTGTTGTGAAAATGTGACTTATATTCAATATGGATTACCTAGACATCATTTGGTGAGTGTTACACTTACAGTTTTGTTTCATTTGAGTCAGGATGCTGTGAGTGAATGCGTGATTTGCTTGTTTTTTTCTTTGTACTGTCTCCTTATTTCTGTGTACAATGTTAACAATATTTCAGCTAATTCATAGGTTTTACACCTTGTTTGGTTATAACATTATTTATAATACTTTCTGTTAAAAAATAACTTTTAAAAAAAGCAGTGGAAAATAAAACACACAAAAAACGTTAAAAAACACAAATTATCCCCCTTTCACCCCCCTTTCACCCCCCTTTGCTAAAACAAATCGCGTGACAAACTTATAAATAGCACGACTGAACTGGGCATCCATTTTTGAATTAGTACACAAAATTTGGTGGTGATTGGACTTAATTCAAGCTTGCTAGACAGATTTCTTTACAGTTACTGATTTTTGAGAAGTTTCTTGGTGGCAAGCTTGGGCAGGCAGGACGTTAACGCCGTGGCAGTGCTAGTCACAATAGTGTTAAGGGTCTCAATGTTTGTAAACTTAAATTTTTTATTTATTTAGTACATTGTATTTATGCAAGAACAACGAAAGCATAAAAAAGCACATTCATGCCCATTTATTGAACGATTACCAAAGACTGTTTGGCTAAAAACAAGAAGTATAAATGCTCGTTCGACTCATCTTTGACACAAGTACAAATATAAATCAGAAACAAATCAGTCGCTGCTCTAGCTCAGTAAACACTCTAGAAAATAATGATTTTATACTAATCGACCTATACTTCACTTGACGCCACTGTGACCTTGAAATGTAACCATGAAACCATTGAAAGCAGTCGCTCACTGCGCAAATATTGCCCCACTCTTGTTGATAGCTAGTCACTTCAGCAAATGTAGTCATAGCCCTCCCCCTCTCCCCCCCCTCCTCCACTCCCCCCCCCCCCCCCCCCCCCAGATGTCTGACAGCAAAAGGACATAAACCAGGCTGTTTTCAAGACTGTCACCTCAAGGTTAATCCCAAGAGCATATTGATAGCCAATAAAGTTATGAGGCATGAAAATGTAAAGCCAATGGTGTAGATCCTCTATTACAAACATAATGCAAACACTTTCTGTTATCATATTAAATTGGTATATATATATATATATGGGCACTTTAAAATACAAACGAGAATGCTTATTGTATTCCTTTTCTAGTCGATTCAATGTCAATAATTTTATTTTGGAAATATTAACTGCAAAGAGCAAGGAAGACGATAACTTACAATATTTGTATCTTACAGGAACATAGTGGAGCTGGGCTGTGGACTGGGGCTGACAGGGGTAGTGGCGTGTCGGGCATGTAGCGTCAAGAGTTACACCTTTACCGACTTTCACGCACAGGTTCTTTTCCTTCTTGCCAAAAACATTGAGACCAACCTCTCCCACCCTCCCTCCTCCTCCCTCCAGCAGGCCAGCCCTGCGGACACCAGAGACAAGAAAATGTTTCGCAAAATCAAGCGACAGCTCAGCTTGACAACAGACAAAACAGACTTGTCGTGCACACCTTCAGGAGACCACAGTTTAGGGGCAGGGGAGGACACCGGAATGGAGGTCCAAGCTGTGTTATCGCCAGACAAACCCAACAACAATATGGGGGTGGAGGAAGCAGGGGAAGAAGACGAGGATGAGATTTCTGTCAGCGAAGATGATGAGGTGCGTGCTGCGGGAAATGGTGCCAAACTAGAGGTAAATGAAGCACGCTGGGAACTGGATGGCAAGCAGCAAACAGCAGTGCTTCGCGCCGATCCAAGAGTGAGCGTGTGTTGGCTTGACTGGGAGCAAACATCAACCACCCCGGGTAGTTCTCTGCAGGCTGACGTCATTCTTGGCGCAGGTAGGTGCTTTGTAAAAGTATGTTTGTCAACTGTTTAGATCCTTATTTACTTATTTCATGAAGGGTCGAACTGTACTGGGATACATGAAAACCTTATAATAAAGAACTACACCAGAAAAAGATGTTCACAGTGTATGCATAAATCAGAAGGTACAACCATATTTGCCTCTGCGAACTCTACATATTAAAATGGATGAATATGGATTATTTTGGTAAGAATTTTAACATGTGAGAATATCCTGGAACTGGAAGCTTCCAAAATTTTAAATGATGTTCACAAAAGGGAAACCACAAGAGCAGTTAAAAAGTGTCAATTGATATTCTTTGTTCTCACCGGATTACAGGTACATCTGGACCTAAAAAGCACAAACGTTTTGTATCTTTCATTCTGTTCCCATTCTGCGAACTTGGGATGGACAGTGGTCCCCCGGTTCGAACTTCGGGACGGAGTTCATTCAAACGGGGGCGATTGTGACAGGGGAGGCTACCGCTTCTTTCACAGCAGACTCTGCACCCGAGTTGTTGGCCTTTAAGTCAACACCGGATTGTAGAATTCTGTTTGTGATGGGGTCTGGTGGTTTCCGATTGTCTGTATGTTCATGGAAACCTTCGGGTTTGCATAACAGTTTTTATAGAGCTAAGAAATTAGCCCTAACATTTTCAATCCTGTTTGATTGCACTTCGCCTCCCGAGGTGATCGTAGTGTTTCGGCACTCGGTTACATCTTATCACATTTTCTTGTTGACAAGAGTTGGCTTTCATTGGAGATATAATTATAACTGTTTTCTTCGTTTTATGATTCATATTGCTCATATCATACCTTGATCTACCGTTCATTGTAGTCTATTTTTGGTCACAGGGTACTTAAAGAGGACGTGTCTAAAAGGACATTTAATCAGATAGAGGTAGGTACTTACTTCTCTAACATAAGATGGTGGTTTTTTTCAGATGTGGTGTACGATCCAAGTATCATCCCTAGCCTGGTGCGTCTGCTGCGAAAGTTGCTTGAGCCTGGGAAGAAAAGCAAGGCTTTCATCGCTTCCACTGTACGAAACGAGGACACACGGGATGCTTTCCTTATCGCTTTGAGTCAGTATTGCAAATATATTTTACTACATTCATGGTAATTTAGGACTTCCTTTGTTTTCAAGGCAAAAGCCATGACGTTTCATGTGTTTGTCTTTCCTTCTGATCGTGGTATTCTCTATCATTTCCTATTTGTTAACTTTTTCAAGACTTTGTGTAGCTTACAGTGTACTGCAAAGATTGGTCTCAAGTTTATTTTCCCTACTTCTTTTCATGGTTTCCTCAGAAAACATCACCTGCAGGCTAGCTGTACATACAGGAACAGGTATTGTCTCCCCCAAAACAGATATTGGTTTTCTCTATTAGAATTTTGTCTTCCAATTTTGGAAACATGATTTTCTTAATATGTGATTCAGAGACAGACTACTTTTGGAAGCTCAGGTACACTGTGTTTTGGGATTCTGTTATTTTGCAATTTACAGTGGAGCTGGTGTGACATTAACAGCTGTCTTTCTGACTCAAAAGTCTTGTGTGCGTGTGCTTGTTTGGGTGTTTGTGCCTGATCCTAACAAATTTCAGAGAGCTTCTTGACATCATTGAGGTTTATTATAATGGTTTGGTTTCTCATCCATTCAGGCTCTGAGGGACTGTCGTATTCGGTTGTGGAAGGACCAAAGCAGGAACTGTTCCACTACGATCGAATGGTGCCCATAGAGATTCTGAAGATCACTTTTCAGCCAACCTAACAGCCTGCATTGCTCTTGCCTAGCTTCAGCAGTCTGCTACCGTTTCTGCAAGGGATTTAGTAGTGTACTTAATTAAAAGCTTGACTGTTAAGAATTTCAATACAGAAACAATTTTATGTTGTGAAAAAGTAAACGTGATAAGTAATGTATTACTTGGATGGGATTGAGAGTAAAGTTTCTGCTAAGCTTCCTTGCATGTTTGTGTGACAGGGAGACTACTGCGTCACCCTTCACAGCAGACTGCAGAGTTGTGTATCAGGCTATTTATAGCTCAAGCAGCTAGACACCTGTGAATTGTAGAGTTCTGTTTGTGATTGGGTCTGGCTGCTACTGTCTCCTGCTCTTGGTTGCCTTTGAGTACCCATAACAGTTTATATAGGGCTCAGAAATTAGCTCTAAAATCTCAATCCTGTTTGATTAGACTTTGCCTCCAAAGGTGATTGCAGTGTTCCGGCACTTGGTTACATTTGCAGTCCCAGTTATGTGAGGATAGATATTTACTTTGCTCTTCTGACTCATCTGAGTGATTAGTGACTGAATGAGTCATCTTAATGGGCAGTGTTCGGGTGTATAGGCCGTCCGTCTGTTGACAGACTTAAGGTTGAAGTTTTCCCCCACTGAATGTTGACGTTTTCTAGGTTATTGAAGATAATTCTTTGAAACTTTACTCTCTTTCAGGGTCTGATGACCTTTGGACACGAACCAAGTCTGGTTTACCCGTGTCAAATTTTAAGGTCACAGTGAGGTCGAGTTTGGATGAAACAAGAAAAGCAAAGGCTATCACCTTTGCCATAAGTAATATGAATCAGAAACGGTCTATTTGCTGTTCTAGCTGAAAAGACGTAGAAGAAAGTGATTCTTTTATTTTCTTTTACCCAACCTTGACCCTATTATGCATCAGAACCTTTTGGAAAATTATAATTTTTGATTTTTCTTATCCAGACTTGACCTCACTGTGTACTTGAAACTTCAGACAGGTCAATCAGACTTGGGTTTTGTTAGAAGGAAAAAAAGTTTAATAGAAAAAAAATAGAATGAAATAATAATTTTCCTTTAAACAAAAAAAATTTAACTTGACTTTGGTCACGTCTGGAGATCATCCAACCCTCGGAATGTGTGAAGTTTCAAGGCTCTAGTTTTATAAACCTTGTGTTGGTAATTTTCATTTTATGACCTGAATAGAACCTCGTTGTGACGCCTGAAGCGTAAAAAGGGTCAATCAGACTTGGGTCATGTTCAGAGTTCCATAAACCCTAGAAGTACGCACATAATCATTTGTAGCACCAGCTCCAAAACCATCTGAAAAATCCTCAATGTTATGTTTTTACGGTCCGTACGTTTTTACGGTCCGTACATGACTCTGGTGAAATTTGACGAGGGCCAACAAGACTTGGGTCATGTCAGGAGATCATCCAACCCCAGTAGCGTACACAGTTTTGCAGCTCTAGCTTTTAAAACATATGAAATAATCTCAACGTTAAAGGTTTTTTTCACGGAAAGCTGGATGGACGGCCGGCCTGCCCATACAGACGAACACTGCTCATTACTAAATCTCATTGAATACTCTTTATATATGAGTGAGTCAAAAAAGGAAAATTATAATTTTCTGGAAGATTTTTGAACCTGTATCTTTAAAACTGCACACACTTCCAGGGTTTGACGACCTCTAGACATCTACCAATTTACTGTGGTTTACCCAAAGTAGAATTTCAAGGTGACAGCAGGGTCAAGTTTGGACAAAAAGTAGAAAACATTTTGAAAGTCTATGGAACTCCTTACATGTCATGACAGTCGTGACCCAAGCCCAGCGGACCCTAGTCAAATTTCAAGGTCGAGTTTGGGCTAAGTAATGGACAATTATTATTTTTTTGAACGCAGGACATAGTGAAGGGAGTTTTGTTTGTCATTTCGTGTGTGTATGGTTGTATGAGTGTGGATGTGTGTGAGTACATAATATTATGTGGCTGATTCACATTACGTATAATTTAGGTGAGTCCTATAAGCATTTGCTCTTCTTTTTTCTCAAAATAATAAAAACTGAGTAAAATAAAACAAGTCGCGTAAGGCGAAATTACAACATTTAGTCAAGCTGTCGAACTAACATAATGAAACTGAACTCACTGCATTTTTACAGCAAGAGCGTATACTCCTAGCATCGTCAGTCCACCGCTCGATGCAAAGGCAGTGAAATTGACAAGAAGAGCGGGGTAGTAGTTGCGCTGAGAAGGATAGCACGCTTTTCTTTATCTCTATTCTTTTTAACTTTCTGAGCGTGTTTTTAATCCAAACATATCACATCTATATGTTTTTGGAATCAGGAACCCACAAGGAATAAGATGAAATTGTTTTTAAATCGATTTAGGAAATTTTATTTAAATAATAATTTTTATATTTTTAATTTAAGAGCTTGTTTTTAATCCGAATATAACATATTTATATGATTTTGGAATCAGAAAATGATGAAGAATAAGATGAACGTAAATTTGGATCGTTTTAAAAACAAATTATATTTTTTACAATTTTCAGATTTTTAATTACCAAAGTCATTAATTAATTTTTAAGCCACCAAGCTGAAATGCAATACCGAAGTCCGGCCTTCGTCGAAGATTGCTTGGCCAAAATTTCAATCAATTTGATTGATAAATGAGGGTGTGCAGTGCCGCCTCAACTTTTACAAAAAGTCGAATATGACGTCATCAAAGGTATTTATCGAAAAAAAAGAAAAAAACGTCTGGGGATATCATTCCCAGGAACTCTCATGTCAAATTTCATAAAAATCGGTCCGGTAGTTTGGTCTGAATCGCTCTACACACACACACACACAGACACCACTACCACCCTCGTCTCGATTCCCCCTCTACGTTAAAACATTTAGTCAAAACTTGACTAAATGTAAACACCCAGAAAAAGACGGATGGCTTCTCTGCAGTGGATAAGTTCCCCCGAAAGCGGCGTATGGCTGCCTAAATGGCGGGGTAAAAACGGTCATACACGTGAAATTCCACTCGTGCAAAAACACGAGTGTACGTGGGAGTTTCAGCCCACGAACGCAGAAGAAGAAGAAGTGGATAAGTTAAATCAAAGTCAAAGCACTAAGCCAGGTTGTGAACAAAATGTCCTTTCCTTTTAGGTCTTCCAAAGTAAAGCGCACAATTTCATAGGGAACAATATGAGACTTCTGAAACATGAGCTCAGAATGCAAACCTGTATACATTTATAGAAAATAGTTTATAACAAAGTATTGGTCATTTTGTCTCAGTTGTGTGGCAAATGCTGATGATTGTTGGTTAAAAGCACACCTTGTCATTACTTATGTGTCCTACCATCCCAAGACAGACTGACAAAATGTTGATGAATACCAGAACTGGTTTCTGTTGTGTTTTCTTTTTGTTTTGATTGTTTTTGTTGTTGAAGAACATTAGAATACAAAGGATTGTGAGGGAAAGGGCGTGAAGTTCAAAATGTTCCTTTTTTTGTTTTGTTTATTTGTTTTGTTTTTGTAAAGGGAGGAGTTAGGCCCATATTATACTTTTAATGGCCTTCTAATGTGTTCATTTATAAACCAGAAATGCACTGGTGTGCTTTGAATGTGCTTGTAAGATACACAAATCAGCTGCAATAAATATCCCAAACAATGTGTTCAGAAGTGTGTATAGACCATACGATTCTGATATTTTAAATGGTTATTTTTGCACATTGATCATCAAATCTTGTGTTGTGTGATCTTTTCAAAATGGTCAGTATATATACTATAATTATTGTTGTGTTTGCGAGCAGGTGAATTTGGGAAGCACCTCTGAATGTAATTGGTTTCCTGTCATTGAATGATGCTTCCTGTTGATATGCAAGCTTGTTACTGATGTCAGAAGTGTAGAGGATGACCAAACAAACACTACTTAATGTTGTTTTCATTATCACCTGTGATATGTTTTTCTATTTCTGGTTGTTAACTTGTTCGGTTTTATTAAGGAAAGACAGATATTTGCTTAAAGGTCCTCGTCTACATTTTTATACATAAATAGACATTTGAGTTTTGACCATTAAAATGCTGAGTCTATTCCCTACAAATATTAAAAATACATCCCCCTTCGATCAAGAAGGACGAAGCAAGGGTAGCCGTTTGAAAATTCATTGTAGTATTCCAGCATAGTAGGATATCCTTATTTGGGAAATGCCGAGGGCAAAACTCCTCTCGAATACCGTGCATTTCGTTCGTTTAAAAAAGTCGTGGACAGCGCTCCAATACCCAGTGTCAAACTGTTGCTGTGACTGTGTGGGCGTGACTGTCAGCATAGTGACATGAATTTGTTTGGTCGATATTTTGAGGTAAAGCACATGTTCTCAGGAAGCAGAAAACAAAATATTGGAAGTGTCAGAGACACAACCCAAAAATAACAAGAAATTCCTATGAGGTAGGAAAAACACCCCCGTCAAAGGGAAATAACCTTCTCAGTTGGTGGCAGTGACTGAGTGAGAATGGTTATTTCCCTTTGACCATGAAGATGTCCTTGTATAATTTTAATCCACCAATAACTCCCTAACCGTGTGTTTGACTGGTCCCAATTTTTGTAAGGACCGTCTCAGGAATGTATAGAACCTGTTCACCAAGTTTGGCGACGATCGGTCCGTTCATTCTTGAGATCTACTTGCGAACACAAACACACAAACAAACACACAAACAAACACCCAAACAAACACATCGAGCGAAACCTATACACACCCCTATACCGGGGGTGTAAAAACTATTTTTACACATATCTTTTTTTTTCTATAACTTTTTTCCCCATGGTTCTTTCATCATCTGACATAACTTTTTATCGAAATCTAACCATAAGATTATTGAAAAAAAGCAAAAATGTAGACGACCACCTTTAAACCTTTTTAAGTTGTTTTTGTGTGTGGGTTAAACAGTTAATAGACCAAATCAGTAAACATTTACAGCTTTGAGCAGCATAGGCTTATGCCTAGCTTGCATATTTATGTTAGTTTTGCTGCATGTAAGACAGGGTTGTTTACAATCAGTGTGTGCAGTAGCCATGGTTTGCCAGACACCATGGCCAATTTTAAACGTGTGTAATGCAGCTAGCTATTCAGTATAGAATTGCGAAGATCTGACACACATTTATGCTGGCTCCTGTTTAGTGTGCAAGCGGTTTTTGTGTTTGCTACTGAACTTGTCTTTCATGCAATGTAGTGATGGCCAGTATTTCTATTTTATGTTCTGTTCTTTAATGTAACTAGCTAAACACAAGGACAAAAATTACATGAGTCAAAGATTTTTTGTTTGTGTTGTTGTTTTGCTGGTGTGGTGGTGGTTGTGTTGATGGTGGTGGCATTGGTTTAATGGTGATCTTGTTTATATTATAATGTTATATCTATGTATTTGTTTATATATTATTATGCATTGTAAATGTAAAGCATCATTCAGCTTGCACAAGTAAACAAAAGGGGAGTGTTGGAAAGAGGAGAAGCACAGAAATTAAGCAAGTATAATCAGGCATGGGAATTCCAAAATAGAAAAAAACTCTGAAAATAGGCTGAGGTCCAGGGGCGCCTAGGCCTCGGCGGGGTACAGGGGCAGAGGTTGGGGGGACCAGGGGGGCAAAGGCCCCAGGACAGAAAACAAATTTTAGCATTTCAGACAACCCCCCGCGGGTTAGGGGGAGTCCCATATTGGTTGGGACTAGAAAGAATTTACCCGATGCTACCCAGCATGTCGTAAGAGGCGACTAACGGTTCTGTTTCTTCTCTTCTTTTGTCTTATTTCTGCCTTACCAGTCCTTTCACCTATATTTCCTTCCAAGAAAACTCTCCCTACTATTCCCTGCAGTTTTCCAATTCTTTTCTTGTTGTCTTATTTCTACCTGACTGGATCCATCACCTTTATTTCACTTACCAAAAGTCTTCTTTTCCACATCCTTATTTCTCTGCACCCCGCATGTCGTATGAGGCGACTAACGGATTCTGTTTCTCCTTTAACCCTTGTTAAGTGGTTCTTGTATAGAATATAGTCAATGTTTGTGAAGATTTTAGTCAAGCAGTATGTAAGAAATGTTTAGTCCTTTGTACTGGAAACTTGCATTCTCCCAGTAAGGTCATATATTGTACTACGTTGCAAGCCCCTGGAGCAATTTTTTTATTAGTGCTTTTGTGAACAAGAAACACTTAACAAGTGGCTCTATCCCATCTCCCCCCTTTCCCCTATCCCATCTCCCCCTTTCCCTCGTCGCGATATAACCTTCGTGGTTGAAAACGACGTTAAACACCAAATAAAGAAAGAAAGAAAGAAAGCATTTCAGACCAATATTTTGATAGTTCTCGTGTAAGCAAATAATGGATAGAGACAATAGTATACCCGGTACATATAATTTAATTTACCTTTTTTTTGCTGAGGACATTTTTGTATTTTCGCTGAAACGTAATTTTTTTTTCGCGGAAATCTGCGAAATCAATTCCAATGCCTCATAATGCAATTCAGTGTTTTCATCTTTATTGCTAAAACAAATGTAAAACATGTACTGGGAACAAAATAAATAGTACTGTATCACAAAGTTTGTAGAGGTAAATATAATACAAAACGTTAGACAAACTTTAAATGTTCCTTGCAAGTCTGCCATTCTCATCTGTAACTTTCACCAAAGCAGGCTTATATCCTATCCATGCACCCTCACCCAGACCTGGGAACCCATACGATTTCGCCTTATTTTGTACACATGATTGTCTAGAATACGAGCAGTACGGTCAGTGGAACACAATATGACGAGAAAAATTCCTAGACTACTTTTCTTCACAAGCGCATCCCGAAGCCGATCCAGTATTTTGACACATGATTACAGTTTATGTCAGTAACCATTGAAAGAAGAATTAGTTTTAAGCATATTGGTAAACTTAATAAACGGTGCGATGGACGCATGTGAAACATGTTTGAATCATGGATGTTGAAATGCTGTGTGGATCGAGTACGCTAATTTTTCTGAAAATACACTAAGTTTGATTGAGAATACACCAAGTGCAAAACAGGGGTTCCCAGGTCTGCTCACTGCTGTGGCCACACACACCCACACACAGTGACACACACACACCTCCCTTGTGACAAATGGGTATAGATTCAATCTAAATTTTATAAAAGCCACGGTCACAAAACTTTGCAAAATAGCTCCAGACAAAATGTGTCCATGTACACTATACATACTGGCAATTTAACCATGGTCAAATTGACCGAAAGTGGTTAAAAAAACAACAGGCGTCCTAAATAAAAAAAACCACTGGACTAAAATAGTAAAAATCTCAAATACTCATTTTGAAGCAATAGGCATGAATCATATAGCTACAAATAAAATGTATAATAAAGCTTTACAAATACCAACTCATCCTATTTCTCTGCTCCTAGGTAAAACCCAAAATATTCTTGGTATTGGAGAATGAGGAAACAATGCTTGTAGAGTTTTCACATTACAGTACTTGAACATTTTCAGCATGTGCTCATAGGATTTCAAAAATAGTCACAAAACAATATTCTTTCACAGAAAACCCTGCACATTTAATTCCGATAATCATGTGTATACACACCTACATGAGAACAATTGTTAACCCGTGAATTGTATAAATGTAAAAACATTTTTAAAATTACGTCGAACCTAAAACCGCGATTTGTAAAAATGTAAAAATATTGCATTCCACAAAGTAATACCTGCCTTTTATTATTATTAATATTTGTTGTTTAGAGCCTCTATGCTGGGGGGTGGGGGGAGATTTGGGCCCGATAGGTAAAATATTACGATTTTTAGCATAATAAAGAAAACAAACCCGAATTTCCCAGCGATGAGGCAATAAAGTAATGAATAAAAAATGAATTTTTTTTAATAGATCCCTTGACTTTGGGGTAGCGCGACTGTTGCTGCTAGCTTTCCACTGGGAGGAAACAACCCGGATTTCCCAGCGATGGGATAATAAAGTAATGAGAAAGAAAAAAAAAATAGAAATTCAAGTGCCTGCCTGCGCATCCGATGAAGAAGAGGATGGATAACCTGACAAAGAACCGCCTCAAGCGCAGCAGCTTCTTACATGAAAGCAAGAGACTTGCCAGAGAGCACCAAGCCTCTGTACCTCCATCAGCACTACCAATCAGTTTCTCAGATCTGCCGCAGCCATGGAATGAAGACTACAAGAATCTTCACATCTCCACCACAGTCCCCTACGTTACCTCAGGAGATTCCCAGAACGACACTGCCAGGCGCACCCTAACACTCGCCATGATTGCTGAACGGTACCCTGAAGACGCCTGGATTCACGCATATACACTGATACAGACGGTTCAGCAACAAACGCCGTGGGCAATGGAGGAGCAGGTGTACTTGTCAGATCTCATGAGGGGCACACTTCTACAGCAGGGATACCAACAGGAAAGTACTGCTCAAACTATGCAGCAGAAGTTCAGGCCATTATGCAAGCAGCCTCCATGATTAATGACTCGGAAAGCGAATGCCCCCAAGTTGTTTTCCTCTCTGATGCACTGTCTGCCTTGGAAGCCCTTGCAGGAAACAAACTTCCTCGTCTGAAGGAGAAACTCCAGGAGATTGCCAAGACTCGACGAGTAGTCCTGCAATGGGTTCCAGCACACTGCGGAATTCCAGGCAATGAAACAGCTGATGAGCTCGCCAAACTCGGAGCCAGGGAGGAACAACCAGACAACCCGGTCAGCTTCGCTGAAAAGAAAGCCCTCGTGAAGGCAGCAATGCGACCACAATCCACGAGAGACGCATATCATCTCCTAGAACGATGGCAGCAAGTAGTGATCATGCGACTACGAACTGGTCACTGTCGCCTCAACGCCCACATGTTCAGGAAGCTGAAACTGACCCCATCACCAACCTGTCCCTGTGGTCTGGAAGACCAGACTCCAGAACATGTCTTAATGACATGCCCCCAACTCAAACCAATTAGAGGCCAGCATCAGTCCCTCTCCGCACCAAACTCTATGGGAGCAGACAAGACCTGGAAGCCACGACGTCATTCGTCTCGCAGACTAAACTGATGGTGTGACGGCGAATGCAAGAAGAAGAAGAAGAAGAAGAACAAAAAATTGAAAAAAATCTAATTGATTCCTTGACTTTGGGGTAGCGCGACTGTTGCTGCTAGCTTTCCACTGGGAGGAAACAACCCGAATTTCCCAGTGATGGGACAATAAAGTAATGAATTTTTTTTTAACAAAATCTAATAGATCCCTTGACTTTGGGGCAGTGTGACTCTGTTGCTGCTAGCTTTCCACTAGGAGGAAGCGACCCGAATTTCTCAGCGATGGGACAATAAAGTAATGGGAAAAAAAAGATCCCTTGAGTTTGGAGATGACAAGAAAATATCGGGCGCATTTATGTGATTTGTAAAACATTTCACAAATCGCTGGGTGCGCCCCGTGAATTAAAAAACAAGAAGGGCAAAGCCCATACGACTCACATGCTTTACACATTTTTCCTACCAAAATACATGTGACCTTGACCCAAGGTCAAGGTCATCCAAGGTCATGCAACACAAAGCTGTTAATTCAAGACATAGGAAGTACATTGGTGCTTATTGGCTCTTTCTACCATGAGATATGGTCACTTTTAGTGGTTCACTACCTTATTTTGGTCACATTTCATAAGGGTCAAAGTGACCTTGACCTTGATCATATGTGACCAAATGTGTCTCATGATGAAAGCATAACATGTGCCCCACATAATTTTTAAGTTTGAAACAGTTATCTTCCATAGTTCAGGGTCAAGGTCACTTCAAAATATGTATACAATCCAACTTTGAAGAGCTCCTGTGACCTTGACCTTGAAGCAAGGTAAACCAAACTGGTATCAAAAGATGGGGCTTACTTTGCCCTATATATCATATATAGGTGAGGTATTGAATCTCAAAAACTTCAGAGAAAATGTGAAAAATGTGAAAAATAGCTGTTTTTTAGGCAACATTTATGGCCCCTGCGACCTTGACCTTGAAGCAAGGTCAAGATGCTATGTATGTTTTTTGGGGCCTTGTCATCATACACCATCTTGCCAAATTTGGTACTGATAGACTGAATAGTGTCCAAGAAATATCCAACGTTAAAGTTTTCCGGACGGACGGACGGACGTCCGGACGGACGTCCGGACGGACGGACGGACGGACGGACGACTCGGGTGAGTACATAGACTCACTTTTGCTTCGCATGTGAGTCAAAAAAAAGATCCCTTGAGTTTGGAGATGACAAAAAAATATCGGGCGCATTTACTGTGATTTGTAAAACAGTTGTTGTACATTTTTACAAATCACGGGTTAACAACAATCCCCACCCTGCGTTTTTTCATTAATGATACAAATATATCACCCAATAAACTAAGCCGCTTGATGATTGCTTCAGACCTGCCGTCAGCCTGTCTCTGTCAGCAGCGCCTGACAAGCTGCGGTCACCAACTGGGGTTTTTTACCCATGGGAAGCACTGGTGCATCCAATCGTTCATCTTCTGATGGCCATCTGGTGAAAGTGATGCTCAGCTGACTGCGAAAAGGGTGAGCGGTTGTTGCTCTCTCCTTCCTCACCACGAACATCTGTAAAAAGGTGACTCAAGCCGGTGATTATGAGGAGTTTTGTTTGTTTGCTCTGTATGTGTGTGTGTGAAAGTGTGCTAGCGTCCAGACGTACGACTGTGTGTTGTAAACTCGTGAGAGTTGGATGGGAGTAAGCAATTGCTGGGTAGAATAATCAGCATCTGACTTGAAATGGAGAGGTGGTAATTACGATCTTTCTTCCCCCCCCCTCTCTCTCCGAGTCTCTCTCTCTCTCTCTCTCTCTCTCTCTCTCTCTCTCTCTCTCTCTCTCTCTCTCTCTCTCTACTTATTCTGTTACCCTCGTAAAATAAAGAATTGTCATTGTCTCTCCTGAACAGTGACCCCCCAGGCAGCACAGGCCAGGGAGTGCTGCTATAATGGAAGTCACCATCCGAAGCGACCCAAGGTTGAGGACAGCAAATTAAACTCTCTCCACTCCCTCCCTCTCTCTCCAGCTGTATCCCATGTTTAACCACATTCAGATAGGGGCATACAAAACACACTCACCTGCATAGCCAAGAGCAAATAGTCCAACAGCTCATCCGGCCTGGTGAGGTTAATCTTGTGGGGCCTCGCAAGCCGATTCATGGCATTGGGTATAATATTATGGTCCTTGTTTTGAAGAAACTCGAAATGTTTCATCTTCCCGATAATCATTGGAGAAGGGGCTTCTTCTTCTTCTTCTTCCTTCACTGTTTCAGTAAAGTCAGGCTCATTTGCTGGCAACTTATCTTTCTTCTGTTTGGGACTCTTTGTGGTGGCTTTCGGGGGTTTCTTCGTCTTTGGGTGTTGGTAACGTTTCATAAGTTCTTTGTACTTCTTAACAGCATCTTCACGGTTGGCAAAAAATTGTTCAACACTGTAGGTGCTTTTCAGCTTCTGTAAGTCAAAGTTTTTGTTCAGCAGCATCAGTCGCGCCAGGTCCTCTTCTCCAATGTCGTTGGGTATCATGGAGTCATTAACGAAAGGCGCTATGTCATTGCAAGGAATGCTCATTTGTTTACGAGATCCTAAACCTTGTGAAAGACCATTTGGTTCCCTCTCTGGTGTGTTATGAAACACTTTCCCATCTTTGTTATTCATCTTAGACGGGTATGTTGAAGAGGGAGGACTCCCTTCCATCTTTCTTGACGCCACACTGCTTGCTGTGTTGCCTCTTTGAGTGTTTTGGGCATTATCAAGACCAGATATGTCTGATTGATTGTTCTCTCCTGCATTGTTGCCTTCGCCTTTTGTAGATGTAACTCTACCATCGTCATCAACTACAGCTTTCTTCAGTGAACTTTTTCTGGGTCTCAATTCTGTTGTCACGGTCTTTGCCGCCATTCTGGAATTGGAAGACAAAAATGTCTCTGTGTCCTTTGGTTTTGATCTCATCGAGGCCAGCTTTGGAACGTTATCCCTCAGTTGCTCTTGCATACCTAGACGAGGCTTGCTGGAAGTCCCTTTCTTCTCTACCTTGTGCGTAAAAGACAACACGCGTCCCTGATTCAACTTTATGATCAGCTTCCTTTCTCTGAGAAGCTTGTACATCCTCTCCCGTCGCCATAGCAGGTCATTTTGCAGACCTATGTTGGATGTTGCAAAGCGAACGGAAATGTGCCAAGGATCCAGTTTACTGATCTGCCAGCCATACTCACGGACAAGTTGTTCTTGCCTCTCATTCAGCAGATGTGTACCTGAGGGTGTGATAGCAAGACCTGACCTTGGTCGCATTTCAGACATTGTTTTGTCCTGCCTGGGGTAAGAAGGCGGACGACAGGTTGGGGTGGTCATGCGGGTTTCTTTGATTTCAACTTTGTTTGCTGCTTGGTCTTTCCCCGTCGTGCTCGCATTGTTTGAACGTTCTGCGTTCCCTTCGAGTTCCGAGTTTTCCTTTGTTACTATCTGAGTGTCTGAAGATGTGCTGGAAGTGGTGTCTTCACAATCAAGTTCTACTGACCATCCCCGGGCACCCTTGGACTTGCTTTGTTGCCAAAGAAGGGAGGATACCTCTTCCTCACCCATACCTTGAAGGTAATAATAGAACTCATCCAACCCTGGGCACTTCTTCCATCTTTTTATAATATTTAAGGAAGCTAAGGAAGCTTCAGCTGACCGAAAGTAAGGATTCACAGGCATTGGTTTCCTTCCTGTCGCCGTCAACTTGGAGCTGCCGTCAGAAAAGACAACGGCCTTTGGATCAGAAGCAACCATATTCGATTCTACACCTAACTCTGGCTCTTGCATAGGCTGCTTAGATTGTTGTTTCCTCATTAGCTTCCGTGAGTTTAGTTTCCTCTTCAGTCTGGTTTTTATCCCCACTTGCTTCATCCCATGGCGTGTCTCTGTGGCAACAAGCTCAGATTTCATGAGATTTATGTCCGCCCTCTGCTGTTCTTCCCTGGCTGGATCTATCCAAGATACGCACTTTAGATCGTCAACCTCAACGTCGCTGGAATCATCATCATCATCTTGCTCCTTCTTTTTCTTGCTAGGACCTTTCTTCACGGGCGTCTTTTTTTCCATACGGGCCTCTTCCTTTTTGATCAGTGCAATGATATCCTTTCGTTGTTTGGAAAAGGGGGACTTTTGTGAAACGCAGTCCTCTTCTGTAAACACTTGGTACTGCTCCAAGATGGGTTCACAGGCGACCAGTTCTACACCACCATCCTCCTCTCTGGGACCTAGGTAGAGATCGTCTGTCCACAAATCGTTCCATGCTGGGCCAGTCCTGTCAACGCAACAAGAAAGAAAAGAAGAGAGAGAGCGCGAGACAACAAAGCAAATGCTCGTACGACTCGCCATCATCAAGTCTCATTACAGCGAAACTCTGCTTTTAACACCCCCCCCCCCCCCCCTAATGGCAATATAAGAGGACTTCCTCCCGTAAACCCCCCACCCCCCGATATAAGACTCCCTCCCTGTTCAAGACCGTTTTCTCAGATGTTCTGTTCATAATCTCCGTAACTTTACCCCCAATTAAAGACTCCCATCTATTTGAGACCTGACTTTCTCAAATTTGTATCTTTTTTTTTTAATGGTTTATTCAGGCATCAACATTTACAATATCGTAAGAACATGTGACAACACAGCAGTTGTGAATTATCTTCATGTGACAAATCATAAGTGAATCCTCTGTAAATGAAACAGGAGAACAAAAAGACACAACGGAAAAACATGATATTTAACTGGAAAATACGGATATAAACTGTATTATGTTTTCCATTGTTCGACTAAGGTATTGTATGGTAGCCACTTCTTTAAACAAGAAGGGCAAAGCCCATACGACTCACATGCTTGACCTTGACCTTTACATGACCTTGACCTTCAGGGTCAAGGTCAAATAACTAAACCTAGCATGGAACACAAAGCTGTTAATTCAAGACATAGGAAGTACAATGGTGCTTATTGGCTCTTTCTACCATGAGATATGGTCACTTTTAGTGGTTCACTACCTTATTTTGGTCACATTTCATAAGGGTCAAAGTGACCTTGACCTTGATCATATGTGACCAAATGTGTCTCATGATGAAAGCATAACATGTGCCCCACATAATGTTTAAGTTTGAAACAGTTATCTTCCATAGTTCAGGGTCAAGGTCACTTCAAAATATGTATACAATCCAACTTTGAAGAGCTCCTGTGACCTTGACCTTGAAGCAAGGTAAACCAAACTGGTATCAAAAGATGGGGTTTACTTTGCCCTATATATCATATATAGGTGAGGTATTCAATCTCAAAAACTTCAGAGAAAATGGGAAAAATGTGAAAAATAGCTGTTTTTTAGGCAACATTTATGGCCCCTGCGACCTTGACCTTGAAGCAAGGTCAAGATGCTATGTATGTTTTTTGGGGCCTTGTCATCATACACCATCTTGCCAAATTTGATACTGATAGACTGAATAGTGTCCAAGAAATATCCAACGTTAAAGTTTTCCGGACGGACGGACGGACGTCCGGACGTCCGGACGGACGGACGGACGGACGGACGACTCGGGTGAGTACATAGACTCACTTTTGCTTCGCATGTGAGTCAAAAAACCATGTATAGGCCTACTTCATTTCCATTTGGTGTACATATTTGTCAACTTTGTGTAAGTAAGACAGTTCTTTGAGAAACATTTGCAATGATGGTTTTAGTTTATTTATTCTACATTTATACATATACAAAACTTTGCTTGTAATAAAATATAATCAAAACCCTCATCAGTCTTACTTTTTGGGTCATAGCCAAATAATACTAATGTGGGGCTGAGTGCAAGTCTGCTGCAGTTTTGACATTTCTCCTTCATGTGTTTTTCAAACTCAGTCCAAAATGACTGAGTATGCTCACATAACCATAAATAATGCAAAATTGTATCTCTTTCTACATTACAAAAACTACACTGGTTGCTCGCAATCACCCCAATGTCTTTCAGCATTGAATTGGTTACTAATATTCTGTTGTTGATTTTTATTTGAAACCATTTTAATTTTACTTCTTTTATTTTCTTTGTAACTAAAAAAAACCTTTGTCCATTCTACCTCTCTATCCAACAGTCTTTCCCAATTTTTTAATGCCTTTGGAGAATCTACTTTGCTAATCAGCATGTCGTATATGCGTTTTGAACCCTTCTGCAAACTTTCCAAAAAAACAAGTGCTTTTGGTTGCTGAATATAATTGCAGCTATCTATAGCTAGGTCACATTTTTGCAAATATTTTTTAACAGCACTTACACACCCACAATACTTCAAAAAATTAGCCTGAACCCCAGTTTTCGCTTGAAATTCTTGTGTGTTTAAAAAACTGCCCTTGTCTTTTAATATGTCTCTAAGTCTAACATAAAATACATCTTCATTACTCCATTCCTCATAATTAATTACTTTCTCAGCAATCTTAAATTTATTATTCAACAAGAAGAGCAAACGCTCGATCGAGTCACTTTCGCAGTTCTGAATATTATATGAGGCATCAGATGGACAGGAAGAAATTGCTATTCACAACACAATGAGTCACGTTCACATAAAATTTGAGCCCGGTCACTTTTATAGTTTCCGAGAAAAGCCCAACGTTAAGTTGTGTGTTGCCGAACAGAAAAGGCTAGTTATCTCCCTTGTTTTTCTGATAACGTTCGTAAAAGGCTACAGATGTAAATACTTTGATGTAAAGAATAATCCTACAAAGTTTCAATCACATCCGATGAACTTTGTCAAAGATATAAAATGTCTAATTTTTCCTTTGACGCTGACCTGTGACCTTGAAAAAGGTCAAAGGTCAACGAAACCATCGTTAAAGTGTAGAGGTCATTGGAGGTCACGACTAAACAAAATATGAGCCCGATCGCTTTGATAGTTTCCGAGAAAAGTCCAACGTTAAGGTGGTGTCTACGGACGGCCGGTCGGCCGGCCGGACAGACTAACACTGACCGATTACATAGAGTCACATTTTCTCAAGTGACTCAAAAAGAGAGGTTCTGCCAAAATTTCTGCCTGCTCTTGGATTTCCACTCTATCATAAAAGTTTTGATAAGCAGATTTGTACCTTCATTGAGTGTTCTTATGAAGAGGATTGCATTGTGTATCAATCCATTGAAAAAATTGCTGTTCGAGTCTAGCTTCATTAACAGCTATTGTGTTTTCAGCGTAGCAATAGGGCCCGATATTTAGACGAGACAAGTATAATGCCGACGAGTCGAAGACGAGTCGCATTATACTTGTTCGAGTCTAAATATCGGACCCTATTGCTACGATGAAAACACAATAGCGTTTATATAGCTATTCTGACATTAAATTCTGTGTTAAAATCATGTTTTTGTCAGCAACAAGGACCAGAATGGTCCATGTCGTTGATTGCAGACGACGGTTCCCTTTCTGCATGAAGCCACGGAAATAACCGAACATTGAAAAACCCACGGACATGTATTACGGAGAAAACTCAAGATAACCGGATGCTTAGCATTACGTCAATATCTTAGGAATCATATGACGTTATGACGTATCATGCTTGCCTACGTAGATTGCATGTTCGAAAGTCTGACTTCTGTTGGGAATTCGCGTGGTGAAGACTGCGGTAAATCTGTAGATGATAAGAGAACAAGGATTGTCTCAGAAGAAACGACGAAATGTTTCAGACCGGTAACTTCATTTCAACATTGCACTACACAATGGACGTTCTATGTGACAGGAGAGTTTGCTGATTTTGTGTTAAACATTGGTGATTGGAGAGATCGTCTGCAAAAATCAGAGATAGGTCGCTTCAGATTGCAGCTTCTGGAAATTTGCAAGGTTTGCTGCCAGTTAAAGAACTGGATTTTACACGTAATGTATGTCATGTACAGTAAGCAACAACAAAAACACACACAAAGCAAATTGCATCGTCTGTCGACTAGCCACAGACACAAGCCTGGCGAGGTATGCGTGTACTTTATACACGTGGAAGAAACCGGAACCATGCGTCTTTGTTATTGCCGATATCGTTTGGATATCGGCAAAAATGGCCAACTTTCGTAGCGTTATGCTTTGATGATCGGAAAAGGGATGTGTGAGACCATCCAATCACAGCCTCCGAATCCCCCCACGTGTCCATCAGAATAGCTATATATACAATAATGGTAAAGAGAATGTTTACTTCACTTTCTCCTGATAGCTCAGGCGAGTCAAAAAGACTAGTTCAAACACTGTGGGGGAAAAAACCAAATCAAGTTTAGCAAAGAGGTTTCCCAGAATTCCGTTTTATTTTGTGTTCTCTGACGTACGTATTTGCACAAGTGCCCTCCCGATTGTATGCAGTAGTGAAGCTTCTTTTTAAATGCTTGACGTTGAGCTATATACTCATATACGGCCAAAACATTCTGATGATGTGCTGCAGCGCTCGCAAGAGCAGACTCTTAAAAAAAAGTGTGTCACTTCAGCACTGTAATATGGCCTCCATGAGTATTTCATGGCATCAGTTATAATTTCGCAGCAATATATAAACGTGGATTTTAACCAGTAGTCAAATGGGTGCCAATATAATCCGGGATTATCCAAACATTCTAACTTACGCATCCGCTTTGGGAGCAGACGTCGGTGGGACAATGGAGGGGAAGACGAGCTGCTGGCGGTCTCGTCGCTGCATGAAAGGTTCTCGGACCATATGGTAGGAGGTCAAGCAACTCACGTGCGGCAGTCTTGGCTGCAGCAAACCCCGAATGTTGCACTTAACCGGTGGCTTGTCTCTGTCTGAAGACTTTCCTGTTAACAGTTTAATGTTTGTTCCATCAGAAGATTAGCCAAATTTGAATGATGACTTCAATACGTGTCTACCCGCAATCGGATCCGCGAAGGGAGAGAGAGAGAGAGAGAGAGAGAGAGAGAGAGAGAGAGAGAGAGAGAGAGAGAGAGAGAGAGAGAGAGAGAGATACTCGAAGAGACTGACAGAGAGAGCCGGAGAGAGAGAGAGAGGGTGGGGGGCCGGGCTGAAAGAGAAGAGGGCTGCTCCGCTTCAACTGATAAATACCTTACTTGCCATGACTCATAGAGTTCCGAAACACTTTGCGTGTTTCTGTTTCATAACATTTGAATTGATAATCAACATGAGTGTGTATGTGTGTGCGTGTGTATGTGTGTGCGTGCGTGCGTGTGTGTGCGTGCGTGTGTGTGAGAGCGTGTGTGCAGAGAGAGAGAGAGAGAGAAAGAGAGAGAGAGAGAGAAAGAGAGAGAGAGAAGACTGTTAGGGCGGGATGAACAATTTAAGAACTATGCAATGAGCATTCCATACCATTTTGTGCAGGCTGATGCGTCGAGGTGTCTCCATTGTCTCCTCCGTCCACCTTCGGGTCCTTTGATAGGTGACTCTCCCGGTCTTCCGAATGGCTTGCAGATAACATTTGTATGTTATCCATCTGCTGCGCACCGCTTACACGGCCACTATCTCTCGTGTCCCCTGCAGCTTCATACGCTTTTCTGTTCACATCAGAAGGCCAATCAGTTTTGGCATCTCGGACAGCTTTGTTAACGTCAGGCGGAGTGTAGGGCGGCGGAAAATCAGTAGAAGTCCCCACGTAAAAAGAGCTTTTTCGTGGCCTCGAAGATATGTTACTCTCTCCTCCTGCCTTGACTGTGACACGAGCTCCACCAAAGCTCACTCTACGCATTCCCGCAGGATTTTGTGTTTTGACAACACCAGGAATAGCATTCCCTAGCATGGTCGGCGCTCCCGTGGATATTTTGCGATTCAGTGGTGAATTTCTGCCTTTCTCTCCATGTATATGGTGAGATTCATGTCTGCCGCCAACGCTAACGGAACCAGCTTTCAAGTGCCGCTTTGTTTTGACAAAGGCAGGCGCAGTGGTCACAGAAATATGCGTATTTTTTCCGTTGACTGTTTCAACGGCGTCCATGCAAGACACACCCGTACCTTCCGAGTCCACGCCGGCTGGCGCTGTCTCAAGCGATAGTTGACTGGTAGATGTTTCAGCAGAGGAACTTTCTGATGACACTTTAGATGGTGTGTCTGCTGGTTTGTCAGTGGGAACCTCGGTACACGAAGAGACGTCCTTCATGGGCAAGTCATCAGCTTCATCCTCCTTTGTGCCACTAGTTTCAAGAACTTCGACCTCTGGGATTGTGCTGGCTGATACGTCATATTTTTCTTCTTTCACCGACATAGAGTCTCCTTTGTCCACTCTTGCACTTAAAGGCCTGCTTGAACCTCGACGTGAACGTTGTTCATTCTCAGGCGAAAGTTCACTGCCACTAGGGCTGAGAGTTTGTTGCTCAAGAGGCGCCGCTTTTTCAAGTTCGTCAGCCATGGCCAGTGTATCTTTGTCTATTTCAAGGCCTTCTTGGGGATAGAAGACGTCAAATTCCAGCATGACCTTTCGCATCTTGGTTGTGTCCTGTTAAATAACAGAAAAAATTTTGCTTTTGCAATAGAATCGCAGCGGCCCCATAAACCAGGGAGGAAGGAGTTCGGTTGACGAAAATGTCTACAAGAAAAATTAATTAAACAAAGCTAGAAGCTGCATTAACACACACACACACGCACGTCACACACACACACACACGTCACACACACACACACACACACACACACACACAGTGACACACACACACACACACACACACACACACACACACACACACACGTGACACACACACACACACGCGCACAGCGTACGTACGCACACACACACACACGCCGGCGCGCGCATTTCATTCAAACAAAATCATTTGTCTAAGCAGTAAGCATCTTACATTATTGATGCTTTTGGTCCTCTGCCCGTCACCTCTTCCCTTGATGCAGGGCTGAAGAGACCTGTCCTGATTGTAGATGTAGGCCATGGTGACGTAGCTAATGACGTTGTGGTACTTCTCCAGCTTCGTCAAGGCATACAGAACGTCATCCAGCAACTGCCCCTTCAGTACACGCAACAGACAGCCTTCCTCCCAACGGTCTGAGAACAAGAACTCAAAAAAACTCCCTGCACATAGAGCAGTCAGTGCACACAGGACATGAAGGAAATCATGAAAGCTTTCTTGGCTTTGAAAATGTGGATGCTCGCGTCTACCCTCTCAAGCCGGTTATGCGAGTATAGAAGCTGAACTTGACTGACACGTAGAGTCTAGGGCATTGACAATAGAGTAAAAGAGGCTGTCAGATTTCAAGTAGATGAACTTGTTCAGTCCAATGCCCGCTTTTTGAAACGGAATAAAGTGGGGGAAACAAACTATTTTCTGCTGTCTGTAAAGTTAAGTTCTGGGGGTATTCGATCGTGACCGACCATTGACCACAAATGCGTTCTCAGAAAATAAATCAAACTCCATTCCCCACCCCTTACCCCACTCGCCGAGTTTATATCAGGGGTGTATCAGTCTGGAGTTACTTGCAGACGAGCATGCATTTCTTTTTCTTCTAGAAATTGAATGCCAGAATCACACTTAAAGGCACAGTAAGCCTCCCGTAAACCATCACAGATACGGTCAGGCTTTTACACACAGTACAAACACCCTTTCATTTAAACACTCACCGATTGAGAACATCCTAGGTGCCCTCCGTAAAGAGCGAACAATTTTCAAAGAATTTATTTTTGCGTGGTTTATCTTACCCCTGAGCCATCGTGAACCCGTGTGATCCAGTTTCCCTTTTTCACAATGTAGTCGTCAGTTAGTCATTTGAATGCGACTCGATGTGAGCTTATTTACAATAGCACGTTTCTATGCACGAAACAAACGGCTGTGGTTCACAAGAACTCTAGCGATGGCTTTTGACTGTTGAGAGGAACAGCGATATGCACTGATAAACCGTCGTCTGCTACGACCCTTGCGTGACCCTGCTTCCGGGCTTTTTGAGTCACTTGAGAAAAAGTGACTCTATGTAATCGGTCAGTGTTAGTCTGTCCGGCCGGCCGTCCGGCCGACCGTCCGGCCGGCCGTCCGTAGACACCACCTTAACGTTGGACTTTTCTCGGAAACTATCAAAGCGATCGGGCTCATATTTTGTTTAGTCGTGACCTCCAATGACCTCTACACTTTAACGATGGTTTTGTTGACCTTTGACCTTTTTCAAGGTCACAGGTCAGCGTCAAAGGAAAAATTAGACATTTTATATCTTTGACAAAGTTCATCGGATGTGATTGAAACTTTGTAGGATTATTCTTTACATCAAAGTATTTACATCTGTAGCCTTTTACGAACGTTATCAGAAAAACAAGGGAGATAACTAGCCTTTTCTGTTCGGCAACACACAACTTAACGTTGGGCTTTTCTCGGAAACTATAAAAGTGACCGGGCTCAAATTTTATGTGAACGTGACTCATTGTGTTGTGAATAGCAATTTCTTCCTGTCCATCTGATGCCTCATATAATATTCAGAACTGCGAAAGTGACTCGATCGAGCGTTTGCTCTTCTTGTCTTTTTTCAAACTTTCACAACTTCGAATTGTACTGATCTTGTCTTGATGAAAAAAGAATTTTTTCATGATTAAAGAATGTTTGTGTAACAAGCTGTCAATTTATTATTTAGATTTTAAAAGTTAGGTCTAGCGCAAAAACGCACCACGGTCCAAAAACATTTTGATAATCATCGATTCACGGCTATCGCCAGTTTACATCGATAGAATGAGACCCGAAGGGAAGTAACTCATGTTTGACCCGAGTTCAGGATGGGTCCAAAAAGTGTTCGAGACAATCTGCAAAATTAATTCTTTAAAAATTGCTCGCTCTTTACGTAGGGCACCTAGGATGTTCCCGTTTGGTGAGCGTTCAAATGGAAGGGTGTTTGTACTGTGTGTAAAAGCTTGACAGTATCTGTGATGGTTTACGGGAGGCTTACTGTCCGGGCGTGAATTCCGGTATTCACAACAGCCGTCCAGCACCAAAACGAGGCGCCATTGCTGTTGAGGCCAAGTCCACGAAAATAAATTCTTTGAAAATTTCTCACGCTCGACAGAAAGCAGCCAGGATGTTCCCGTTCGGTGAGCGTTTAAATGGAAGTATGCTTGTACTATATGTAGACGCTCGGGGAGCTCTGTGATGGTTTACGGGAGGCTTACTGTGCCTTTAAAGAGCGACTTTCTTTCTTTATTTCTTTATTTGGTGTCGTTTTCAACCACGAAGGTTATATCGCGACGGGGAAAGGGGGGAGATGGGATAGAGCCACTTGTCAATTGTTTCTTGTTCACAAAAGCACTAATCAAAAATTTGCTCCAGGGGCTTGCAACGTCAGTAGTACAATATATTACCTTACTGGGAGAATGTAAGTTTCCAGTACAAACATTTCTTACATACTGCTTGACTAAAATCTTTACAAAAATTGACTATATTCTACAAGAAACACTTAACAAGGGTAAAAGGAGAAACAGAATCCGTTAGTCGCCTCTCACGACATGCTGGGGAGCGGGGGGTAAAGAGCGACTGACGTTGGAGTCATCTGCGATGCCTAGACACCTAGCTTTCTTATCAAGTATGTTGGGTCTTACCTGTGCTCAGCTCCAGTCTGCGTATTACACCCGGTGAGGCTGTCTTGTCTGCTTCAGAGAGCAATCCGGCTTTGAGCCCAGCACCCTTACCCGCTCCGGATCGTTCACCGGTCTGTGTTTTAGGTTTCTTCACCTTGTCCACAACACACTTTTCCTTGTCCACAATCCTCTCCACAAGGACCACGGACGGGTGCTGGTAGCCCAGGCTGCATTTAGGCTGGAACCATTTCGCCTTGTCTTCCGTGTAAGCGTCCTGGTCAAAGTCTTCGTGTTTGTTCGGTAGGTAGGGAACATCGAGGTCAACGCGCTGAACCCGAAGTGACTGTGCTGTCAGGGCTCGACGACACGTCTCCAACATTATGATCTTTTGTAAGCGCCTATCATGCACACCACCCCAGATCTGCCAACAAATTCACGGTTTTTATGGCATACGACTACGAGCATCCATTCATTTGAACACATATCAAGCATCAACACCTTACCTGCTTCATGTGGAAAGTATGATTTTTTTGCTGAATTAATTTTTGCAGATCGACATGGTATTACAATCACTTCACCACAACTGCACAGCAAGCAGTCAGACCAGGCTGCTGAATTTCAGTAGGCCTATGTGCCCAAGTGAGAAATGATGCTCTACTCATATGTAAAAGCCAAGGGAGACATGTGGTGATGAACATGATTGTTTACATCAGAGATATTGTAATGATGATCCACTCCGGCACATGTAAAAGCCCGGAGAGACATGTGTTGATGAACATGTGATTGTTTACATCGCTACATGAGCTTAGTTTACATGACTGAGAACCCGGAATGGTACCTTGAACATACCATAGGACAGACTATGGGTTAATATGACTGATGTCATTGCAAAAGTCAACTAAAAAGAAAGCCGCTATTCAGTTGGAAACGGGAGTAAGCCTATTATATGTATTTTCCTGACCATCACCACTAGCAAAAGTTGAATTTGAAACCGTGCCATATTTTATTTTCACCGTAAGTCTGTATAAAATGTGTGTGACTGCAAACGTTCCAGTGCATAACACCACTTCCGATCTTTTCCTGTTTTGGTTTGGAAATAAGTGAACCGGCCTTATCAGCTTTGCTTGCTTATGACTGCGAGTTGCTGGTACTGGGTGACCACAAAAAAAGAGTACCCAAACAAAACGTCATAAATTGAACAAAAATAAATCAATCTTCATAACATTTATTTACAGTTACACACACAAGTAGCCTCTGCATGATTTGCACAGAACATTTTTAGCGTTCTAGCTTGTCTTTCAGGCAAACTTGAACTCGCCGCGCAAAGTTATTAATCACCCGCACACACTCCTGTTGCGAGATTCCGCGAATGGTTGTTGTGATGGCTCTCTTGAGTTCTGTGATTGTCTGTGGGTTGTTCCTGCAGACGTTGTCTTTCAGGAACCCCCAAAGATAGAAATCTGGGGGATTTAAATCCGGGGGAGGCCATTTGGAGCATGTTCTGTAGAATGAGCATAACTTTCCTGAAAGACAAGCTAGAACGCTAACATTTTATGTGCAAATCATGCGGAGGCTACTTGTGTACACACATTTTATGAAGATTGCTTTATTTTTGTTCAATTTATGACGTTTTGTTTGGGTACTCTTTTTTGGGGGTCACCCTGTACTATTTCGGTTCAGAAAATCGCAAGGGTGCAAGATATACCACTCAGTCAGTCCATAGATCTATACAGACAAGGGATATCTATGGTCAGTCAAAGTAAAAAAAATTGAGACATCTTTTTGTATGGATCATTGGATGGTACCTCAGTTTCGGCCAAGAACATACGTGCATGCACGACTTTGGACGAAACGTGTGGCAAAGGACTGACCTGCTTTGTATGTTGGCCTGCACTGTTAATGCCCGATCATATTGGGAATAGAATATCTTGCAATGTAAACAGGCGGCAAGCACGACGACCGTCGCTCGGTAAAAGACACAGTTCTTAATAATTTACATTGCTTTGTGACGCAATTGAAGTGCGTCATTGGCTATCGCGTCACTGATTGCTGAAAAAGTACCCGAATGATGTATCACCACCCAGAGATCTGTAGCAAGTCAATGATATGACATCACTCGAGGCTCTGCCGAGAGTGACGTCATTATATTCATTCACCCCGTCGAGACAAAATACCACGCGAAACCGTGGATGACTCGGAGGTGTAACATATGGCATGACCAAAGTAAGGAGAATTTGTTATGGGATGTGGAAACAAAGCATGGAAAATTCACCATGGACAGAATAATCAGCGCAAGCCTTGAAGTTGTAGAACTATATTTTGTGTCAGTCTTGGCAAGCCACATATTTTAGCACTACGCACGAAATAGCGCCGCAATGTTGTACAATAAAACATAACTAAAAAACGCTCGCGCTGGACCCGAGTACTCTTCAGACTGGCTCGCTCAATAAATATAAATGTTTGGAATGTCTGTGGTGTGAATGTTGGTTTCTGACCAGAAATGCAGATCTATCTCTGGCCGATTCATAGATTCAACCTACAAACTGCGACCTCATCTGTGATCAGATATGTTTCGACAAGCATTAAACGGATGAAATTAACCACATGCAGTTTATTCTTCAGAAAAATGCAGCGATACGCACCCCAAAAAATGGGTTGGGTTCGGTGATTTGTACATAAACGTCTTCCTCGCGATAGATTCGCTTATCATTTTGTCTTATGAAGCCGTCATCAACACGAACACAATGATTGCAGAAGCACACTCTGTACCTACACGACCGAGACACAAGACTGATTATTTCACAGCTGCAATGAGAATAGAGAACAAAGACGTTTTGGGTAAGCTTTCACGTCACTGACAAGCTAGGAACAGACGGAAAATTCCGAACAAAAGTAAATGACGTCAAAGTCTCTTTCGCTTTGCGTGTAACTTTGTCATGACGTATTTTTGTGTGACGCGTTCGGCTGTTCTATCAGGTCAATGGCTGCGTGTTGCCCCGCCGGTGTGAACTCCTCCTACGGCCAAGTCGTTTTTGTGGTTTATTTCGCATTTAGGTCCCAGGTAACATTATGAAGTTTTAATACGATCAATCGGACCTATTATCAAGTTAGTGTATCAACTTTTGAACGAACTGCGCCCAGTAGTTTCCCAGCAATAAGCTGTTAAGTGGAGAAAGACAGACAGACAGACAGACAGACAATTAAAGTCTGCTGAGCCCTAGTACTAGCGTACTCGGGGATAAAGTAAAACGTGATTTTAAAATTATGAGCTGGTTTGTGCAACATATACTATTATTTACAAACCTTCCGACTTGAGGCGGTGGTATACATGATCGCTTACATAAAGCCTAAAAAAAAATAGGTGTGGTTACGGTAACCCGACCTACCCTATTTTTAGGGGCCGACCCTATAACTTTTTATTACATTTGTCAAAAAAAAAAAAACGAGTGCAGAAAACGCAATGAAAGCGAAATTGCCCGAGTCGCACACTTATTTTCCTGTCAAGTAGGTTTAATTTGTACACATTAGAAAAAAAAGTTTAAAAAAAAAAAGTGATTGCCTACCTTCCTACCCTATTTGTTTTGGCTATGTTACCGTAACCACACCTATTTTTTTTTGGCCTAAGGACATTACCCAAGCCAGCCAGGTACGTTTCGTGAGGTGCCCGCCCATATCATGCAAACACTGTCCAGTCTCAAGCATGCGCTCTAACGAATCAGCCTTTAATACGATTCAGCCCCATATACTTATCCAGAGGTTAGTCCAGTTAGATGTGAACAATAATTTGATTTTCTGGATCAGGGAGTTCCTATGCGATCGGCCACAACGTGTCAGCCTCAGCAACCGTTTGTTTGGTCATTCTGTGCTTTCAGACGAAGTTGTTTTAAACACCGGGGCCCCACAAGGCTGTGTTCTCTCTCCTGTCCTTTTTTCCATTTACACAAACAACATGCTTTTAAATGATCCAGTTCTAGCCCTCATTAAATATGCAGACGACATGGCCCTCGTTGGGCGTCTGAAGGACGACGAAACTTTGTCAAAGTATTTTACCCAAGTTGATCTTCTGAATGAATGGTTCAAGTCCAGTTTCTTGCAGTTGAATGTAGGCAAAACAAAAGAAATGATTTTTGGAGGAAAGAGTGATAATTGTGGTCCCCAAAAAGTGAGAATAAGCGACAAGGAAGTTGAACTTGTGGAAACCTTCAAATATCTTGGGGTTTCAATTGACAATAAGCTGACTTTTAGTGATCATGTTCATGCTGTTTATAAGAAAGCTCAGCAGCGACTTTTTCTTCTCAGGAAGCTTAAATATTTTAATGTCAATCAAAGTGTTATGGAACTTGTGTATCGCAGTTTGATTGAAAGCATACTGACTTTTAACATTGTGACATGGTATGGTACCACAAATGTTAAAAACAAAGCTAAACTCCACCGCATTGTTGCGACGGCTAGCAAGCTTGTTGGGCAACCCCAACGACAGCTGACCAGTCTCTACGAAGCTGCCATTAAGCGGAAAGCTCTCAAAATTGTCCGTGATCCGATCCATCCTCTCAACCCCTGTTTCGAAATTCTCCCTTCAGGTAAACGTTATAAGGTCCCTTTGGCACGCAAAAACCAGTTTAAAAAGTCATTCCTGCCTTCTGCAGTCACCATTTTAAATTCTTCTCGCATCACGTAGAGGCTGGTCGGCTGGGAAAAAACAAACAATGTGTACATGTGAAGGTGTGTGGGAAATATTTGTAATGTGATTACTCGGCTGTGAAACCCAACTCCTGTGATATGAGAGGGTAAATTTACATAGTGCAATATCATATTTGATTGTATCCCTTTTATGTTTTATGTTTTATGTGTGTCGTCCTATACAATTGTTGTTATAATCGTTTACAGGCAGACAGGGTGTGCCGAAGAAAAATTTCCATTTTTATGTAATATTTTAATGGACAATAAAGTGCTGTTATTGTTATTGTTATTGTTATTGTGTTTGCAGTCCTTCTGCGATATTTTCTTAGACGTTAGCGTAATAAAAATACATACTTGTCACGGTGCCGATAGGGAGGTGTGTGTGCGCATGTTCATAACAATCAACAAGGATGTGGCATTCCTAGGACAACCAGATAAATTTCCAAAACATTCTTTTCTGCTGATGGTGCGAGTCAGATTTTTAAGAAGCAGTAGTGCTACCGAAGCAAGAGGTTGCAAAGTGCATGTTGTTCTGAGTTCACGTGCAGTCAGGGCCAAAGAGGATGATCGCGACTAGTCGCACAACACATTATTACAATGCTGATTTTGTGTTCGAAGATGTTAATACTTTAAGTGCAGATTTTCTGGTTGAATCAGGTTTCTAGTGTGCTTATCATAGGTGATTTTCAGTTCAACTGTGAAGAAGAATGCTACAGGTGGCATCTTCATTGGCATTTGTCTGTTCCTGTTCGTGGCTGAAAAACCATAACCAAAGCAGTAAATCGTCTGCAAGCTCTTCCTGCATGAATTGTATGAAGTGAAGTTGGAACTGAATGAACAGGATGCACATTTTTGAATACAAGGAAGAAAGAGGAGTGAAGAATGACAATATCCCGGGAACAAATTCAGCACTTTTTAAACCCACCACCCCTATTTGAGACCATACACCATTCACCACAGCAGTATGTACGATACCTGCCATCAATGTAACTCAAGGCAATTGGTGCTGGCCAGACACTTTAATACTCTTCTCGACATACATACAATTTAATTAACTTGAACAACAATGGACATTTTCCAACACACAATTTCCTTTGCTTTGATGAATCACAATCACTTCCAAGGCGACTGTTTTTAAAAACGTTGAATCCCAAAATTCTGTTCAAAAATCTTCATAAAATGGCTTGTTTTGAGAACAGCTTTAACATGATGCAATCAGTATCATCCACACAAACCAAAAACACACAACTTTTCTGTACTTCATCTGCTACCACAAAAATCTCAACCCAACTGTCCTTTCAATTCACTAAAAAAAAAATTGCACTGCCTGTCATACTGAACATGTTTTGTTCACTTTGTACTAAACGGTGCACATCAGCTCATTCACACCTAAACATTCATATCAAATTAACAAGAGTAAATAAATGAGTCCAACACAGTCCAACTAAGACTGAACCTAACTTGACTAAAAATTAACTAAAAAAAACTATGCCCATTGGAAACTGCAGCATGGTTCAGCAACTCATTTTCAAACACAGAACAATCAAAAAAACAAACATTCTTTCTTTATTTGGTGTTTAACGTCGTTTTCAACCACGAAGGTTATATCGCGACGGGGGAAGGGGGGAGATGGGATAGAGCCACTTGTCAATTGTTTCTTGTTCACAAAAGCACTAATCAAAAATTTGCTCCAGGGGCTTGCAACGAAGTACAATATATTACCTTACTGGGAGAAAGCAAGTTTCCAGTACAAAGGACTTAACCTTTCTTACATACTGCTTGACTAAAATCTTTACAAAAATTGTATACAAGAAACACTTAACAAGGGTAAAAGGAGAAACAGAATCCGTTAGTCGCCTCTTACGACATGCTGGGGAGCATCGGGTAAATTCTTTCTCGTCCCAACCAATATGGGACTCCCCCTAACCCGCGGGGGGTAAAAGACAAACATGAGATGGCAGGATAAGTACAAAATGTTTTTAAAATGTTCTCTCATCAAACACTGCGGATATCATGGAGAGCATTTTTGAGTTGCTGCCACAAACTGGAGTCTTTTCTTCATTTGAAATAAGAGATTAAAAAAAGTGTTGTTAATTGTGGCCAATGTAACCAAACAAATATTCACACATTGTTCACCAGCTAAAAAATGAATGATAAAATGAGGTGTATTTTAAAACTACCTTTGGTCTATTTACAGAAAAAATGTGGGGTGATCCAGAGATGATACACGGTACATAACACCATTACAGTCCAAAAAAAACCACTGCCCAGAATGCTGTAGTGAAGCGAAGAGTCAGATCATTAGATGACTGTGTAGTTCAGTGGGTTCAAGGGCTCTCCTGCATTGTTGAAGGGCAATACGGTTGGCTCATCCTCCTTTTAGTCGACATCCATCTGAATCATAAAAAGACAGGCTTTCAGCAAATCTAATTGACCAAACCGAGAGGCAAAGTAAGCTGTATCTGATGAGGGCAATGACATTGAATATGTTTTCGTTTGATGAGAATCTTTGTCAACCTGCCAAGCGTTTATCAGTCAAACAGTCTGTAATGGCCACACTGGATTTTTTTCCAACCATATTTAATTATACTTTCTGACCCCTTCGTTTTGCGACTGACTGTCAACATTTCAGAAGTCGTAAGACATAATTTCTACTGTACTTTACAACCCTGGCCTAAGATGTGTAAAAAGGTGCAGATTGTCAGAAAAGAGGGTGCTCTGGTGAGGTGAATAGGAACAAATGGAAAATCAACGGTATCATTTGTTCATAACTTAAACCAGTGCAAAAACTGACAGTCTTTCTTGTGTAAACCGTTTGGCTTACCATCTAAGATCTTTACAGACTCGAACGTGGGATTAAACCATCCCTCCACTGAGACACTTACCAAAAATTACTAGCTTGGATCTGCTATGTGCAGCATGGGAATTGTTTGATGCATTGATTTCTTTATGGATACTTGTGCAGCCATGTTCTTATTTCATACAAAAGTAAGGCCAGACATGAGATGGTGTGCCATACTGTTTTTATGGTAAGGTCTGTGCCATGAAGGGTTGACACCTGTTACCTGCAGGTCACATGACAGGGGAGTTTCAAATGAAGTTGAGTAAAATTACCTTGCTGTTGTAAGCATCCAGCTGTGCGTTCAGTTCTTCTAACGTGGGTGTAGCCTTGCTCTCTGCTCGACCACCCCTAGCTGCCACGACCCCGGCCCCTGCCTCCTCCTCTAGAACCGCCACGACCCCTTGAAAAACCACCACCGCCGCCACCGGAACTACGGCCGCGTTCTCCACCTTGCTGACTGTACCTGAAAGAATTCATTATAATGAACAAGGTGTAATGGCTTTCTTCAGTCTGAAACCAAACCCCAGTCAAAAGCTGCTTAATGGAATGAAAATGTTTTCACAAACAGAAACAAGAAGGGCAAAGCCCATACGACTCACATGCTTGACCTTGACCTTTACATGACCTTGACCTTCAGCTAAACCTAGCAATGATATCATACACTAAGAACTGCTTTACACATTTTTCCTACCAAAATACATGTGACCTTGACCCAAGGTCAAGGTCATCCAAGGTCATGCAACACAAAGCTGTTAATTCAAGACATAGGAAGTACAAGTAGAGGTAACATGCCGAGTCTCAGTGATTATTAAAAATAATGGTCGAAGTTAGCGGATCATGAAAAATGCGAGCTTTAGCGAGCTTTTTCATGACCGCGAACTGAGACCATTATTTTTTATAATCACTGAGACGAGGTGTGTAACCTCTTTATTCCTCCTTTCTTCAGTTATTCAAAGAAAAGAGGAGTTTTTTTGCGAAAGTTTGATCGAATCCTATTCACTCAACCAGTCAACCTGCGCAGGCGATTGATTAATGCGCGGTTGTATAGTTCCGTGCAAATCATTCCATTCTGTTAACACTTTTTGTCAGTTTTCCTATTTTGGATTAAAATCAAGTACACAGATATGCTGATATTCTGTGGCGGCAAAAGGCAGATATTGTGTGTTCTGTATATGTTTTGGTATCGCTTAGGATAATGTTCTTTCGTCAAATGGGACTAGCAGACGAACTTTTGCACCCGTGTTCCAACGTTAAAAACTGTATGAAGTTCAGTTTTCTGGGGAAAATAATGTATGAAACCGCTTTATGTTGTTTAAATAGATGAGATGTGTGCATTTGGTTGCGTGTGATCTGTTTATTAAATGAAATATTGTTGAAAACTGACCGTCGGATTGCAGTCTGTTGTCGAAGAAACTGAGTGAAAAGAAGGGGAACTACTCTTGTCGCTAGTATGAGTTACTTGCCTTGCGGGAAATTGCTTGTGATGAACGTTTGAGCACGGCAGATCTAGATTCAGAAAACAACCGAACTCATGGATTTTATATGGAGATTCATGTGTTCAGGCCTGTAGTTGTTAATTTAAATGCGGTATGTTTGTATTGTTTGCTCCAGAGATGTATACTTCGTACATTAGAGCGTTCGGAACTTTTCAGTCGCAAAAAGTAGTTCCGAAGCAGAACAACTTCTCAACCCATTGCACTATCGAGGATTCAGGCTGTTGCTGGGTCGTTATTTGTTTGGTTGCTGGGTCATTATCGAAAAATAACTACCCCTACAAGTTTACAGAGGTAAAGAAGCAGAGGGGGGAATAATGGTGCTTATTGGCTCTTTCTACCATGAGATATGGTCACTTTTAGTGGTTCACTACCTTATTTTGGTCACATTTCATAAGGGTCAAAGTGACCTTGACCTTGATCATATGTGACCAAATGTGTCTCATGATGAAAGCATAACATGTGCCCCACATAATTTTTAAGTTTGAAACAGTTATCTTCCATAGTTCAGGGTCAAGGTCACTTCAAAATATGTATACAATCCAACTTTGAAGAGCTCCTGTGACCTTGACCTTGAAGCAAGGTAAACCAAACTGGTATCAAAAGATGGGGCTTACTTTGCCCTATATATCATATATAGGTGAGGTATTCAATCTCAAAAACTTCACAGAAAATGGGAAAAATGTGAAAAATAGCGGTTTTTTAGACAACATTTATGGCCCCTGCAACCTTGACCTTGAAGCAAGGTCAAGATGCTATGTATGTTTTTTTGGGCCTTGTCATCATACACCATCTTGCCAAATTTGGTACTGATAGACTGAATAGTGTCCAAGAAATATCCAACGTTAAAGTTTTCCGGACGGACGGACGGACGCCGGGACGGACGGACGGACGGACGAATCGGGTGAGTACATAGACTCACTTTTGCTTCGCATGTGAGTCAAAAATCAAAAACAGAAATGAAAACAAATAACTAAGTTAAAAATTTAGTCAAAAACTTGACTGAATGTAACAAAAGGAGACTCACAAGTTTGGACTGCTGCATTCTTCTGGCAAAAAAATCATACTACAACCAAAAGCAAGCTTACAGTATAGCTGAGACCTAAAAGCCTTTAACAAAATATGAGGCAAGGGGAACAAAAACCATGCAATGGCTCCACACAACAAAAATACCAAGGAAACTAAAATTCCTCAAACAGTGCACAAGCCATTCAGAGAACTATAAAAACAGCAGAACTGATTATTTTAAATACATAAAAAGCTATGCAAATATAAAACAGAAAAATTACTGATCTTACAGTTTCCAGTCTCTGGAACATACCTTAATCAGACACTCGAATCGGGCCATACCCCATGGTTTGTTTAACCCACGCAACTCTTGTCATTGATCCAGAAATCAGTTAACTTACCCTCTTCCGCCGCCGCCACCACCTCCTCCTCCACCACCACCACCACTTGGCAGTCTGCTCTGAACGCCATCTGCTCCAACCAGCTGTATGCTCATTGCACGTCCTGAAACAAAGAAGTCACAAGTAACAAAACCATCCTATCCTGTTGGACAAGGGGAAGCATATAGTTGGTCTGACAATAACATCTCAAACCAGTTTCAACACTCCTTTTGATGTGAGCAACGAAAACATCCCCATAACATAAGGGTTTGGTTCTTTTAACAAGCTTTAAAGCAAACACACAGATTCATGGGTGGGACTGAAAAATGTCATGAACCCTGAAGAATTTTAAAGGGGCCCCAGACGCTGAAGGATTTGAATAATTAACAACAAGAAAACGTCACCACAGACATTAGAATCCCACCCATGCAGATTTACACTGAATCAAATCCCAAAATGAAGTATACTGTAAAAATTGCAAGTTTTACACTGAATCAAATCCCAAAATGAAGTATACTGTAAAAATTGTAAGTTTTGCTGCAGCATCAACAGAAAATATTTACATGGGCAACACAGCAGACTGTTGCTACATACCATCTAAAGGAACATTGTTGTACTGTTTCATTGCCTTGACTGCATCTGTTCTTCTTGCGTAAATAACTTCAGCAGTGCCAAGAGATCGCCCTGATTTGTCATAGTGAACTGCTGCTTTTGTCAACTGGCCAAATTCTGCAAACAATTCCTGCAAACCAGTAAACAAGTGGAAGAATTAGAAATGTGTTGACACAACAGAGAACACGCTACCCCCTTTGAAATGCTCCATCGTCCATTGACGGGACTCATCTAATGCGATTAATGGCGCATTAAAAGCCTAGCTCCGGGTGGGATCCCGGCAAATCCTCCCCCCTGTGCTCTGAGGGTAGGACGTACGGGCCATGAGCTAAGGGTGAGGTAACCCCGACAGAAAACCCCGAATGCTGAAGACGGAGGACTCGGGCAGCACGGCGCATTCTAATAAACCACGGGTACACGCGCTTACGCAAATGACACCATTAACCAGCACAGATGGAAATGGCGCTCGCCCATTGAGGACCCCCCAGGATGGAGCAGCGTCGGGTCCCATGCCTCAAAGGGACCCAGCCCCAACTACTGGAGGTCCCTCCCGTCCGTCTTGTCACACCAGGGGACGCGGGAGGAGAGTGACTGGCACCACCACAACCAGGAAGAAACCCAGTCAGCAGCGACCTTTTCAGGTCATGCACTGGAACGCAGAAAGTATCCTGAACAAGAAGACAGAGTTGGAGCATATCCTGCATGAGAAGAACATCAACATCTGCTGTATTCAGGAGACGCACCTGACACCCCAAAAGTCCTTCAAAGTGAGAGGCTACCAGTGCCTTAGGTCCGACAGAACAGACCGAAGCAAAGGAGGAATCCTGACCCTCATCAGGAACAACATCAATGCCTGTTTGATAGAAACGCACATGGAGGACTCCGAATATCAGGTGATTCGAATCCAGACGACGACAGCAGAATTCCATCTTGTCAACTTCTACTGCCCCAACAATAGACACCTCGCCCTTGACACGATCCCCGCAAAGGTCTCCAATTTAATCGTGGTGGGTGACTTCAACAGTCATTCACAGAGTTGGGGATATGACCACTTGGATCGGAGAGGAGAAGAGGTGGAGAACTGGCAGGACGACAAAGGTCTCATCCTTTTGAACAGTCCCTTTGACTGCCCTACATTCTACTCCAGAAGATGGCACACTACATCAACTCCTGACCTAGCCTTCTGCACTGAAGACATGCACCAGCTAACCAGCAGAGAGGTCGGAGAACAGCTAGGTGGAAGTGACCATCGGCCAGTCTTTTTTACCCTGGGCATGGAGTCCTGCACTGAAGCTTCCTTCCCACGGTGGAACTACAAAAGAACGAACTGGTTCCTCTTTAGACACCGCACCAGCGAACTCACCAAAGACATTAGAGTCGAGGGTCGAGACATCAGCATGGTGGCGAAGGACTTCAACATGAGTATCCTCAGAGCAGCGCGTGAGTCCATTCCCAGGGGTGCCAGGAGAGACTATAAGCCCTACTTGAGCAATGAATTGCAGGGAGTGGATGATGATCTGGCAGACGCCAGAAGGGAAGCAGAAGTCAACCCGTCACAAAACAACAACATCCGCCTCCAGGAAGCCAAAGCCAAATTTCTCAAGAAGAAGCTACAGGCAAGACGGAGAAGCTGGCAAGAGAAAACAAGCTCTCTGAACCTTGAGAAGGATGGCAGAAAGCTCTTGAGGCTTACCAAGCAGTTGAATGATGGATGAGAACACCAGCAGAGGAAAGATCACATCAGAAGAGAACGGAAAGGTGCTAACTTTCTTTCTTTCCTTCTTTATTTGGTGTTTAACGTCGTTTTCAACCATTCAAGGTTATATCGCGACGGAGGTGCTAACTGGAAAGCATGCTGCCAACCAATTTGCTGAAAGCTATGCAGCTGAGAGCAACCTCCATGTTAGCCCCGAGAAACAGAGAGAAGCAAGAAGAGAGAAAAGAGAGAGACCTGCCAGACAGTCGACAGTGGACGCCATGAGTCAACCACTCACACTCCACGAGCTGCACTCAGCTCTGTAAAAGTTAAAGGCGAAGAAGTCCCCTGGCCCAGACGGCATCACCAACGAGATGCTAACCCACCTTGGTAGTGCAGCAGAGAACAAGCTACTCGAGGTCTTCAACAGCAGCTGGCAAGAAGGATCGCTACCACAACTCTGGCGAGAAGCGATCATGATCCCCATCTTAAAAAAAGGGAAGGATCCAAAGAAGGCCACCAGCTATCGCCCAATCAGCCTCACCAGCTGTGTTGTGAAGACCCTGGAGAGAATTGTGAACGAGCGCCTCAGGTGGTACCTGGAATCCAGGAACCTCCTCGCCCCTGAACAAGCTGGATTCCGACAGTTCCGCAGCACTGAAGATCAGGTCACTTACCTGGCGCAAGAAGTTGAAGATGCCTTTCAGGAACAGAAGCTGGTCTTCGTCACCTGGATAGATCTTCAGAAGGCCTTTGACAGGACTCCTTGTAAAACTGCTGAGGAAAGGCGTGTCCAGCAACATGTACCAGTGGATTCGCTCCTACCTCTATAACCGCAGGGCAAGAGTTAACGTCGACCAGACCAAAAGCAAGAAGTTCCTCCTTCGTCATGGCGTCCCTCAGGGCGGAGTCCTCTCCCCCACACTCTTCCTTCTCTTCATCGACGATCTGGTGTCTGAGATGCCCAAGGGGATCAAAGCTGCTCTCTACGCAGACGACCTTGTGATCTGGTGCAAGGAGGAGCACGCAAGTACTGCCACCTACAGAATGCAGCAAGCGGCAGATAGGCTGAACGCATGGGCAGAAGATTGGTGCGTCTCCATCAACAAGGAGAAATCCTCCACCACCCTATTCACACTGTCGCCAAAGCAGAAAACCGGAACCATTAGGCTTGGTGGAACTCCTCTGAGAGAGGATGAAGAAGCAACGTACCTTGGTGTCACCTTTGATAGACGGCAGACCTGGAAACCACACATTGCACAGGCAGAGACGAAGGCCCGGCGCAAGCTAGCCATACACAGGAAGCTGGCAGGTACCACCTGGGGAGCGAACGAGAAGATACTGAAGACAGTATACCAGGGAACAATCAGACCCCACCTCGAGTACGGCTCCACAGCGTGGTCAACCTCAGCCAAGACAAACCTGCAGACCCTCGACCGTGTGCACAACCAGGCCTTCCGACTCATCACTGGTGCAATGAAATCCACGCCCATCAAGGAAATGGAGAAGCTTACCACCATCCAACCCCTCTGTCAGAGAAGAGAAGCCAAGATTATGGTACAGGCCGAGAAGCTCAAGTGCCTACCCGACCACCGCATGAAGCAGAGACTGAGCAACCTCACCAAGAACCGGCTCAAACGGAGCAGTTTTGTACACGAGAGCAAGAGACTTTCTCTACAGTACAGGGAAGTCCTCCCACAGAACACTCTACCTCTGACTCAAGAAGAAGAGGAAACCCCCAAGGCAACAGAGAAACCAGGCATCCAGATCTGCACCAGTGTTCCACATGTTACCTCAGGAGAAGATCAGAATGACACAGCTCGACAGGCAAGTCAACCTCATCAGGCTGCGTACTGGCCACAACAGGCTCAATGCTCACATGAACCGAAAGTTCAAGCTGGCGCCATCACCAACCTGTGCCTGCGGTCAAGAAGACCAAACAGCGGAACACATCTTACAGCGATGTCCCATACTAGATGAGGAACGAAAAGAAGTGTGGCCGTCACCAACTCCCTTGCAGACCAAACTATACGGCAGTCGACAGGAGTTGAAGAAAACGACAACATTTATCACCAGTGCTGGACTGATCGTGTAACCTCTGCGAACACCAAGAAGAAGAAGAAGAAGCTGCTAGCTTTCCACTGGGAGGAAACGACCCGGATTTCCCAGCGATGGGACAATAAAGTAATGAGAAAAAAAATTTGAAAAAAATCTAATTGATCCCTTGACTTTGGGGTAGCGCGACTCTGTTGCTGCTAGCTTTCCACTGGGAGGAAACGACCCGAATTTCCCAGCGATGGGACAATAAAGTAATGAATTTTTTTTTTAACAAAATCTAATAGATCCCTTGACTTTGGGGTAGTGTGACTGTTGCAGCTAGCTTTCCACTGGGAGGAAGCGACCCGAATTTCTCAGCGATGGGACAAAAAAGTAATGAAAAAAAAAGATCCCTTGAGTTTGGAGATGACAAAAAAATATCGGGCGCATTTATGTGATTTGTAAAACATTTCACAAATCGCTGGGCGCGCCCCGTGATTAAAAAAAAAATCAAAACTTGACTAAATGTAAAAAGAAGATCCCTTGAGTGTGGAGATGACAAAAAAATATCGGGCGCATTTACGTGATTTGTAAAACAATTGTTGTACATTTTTACAAATCACGGGTTAACAACAACCCCCACCCTGCGTTTTTCCATTAATGATACAAATATATCACCCAATAAACCAAGCCGCTTGATGATTGCTTCAGACCTGCCGTCAGCCTGTCTCTGTCAGCAGCGCCTGACAAGCTGCGGTCACCAACTGGGTTTTTTTACCCATCGGAAGCACTGGTGCATCCAATCGTTCATCTTCTGATGGCCATCTGGTGAAAGTGATGCTCAGCTGACTGCGAAAAGGGTCAGCGGTTGTTGCTCTCTCCTTCCTCACCACGAACATCTGTAAAAAAGTGATTCAAGCCGGTGATTATGAGGAGTTTTGTTTGTTTGCTCTGTATGTGTGTGTGTGTGTGTGTGTGTGTGTGTGTGTGTGTGTGTGTGTGTGTGTGTGTGTGTGAAAGTGTGCTAGCGTCCAGACGTACGACTGTGTGTTGTAAACTCGTGAGAGTTGGATGGGAGTAGAATTATCAGCATCTGACTTGAAATAGAGAGGTGGTAATTACGATCTTTCTCTCCCCCCCCCCCCTCTCTCTCTGCTTATTCTGTTACCCTCGTAAAATAAAGAATTGTCATTGTCTCTCCTGAACACCCCCCAAGCAGCACAGGCCAGGGAGTGCTCCTAAGAAGTCGCCACCCGAAGCGACCCTAGATGGAGGACAAAAAACTCTCTTTCCCTCCTGAACACCCCCTCCATGCACTGAACACAGGCCAGGGAGTGCTGCTATAATGGAAGTCACCATCCGAAGCGACCCAAGGTTGAGGACAGCAAACTCTCTCCACTCCCTCCCGGCCTCTCTCTCCAGCTGTATCCCATGTTTAACCACATTGATAGGGGCATACAGAACTTGACACACTCACCTGCATAGCCAAGAGCAAATAATCCAACAGCTCATCCCTGGTGAGGTTAATCTTGTGGGGCCTCGCAAGCCGATTCATGGCATTGGGTATATGGTCCTTGTGTTGAAGAAACTCGAAATGTTTCATCTTCCCGATAATCATTGGAGAAGGGGCTTCTTCTTCTTCTTCTTCTTCCTTCACTGTTTCAGTAAAGTCAGGCTCATTTGCTGGCAACTTATCTGTCTTCTGTTTCGGACTCTTTGTGGTGGCTTTCGGGGGTTTCTTCGTCTTTGGGTGTTGGTAACGTTTCATAAGTTCTTTGTACTTCTTAACAGCATCTTCACGGTTGGCAAAATAATGTTCAACACTGTAGGTGCTTTTCAGCTTCTGTAAGTCAAAGTTTTTGTTCAGCAGCATCAGTCGCGCCAGGTCCTTTTCTCCAATGTCGTTGGGTATCATGGAGTCATTAACGAAAGGCGCTATGTCATTGCAAGGAATGCTCATTTGTTTACGAGATCCTAAACCTTGTGAAAGACCATTTGGTTCCCTCTCTGGTGTGTTATGAAACACTTTCCCATCTTTGTTATTCATCTTAGACGGGCATGTTGAAGAGGGAGGACTCCCTTCCATCTTTCTTGACGCCACACTGCTTGCTGTGTTGCCTCTTTGAGTGTTTTGGGCATTATCAAGACCAGATATGTCTGATTGATTGTTCTCTCCTGCATTGTTGCCTTCGCCTTTTGTAGATGTAACTCTACCATCGTCATCAACTACAGCTTTCTTCAGTGAACTTTTTCTGGGTCTCAATTCTGTTGTCACGGTCTTTGCCATTCTGGAATTGGAAGACGAAAATGTCTCTGTGTCCTTTGGTTTTGATCTCATCGAGGCCAGCTTTGGAACGTTATCCCTCAGTTGCTCTTGCATACCTAGACGAGGCTTGCTGGAAGTCCCTTTCTTCTCTACCTTGTGCGTAAAAGATAACACGCGTTCCTGATTCAACTTTATGATCAGCTTCCTTTCTCTGAGAAGCTTGTACATCCTCTCCCGTCGCCATAGCAGGTCATTTTGCAGACCTATGTTGGATGTTGCAAAGCGAACGGAAATGTGCCAAGGATCCAGTTTACTGATCTGCCAGCCATACTCACGGACAAGTTGTTCTTGCTTCTCATTCAGCAGATGTGTACCTGAGGGTGTGATAGCAAGGCCTGACCTTGGTCGCATTTCAGACATTGTTTTGTCCTGCCTGGGGCAAGAAGGCGGACGACAGGTTGGGGTGGTCATGCGGGTTTCTTTGATTTCAACTTTGTTTGCTGCTTGGTCTTTCCCCGTCGTGCTCGCATTGTTCGAACGTTCTGCGTTCCCTTCGAGTTCCGAGTTTTCCTTTGTTACTATCTGAGTGTCTGACGAGGTGCTGGAAGTGGTGTCTTCACAATCAAGTTCTACTGACCATCCCCGGGCACCCTTGGACTTTCTTTGTTGCCAAAGAAGGGAGGATACCTCTTCCTCACCCATACCTTGAAGGTAATAATAGAACTCATCCAACCCTGGGCATTTCTTCCATCTTTTTGTAATATTTAAGGAAGCTAAGGAAGCTTCAGCTGACCGAAAGTAAGGATTCACAGGCATTGGTTTCCTTCCTGTCGCCGTCACCTTGGAGCTGCCGTCAGAAACGACAACGGCCTTTGGATCAGAAGCAACCATATTCGATTCTACACCTAACTCTGGCTCTTGCATAGGTTGCTTAGATTGTTGTTTCTTCATTAGCTTCCGTGAGTTTAGTTTCCTCTTCAGTCTGGTTTGTATCCCCACTTGCTTTATCCCATGGCGTGTCTCTGTGGCAACAAGCTCAGATTTCATGAGATTTATGTCCGCCCTCTGCTGTTCTTCCCTGGCTGGATCTATCCAAGATACGCACTTTAGATCGTCAACCTCAACGTTGCTGGAATCATCATCATCTTGCTCCTTCTTTTTCTTGCTAGGACCTTTCTTCACGGGCGTCTTTTTTTCCATACGGGCCTCTTCCTTTTTGATCAGTGCAATGATATCCTTTCGTTGTTTGGAAAAGGGGGACTTTTGTGAAACGCAGTCCTCTTCTGTAAACACTTGGTACTGCTCCAAGATGGGTTCACAGGCGACCAGTTCCACATCACCATCCTCCTCTCTGGGGCCTAGGTGGAGATCGTCTGTCCACAAATCGTTCCATGCTGGGCCAGTCCTGTCAACGCAACAAGAAAGAAAAGAAGAGAAACAACAAAGCAAATGCTCGTACGACTCGCCATCATCAAGTCTCATTACAGCGAAACCCTGCTTTTAACACCCCCCCCTAATGGCAATATAAGAGGATTTCCTCCCGTAAACCCCCCACCCCCCGATATAAGACTCCCTCTCTTTTCAAGACCGTTTTCTCAGATGTTCTGTTCATAATCTCCGTAACTTTACCCCCAATTAAAGGCACAGTGCAGCTCGCAGCCTTCGTTTTGCGTTTTTGTTGCAGCTGAGTGCATTTACAGTTCAAAAATCCTCCTATGGTAGTAAAACAAACCCAAAACTACCCAACGACGACATCTGTGAAGCTCGACAGTTTCTTGTTCACGCGAGTGCATAAATTAACCTAGTTATTACGTGGTGTTTGGTCGGAGTTCGATTCAACTGAGTGATTCCGGCCTCCATTTTGTTTTACACAAACTCATGGTGACGTCTGCCATAGTTTGCTAGTGACGCGTCTTTTTGTGCATGATGTGGTGATCTACCTGATCTAAATTTAGATCCAAAAATAGGCCAAGACCAGCCGGGTCCGAGTACGAAATTAATTCGTAAAAAAATCGCAGTTCTTGACTCTTTGGGTGCAAGTCAATGAAACTTGGTACTTCTTCTAACGGATAGCAGCCTGAGGTATGACTAAAAGCCCCAGGGGCTCCGTGCACCTGGATTTGACAAGTTCAGTACCTTTAAAGACTCCCATCTATTTGAGACCTGACTTTCTCAGATTTGTATCTTCATTGAGTGTTCTTATGAAGAGGATTGCATTGTGTATCAATCCATTGAAAAAATTGCTGTTCGAGTCTAGCTTCATACAATAATGGTAAAGAGAATGTTTACTTCACTTCCTCCTGATAGCTCAGGCGAGTCAAAAAGACTGGTTCAAACACTGTGGGGAAAAAAGCAAATCAAGTTTAGCAAAGAGGTTTCGCCAGAATTCAGTTTTATTTTGTGTTCTCAGACGTACGTATTTGCACAAGTGCCCTCCCGATTGTATGCAGTAGTGAAGCTTCTTTTTAAATGCTTGACGTTGAGCTATCTATATCTATATACGGCTTGTCTGTGTCTGTCTGTCTGTCTGTCTGTCTGTCGGTCACTTCGCGATGCACGGCCAAAGTTCTCGATGGATCTGCTTCAAATTTGGTGGGCATATTCAGGTAGACCCAAAACACAATCTGGTCGATGAAAATTTTCAACACGTGCTCTTTGCGCGCAGCGCTGAACCGATTTTCGTTTTTCTGTACATCCATTCCCAGTATCACTTCCTTATCTTCTCCAGTATTTTGCGCGTTTATCTCCCTTCCTTCGTACGGAGCTGGCAGTACACCCGGTCTTTCCCCGACGTGCTCGCATTGTTCGATCGTTCTGCGTTCCCTTCGAGTTCCGAGTTTTCCTTTGTTACTATCTGAGTGTCTGACGATGTGCTGGAAGTGGTGCGTTCACAATCAAGTTCTACTGACCATCCCCGGGCACCCTTGGACTTGCTTTGTTGCCAAAGAGGGGAGGATACTTCTTCCTCACCCATACCTTGAAGGTAATAATAGAACTCATTCAACCCTGGGCACTTCTTCCATCTTTTCATAATAAGCGGGTATTCATCTAGTATACTCATATACGGCCAAAACATTCTGATGATGTGCTGCAGCGCTCGCAAGAGCAGACTCTTAAAACAAGTCGCGTAAGGCGAAAATACAACATTTAGTCAAGTAGCTGTCGAACTCACAGAATGAAACTGAACGCAATGCCATTTTTCAGCAAGACCGTATACTCGTAGCATCGTCAGTCCACCGCTCATGGCAAAGGCAGTGAAATTGACAAGAAGAGCGGGGTAGTAGTTGCGCTAAGAAGGATAGCACGCTTTTCTGTACCTCTCTTTGTGTTAAAGGCAGAGTAAGCCTCTCGTAAACCATCACAGATACGGTCAGGCTTTTACACACAGTACAAACACCATTTCATTTAAACACTCACCAATTGAGAACATCCTAGGTGCCCTCCGTAAAGAGCGAACAATTTTCAAAGAATTTATTTTTGCGTGGTTTATCTTACCCCTGAGCCATCGTGAACCCGTGTGATCCAGTTTTCCCTTTTCACAATGCAGTCGTCATAGTTAGTCATTTGAATGCGACTCGACGTGAGCTTATCTACAATAGCACGTTTTTTTATGCACGAGACAACGGCTGTGGTTCACAAGAACTCTAGCGATAGCTTTTGACTGTTGAGAGGAACGACGATTTGCACTGATAAACCGGCCGTCGTCTGCTACGACCCTTGCGTGACCCTGCTTCCGGGCTTTTCTTTTTTTAAACTTTCACAACTTCGAATTGTTCTGATCTTGTCTTGATGAAAAACGAATTCTTTTATGATTAAAGAATGTTTGTGTAACAAGCTGTCAATTTATTATTTAGATTTTAAAAGTTAGGTCTAGCGCAAAAACGAGGCGCCGTTGTTGTTAACGGAACAAGTCTACGAAAATAAATTCTTTGAAAATGTCTCACGCTCGACAGAAAGCAGCCAGGATGTTCCCGTTCGGTGAGCGTTCAAATGGAAGTATGCTTGTACTGTATTTAGACGCTCGGGGAGCTCTGTGATGGTTTACGGGAGGCTTACTGTGCCTTTAACTTTCTGAGCGTGTTTTTAATCCAAACATATCATATCTATATGTTTTTGGAATCAGGAACCGACAAGGAATAAGATGAAAGTGTTTTTAAATTGATTTGGACAATTTAATTTTGATAATAATTTTTATATATTTAATTTTCAGAGCTTGTTTTTAATCGGAATATAACATATTTATATGTTTTTGGAATCAGAAAATGATGGAGAATAAGATGAACGTAAATTTGGATCGTTTTATAAATATTTTTTTTTTTACAATTTTCAGATTTTTAATGACCAAAGTCATTAATTAATTTTTAAGCCACCAAGCTGAAATGCAATACCGAAGTCCGGGCTTCGTCGAAGATTGCTTGACCAAAATTTCAATTAATTTGGTTGAAAAATGAGGGCGTGACAGTGCCGCCTCAACTTTCACGAAAAGCCGGATATGACGTCATCAAAGACATTTATCAAAAAAATGAAAAAAACGTTCGGGGATTTCATACCCAGGAACTCTCATGTCAAATTTCATAAAGATCGGTCCAGTAGTTTAGTCTGAATCGCTCTACACACACACACACACACACACACACACACACACACACACACACACACACACACACACACGCACAGACAGACACACATACACCACGACCCTCGTCTCGATTCCCCCCTCGATGTTAAAACATTTAGTCATAACTTGACTAAATTTAAAAAAGTGTGTCACTTCAGCACTGTGCTTTGTTGGCCTCCATGAATATTTCATGGCATCAGTTATAATTTCGCACTAATATATAAACGTGGATTTAAACGGCCAGTAGTCATATGGGTGCCAATATAATCCGGGATTATCCAAACATTCTAACTTACGCATCCGCTTTGGGAGCAGACGTCAGTGGGACAATGGAGGAGAAGACGAGCTGCTGGCGGTCTCGTCGCTGCATGAAAGGTTCTCGGACCATATGGTAGGAGGTCAAGCAACTCAGGTGCGGCAGTCTTGGCTGCAGCAAACCCCGAATGTTGCACTTAACCGGTGGCTGGTCTCTGTCTGAAGACTTTCCTGTTAACAGTTTAATGTTTGTTCCATCAGAAGATTAGCCAAATTTGAATGATGACTTCAATACGTGTCTACCCGCAATCGGATCCGCGAAGGGAGAGAGAGAGAAAGAGAAAAAGACTGAGAGAGAGACTCGGAGAGACTGAGAGAGAGAGAGAGGGATGGGGGTGGGGGGGGGGGGGGCTGAAAGAAAAGAGTGCTGCTCCGCTTCAACTGATAAATACCTCACTTGCCATGACTCATAGAGGTCCGAAACACTTTGCGTGTTTCTGTTCATAACATTTGAATTGATAATCAACATGACTGTGCGTGTGTGTATGTGTGTGCGTTCGTGTGTGTGAGAGCGTGAGTGGGAGAGAGAGAGACGGAGAGAGAGAGAGAGAGAAGACTGTTACGGGCGGGACTCGAACAATTTAAGAACTATGCAATGAGCATTCCATACCATTTTGTGCAGGCTGATGCGTCGAGGTGTCTCCATTGTCTCCTCCGTCCACCTTCGGGTCCTTTGATAGGTGACTCTCCCGGTCTTCCGAATGGCTTGCAGATAACATTTGTATGTTATCCATCTGCTGCGCACCGCTTACACGGCCACTATCTCTCGTGTCCCCTGCAGCTTCATACGCTTTTCTGTTCACATCAGAAGGCCAATCAGTTTTGGCATCTCGGACAGCTTTGTTAACGTCAGGCGGAGTGTAGGGCGGCGGAAAATCAGTAGAAGTCCCCACGTAAAAAGAGCTTTTTCGTGGCCTCGAAGATATGTTACTCTCTCCTCCTGCCTTGACTGTGACACGAGCTCCACCAAAGCTCACTCTACGCATTCCCGCAGCATTTTGTGTTTTGACAACACCAGGAATAGCATTCCCTAGCATGGTCGGCGCTCCCGTGGATATTTTGCGATTCAGTGGTGAATTTCTGCCTTTTTCTCCATGTATATGGTGAGATTCATGTCTGCCGCCAACGCTAACGGAACACGTTTTCAAGTGCCGCTTTGTTTTGACAAAGGCAGGCGCAGTGGTCACAGAAATATGCGTATTTCTTCCGTTGACTGTTTCAACGGCGTCCATGCAAGACACACCCGTACCTTCCGAGTCCACGCCGGCTGGCGCTGTCTCAAGCGATAGTTGTCTGGTAGATGTTTTTGCAGAGGAACTTTCTGATGACACTTTTGATGGTGTGTCTGCTGGTTTGTCAGTGGGAACCTCAGTACACGAAGAGACGTCCTTCATGGGCAAGTCATCAGCTTCATCCTCCTTTGTGCCACTAGTTTCAAGAACTTCGACCTCTGGGATTGTGCTGGCTGATACGTCATATTTTTCTTTTTTCACCGACATAGAGTCTCTTTTGTCCACTTTTGCACTTAAAGGCCTGCTTGAACCTCGACGTGAACGTTGTTCATTCTCAGGCGAAAGTTCACTGCCACTAGGGCTGAGAGTTTGTTGCTCAAGTTCGTCAGCCGTGGCCAGTGTATCTTTGTCCATTTCAAGGCCTTCTTGGGGATAGAAGACGTCAAATTCCAGCATGACCTTTCGTATCTTGGTTGTGTCCTGTTAAAAAACAGAAATTTGTTTTTGCTTTTGCAATAGAATCGCAGCGGCCCCATAAACCAGGGAGGAAGGAGTTCGGTTGACGAAAATGTCTGCAAGAAAAATTAATTAAACAAAGCTAGAAGCTGCATTATCACACACACACGTGACACACACACCGTGGCACGCACACACACGTGACACACACACGCATGGCGTACGTACGCACACACACACACACACACACACGCCGGCGCGCGCACCGCATTTCATTCAAACAAAATCATTTGTCTAAGCAGTAAGCATCTTACATTATTGATGCTTTTGGTCCTCTGCCCGTCACCTCTTCCCTTGATGCAGGACTGAAGAGACCTGTCCTGATTGTAGATGTAGGCCATGGTGACGTAGCTAATGACGTTGTGGTACTTCTCCAGCTTCGTCAAGGCATACAGAACGTCATCCAGCAACTGCCCCTTCAGTACACGCAACAGACAGCCTTCCTCCCAACGGTCTGAGAACAAGAACTCAAAAAAACTCCCTGCACATAGAGCAGTCAGTGCACAAAGGACATGAAGGAAATCATGAAAGCTTTCTTGGCTTTGAAAATGTGGATGCTCGCGGCTACCCTCTCAAGCCGGTTATGCGAGTATAGAAGCTGAACTTGACTGACACGTAGAGTCTAGGGCATTGACAATAGAGTAAAAGAGGCTGTCAGATTTCAAGTAGATGAACTTGTTCAGTCCAATGCCCGCTTTTTGAAACGGAATAAAGTGGGGGAAACAAACTATTTTCTGCTGTCTGTAAAGTTAAGTTCTGGGGGTATTCGATCGTGACCGACCATTGACCACAAATGCGTTCTCAGAAAATAAATCAAACTCCATTCCCCATCCCTTACCCCACCCGCCGAGTTTATATCAGGGGTGTATCAGTCTGGAGTGTTACAGACGAGCATGCATTTCTTTTTCTTCTTGAAATTGAATGCCGGAATCACACTTGAAGAGTGACTGACGTTGGAGTCATCTGCGATGCCTAGACACCTAGCTTTCTTATCAAGTATGTTTGGTCTTACCTGTGCTCAGCTCCAGTCTGCGTATTACACCCGGTGAGGCTGTCTTGTCTGCTTCAGAGAGCAATCCGCCTTTGAGCCCAGCACCCTTACCCGCTCCGGATCGTTCACCGGTCTGTGTTTTAGGCTTCTTCACCTTGTCCACAACACACTTTTCCTTGTCCACAATCCTCTCCACAAGGACCACGGACGGGTGCTGGTAGCCCAGGCTGCATTTAGGCTGGAACCATTTCGCCTTGTCTTCCGTGTAAGCGTCCTGGTCAAAGTCTTCGTGTTTGTTCGGTAGGTAGGGAACATCGATGTCAACGCGCTGAACCCGAAGTGACTGTGCTGTCAGGGCTCGACGACACGTCTCCAACATTATGATCTTTTGTCAGCGCCTATCTTGCACACCACCCCAGATCTGCAAACAAATTCACGGTTTTTATGGCATACGAGCATCCATTCATTTGAACACATACCAAGCATCAACACCTTACCTGCTTCATGTGGAAAGTATGCTTTTTTTGCTGAATTAATTTTGCAGATCGACACTGGTATTACAATCACTTCACCACAACTGCACAGCAAGCAGTCAGATCAGGCTGCTGAATTTCAGAATGTGCCCAAGTGAAATGATGCTCTACTTACATGTAATAGCCAGGAGAGACATGTGGTGATGAACATATGATTGTTTACATCAGAGATATTGTAATGATGATCCACTGACTCCGGCACATGTAAAAGCCCGGAGAGACATGTGTTGATGAACATGTGATTGTTTACATCGCTACATCTTTCTTTCTTTATTTGGTGTTTAACGTCGTTTTCAACCGTTCAAGGTTATATCGCGACGGGGAAAGGGGGGGGGGATGGGATAGAGCCACTTGTTAATTGTTTCTTGTTTACAAAAAGCACAAATCAAAAAATTGCTCCAGGGGCTTGCAACGTAGTACCATATATGACCTTACTGGGAGAATGCAAGTTTCCAGTACAAAGGATTTAACATTTCTTACAATTACATACTGCTTGACTTCTTCTTCTTCTTCTGCGTTCGTGGGCTGAAACTCCCACGTACACTCGTGTTTTTTGCACGAGTGGAATTTTACGTGTATGACCGGTTTTTTTACCCCGCCATTTAGGCAGCCATACGCCGTTTTCGGAGGAAGCATGCTGGGTATTTTCGTGTTTCTATAACCCACCGAACTCTGACTTGGATTAGATCTACAGGATTTTTTTGTGCGCACTTGGTCTTATGCTTGCGTGTACACACGGGGGTGTTCGGACACCGATGAGAGTCTGCACACAAAGTTGACTGAGAAATAAATCTCTCGCCGAACGACAAGCTAGAACGCTAACATTTTATGTGCAAATCATGCAGAGGCTACTTGTGTGTGTAAATAAATTTTATGAAGATTGCTTTAGTTTTGTTCAATTTATGACGTTTTGTTTGGGTACTCTTTTTTTTGGGGTCACTCTGTACTATTTCGGTTCAGAAAATCGCAAGGGTGCAAGATATACCACTCAGTCAAACTCAACTGAAGTAAAAAAAAAAAAAAATGGAGACATCTTTTTGTATGGATGGTACCTCAGTTTCGGCCAAGAACATACGTGCATGCCCGACTTTGGACGAAACGTGTGGCAAAGGACTGACCTGCTTTGTATGTTGGCCTGCACTGTTAATGCCCGATCAATTGGGAATAGAATATCTTGCAATGCAAACAGGCGGCAAGCACGACGACCGTCGCATGGTAAAAGACACAGTTCTTAATCATTTGTGACGCAATTGACACGGTGCGTCATTGGCCATCGCGTCATTGCTGAAAAAGTACCCGAATGATGTATCACCACACACATCATGCCACAGGAGCCTATAAATGCCGGTGGGTTGAACGAAGTACATGACTCTGTCGTGTACCCTGTTCCTTTGGCCTTACTGTAGAAGGGGACGTCAATCGACCGGCACATTGATACACTTGAAGCTCATGTATCAAGCATATGACCGTCTACGGAGTTCTACTAGTCTGTATAAATAACCAGAATTTCAAGTGTTGTGAACAAAGTGGTGTTTGTGTGTGTGTGTGTGTGCACGGTGTGTGTGTTCAGTCGTTTGCGCGCACGCGCGTAGAGTAGAATACATTTGACTTTGATGTGCACATGGGCATGATTTAAAGTCTGTGATAGTGTCCAAAAGTAACGTCAAGACTTGGGTCACTTCACGCTGAGATCGAAACGTCCGACACGATCATTCTCTAACATGTTTTCTGTTTATTCTGACAAAAGCACCATACCCCTTTCTCTGGTCGCTTTCTGTGTAGTGTGAGAATTTTTCGCTGTTTTACATTTGAAAAAATCCAATTTTTGCACAAAAAGCAGCCAGCCTCTAGATTTTTGGAATGTGTCAAAGCGACCGGATGCTGTTAGTACATGTATAAATTAAGTATAAGTTACACCTCCGTCCATCCATGGTATCGCACACAGCTGCACTGTGACAGTATCCAACAGCCGGTCGATCATTATTTGCTCCTTCATCACAACACTACAGTCTCCTTACTACTATTATTCACTAGTGAACAGTAGTAGTAAGGGACTGGGTAAGCATGCAGGAGTAGTAATGATCGACCGGCGGTTGGATACAAGCTCCTGTGGTATCCGTGGTATTTTGTCGAGACTGGGTCAATGATATGACATCACTCGAGGCTCTGCCGAGAGTGACGTCATTATATTCATTCACCCCGTCGAGACATAATACTGGTCACGCGAAACCGTGGATGACTCGGAGGTGTAACGTATATATTGCATGACCAAAGTAAGGACAATTTGTCATGGGATGTGGAAACAAAGCATGGAAAATTCACCATGGACAGAATAATCAGCGCAAGCCTTGAAGTTGTGGAACTATATTTTGTGTCAGTCTTGGCAAGCCACATATTTTCGCACTACGCACGAAATAGCGCCGCAATGTTGTACAATAAAACATTATAGTCACCTGGCTGGCTATAGTGGAAAGGTTACTTTTGGTGGTCACATTAGATATTATGTTTTTTGGAAAGTTCGTTTTATTTGCAGCCACAGTTCGGTAAACAACAAATGGCTAAACCCAACCACCTAAGAATGAGAAGCGTTTTTGTAACATGACCCATATTCTGCAAAAATGCAGCCATGACGCAGGGGGTAGGTTACAAAAAACCGTCATGTACCGCTTGACTGCATACGGATATAAGCAAATTATACCTTAAACGAAAGCTAAAGATTTTTGCCATCAGACAGCAAGTAAAATGCCTAATTCGTATACACAGTTTTATTTTTAACAACATCTGTATAACATGCGGACGACAAAACAGGAAATGCCATTTTCTCAATCGCTAACTGAACGCCTGGTTGAAACCGCAATCAAAAACATCTTGAAAATTGTTTATTCTCACAGCTAGAATTATTTTACATCAACAATTGTTAATTTACCGAGGAAAACAACAGTCACATAAGATACATAATGGATGATTTTGAATCAACTCCGAAAACCGAACCGGGTCGAAGCAAAAAAGAGTTTACACATACACAGGCTTGAAAAAGGATAATTTGGTTCAATCTGTTAGATTTTTACCCATAACGTTAAAGATCAGCTTAATATAAAAGGAAAGTGATCATTGTAAAAGGATTTTGCTATCGCAAAATAATTCAACTTCCGGTTTTACCACATGGCGTCCATAATATTATCAATTTATTACATAGCGTGCATTTGTCAGAAATTATACTAAATGTTAGAAGCGATCTTAAAGTGAAAGTAACGTTTAATAAAAGTATGCGCATTTATTTATTGATTGATATATGACTAAAATAATGGACATGTAATTTAAACGTACAAAACGACATTTTGTACACTACCTCTCTAAAAAAAACGCGACTATGACCGACCGATATGTATGTGTAAATTAGGTCATTGTTAGTGATGAAAACGGGTTTTCTTTAAAAGATAACACGCAAACTGTGAAGTTCAAGCCCATAAATGATTTTAGTACGACTTCTTCAAAACAGGTCTGTTTTTCACTCCACCAGTTTCAGTTTTAATAAAATATATGTATAGCTCTCATTTTCAAAAAAAAACTTATCTGCAATTCACTTAACCAAATACACAATGAACCCAGAAGGTATTAGAGTGAGACACTTTACAGTGAAATATGTTATGATTCCCCTTATTTCAAAATATATGCATTTTAATTGGCAGACACGATTCACGTCGTTGGTACGTGTCCTCTGGTGAGGCAACCGTTAGCATTTTTTGTCGTAAAAATTGACATTTTTAAACATAAATCATGGACAAAAAACTAATTCTACAAAAAGTGCAGGTTTTCTTGGTATAGTCAGTTAAAGCATCTTAAAATTCAAGAAATTGTGCAATTACGTGTATGTATTTGAAATGGCAGAAAATATTGAATGAAAGTGATTTTTGACTGATTGAAACCCTACCCCCACTAACAAAATGTGCCCTGAGATTAGGGGTGTTAGTTGAAGATGAATGAATAATGGCTATGGTTTTCCCCTAAAGTATTCAAAACCTAAACATATACATAGGCAAGATGTTCTACATTAACACAATTAACTTTTTAAACATATACATTATGCTTAGTACACGATACTTCCGGTTTTTCTATCGGATTACTTATACATTTAGGGGGTAAACACCTTATCGTAGAAAGAGCTTTATTTTCAAAAAGTGCAAGTAATTATTAAAAATCATACATAATATTTATATATTGGAGTTAATTTTCCTTCGAAAGTCATTTGTTTCAAGTGGCAGACAATGTCAGTTGGAGAGTTACATGTACGTAAAGTGTATAACTGTTGTCTGTGATTAGTGCATTGTGTACACATTGGCACCATTTGATCCTAAATGCTAAACGATGTCGTGATCATACCACAGTTTTAGGATAATTTACATCGCATCGATTACTAAATTGATGGTAGAATTTCACTGATAAATTCTATTTCCGGTAGCGTCAGTGCCGTTATCTGAGATAGTAACGTTTTACATGGTTTCACGTTCAGTGGTGAACGTAACGTGTGGTTTAACAAAATTACTTGCACATACAATAGTGAAGTCTGTCTGTGTGTCTTTGTTTGTGTGTTTGTCTATGTCTGTCTGTGTGTTCGTCTGTTTGTCTCTCCCTCTGTCTGTCTATCTCTTTCTCTCTGTGTCTTTGTCTGTCTGTCTGTGTGTCTCTCTCACTCTCTCTCTCTCATCTCTCTCTCTCTCTCTCTCTCTCTGCGAGGTAGGTGCACTTAAAGAGAAAGCAATACAGAAAGAAATGCATTTCTCTACCAAGAATGAAGTTTGTCTGTCTGTGTGTTTGTGTGCGTGTTTTTTTGGTTGCGTAAGTGTTTCTCTATAAGCATCTCTACGTCTTTGTTTGCGTACATAAGTGCGTGCGTGCATGTGTGGGGGTTTCTGTGTCGGTTTGTCTCACTGTGTGTATGTCTGTCATTTTGTCGGTATGTTTGTGTATGTCTTTGTGTGTGTGTGTGTGTGTGTGCGTGCGTGCGTGTGCGTGCGTGCGTGCGTGCGTGCGCGCGCGCGCGTGTGTGTGTGTGTGTGTATGAGTGCGTGCGTGTTAGTGTGTGTGTGTGTGTGATTGCAATTATTCCTCTTTTTTACATTTGGTCAAGTTTTGACTAAATGTTTTAACGTAGAGCGGGGAATCGAGACGAGGGTCGTGGTGTATGTGCGTGTGTGTGTCTGTGTGTGTGTGTGTGTGTGTGTGTAGAGCGATTTAGACTAAACTACTGGACCGATCTTTATGAAATTTGACATGAGAGTTCCTGGGTATGATATCCCCAGAATTTTTTTCAGTTTTTTGATAAGGATATTTGATGACGTCATATCCGGCTTTTCGTGAAAGTTGAGGCGGCACTGTCACGCTCTCATTTTTCAACCAAATTGGTTGAAATTTTGGTCAAGTAATTTTCGACAAAGCCCAGACTTCGGTATTGCATTTCAGTTTGGTGGCTTAAAAATTAATTGATGACTTTGGTCATTAAAAATCTGAAAATTGTAAAAAAATATTTTTTTTATATAAAACGATCCAAATTTACGTTCATTGTATTGTCCATCATTTTCTGATTCCAAAAACATATAAATATGTTATATTTGGATTAAAAACAAGCTCTAAAAATTAAAAATTTAAAAATTATTATCAAAATTAAATTTTCGAAATCAATTTAAAAACACTTTCATCTTATTCCTAGATCCTTGTCGGTTCCTGATTCCAAAAACATATAGATATGATATGTTTGGATTAAAAACACGCTCAGAAAGTTAAAACGAAGAGAGGTACAGAAAAGCGTGCTATCCTTCTCAGCGCAACTACTACCCCGCTCTTCTTGTCAATTTCACAAAAACAAACAGATAATGACGTCATTTTAAGTGGCACAAACGTGTACATGAATGCCTTCCCTTTCGAATGATTTGCAGTTATATAATTTCTGTCAAGCGGTTTAAGTTTTATGTCCGTTTTATGAACCCAACCCTCAAAACAAGAAGAGCAAACGCTCGATCGAGTCACTTTCGCAGTTCTGAATATTATATGAGGCATCAGATGGACAGGAAGAAATTGCTATTCACAACACAATGAGTCACGTTCACATAAAATTTGAGCCCGGTCACTTTTATAGTTTCCGAGAAAAGCCCAACGTTAAGTTGTGTGTTGCCGAACAGAAAAGGCTAGTTATCTCCCTTGTTTTTCTGATAACGTTCGTAAAAGGCTACAGATGTAAATACTTTGATGTAAAGAATAATCCTACAAAGTTTCAATCACATCCGATGAACTTTGTCAAAGATATAAAATGTCTAATTTTTCCTTTGACGCTGACCTGTGACCCTGAAAAAGGTCAAAGGTCAACGAAACCATCGTTAAAGTGTAGAGGTCATTGGAGGTCACGACTAAACAAAATATGAGCCCGATCGCTTTGATAGTTTCCGAGAAAAGTCCAACGTTAAGGTGGTGTCTACGGACGGCCGGACGGCCGGCCGGACAGACTAACACTGACCGATTACATAGAGTCACTTTTTCTCAAGTGACTCAACAAGAATAGTAACGCCAAAGAAGGAAAACATACACACAAACCAACGTTTTTCTCACCGGTGGTTTGGAATATTGCCCCAAAACTTTCGATTTAGTGTTGTGGTGTTAAAATCTATCAGAAAAAAGTGTTTGCTAACGTGACGCCAAAAAGTAACCAAAACGGTCCT
>NC_090246.1:52588219-52743219 GCF_037325665.1 Littorina saxatilis
GAGAGACAGAGAGAGAGAGAGAGAGAGACAGAGAGAGAGAGAGAGAGAGACAGACAGTCAGTCAGATAGACAGTCAGATAGACGGATAGACAGATAGACAGACAGACAGAGCAACTGACAACAGACATACAGAGATCTACGGACAGACAGACAGAGAGACAGACAGTCTCTTGGAGACAAACAGGCAGACAGACACTGTTCCGCCGCTTTGGTAGAGGGATAGTTACAATCACTACTACTCTTTAAAAGTATGGGTTTGTGTGAACCCGCGCCATCGGTAGTGTTTATGTAAATTATCATTATCAATTAATCCCAGCGAAGCTGGAGGTATCCCGTGAACGCTATACTGTAATCGATTTGAGAAATGTGCACACCGAATAATACATGATAAAGAAGGATTCGTTGTGCCCGGCTACGTGCTACAGTTGGAGATGGAAGTTCACCAAAAATGGGGACCATACTAACAAAAATACGGTGGGTAAAATAGGCGCCCCCATTTTTTCAGCAAACGCCACCCCAGGCCGCTTTGGACGGGTAGAAATTCCGTAGTTTCCAAGTCTATGGATAAAGCTCGCGTAAGAAGAATACGTCACGGTCGAAAGTCTTTGACGTCAATTAATGCATCATGACGTCATGCCTCCCTGTAGTCTTTCTCTCTCGCGCAGTGTGTGTGTTTGTGTTCATTTTGTGCACATGTGTTAGTGTTACTGTGTGTGTGTGTGTGTGTGTGTGTGTGTGTGTGTATTTGTGTGTGTGTGTGTGTGTGTGTGCGCGCACGCGTGCATGAGTCTGTACTCGTATGTGTGTGGTGTGTGTGTATTCAGTTGTGTGTGTGTGTGTGTGTGTGTGTGTGCGTGCGCACGCGTGCATGAGTCTGTACTCGTGTGTGTGTAAATGTGTGTGTGGGTATAAGTGTATGTGTGTGCGTGTATGTGTGTTTGTTTGTAAAGGTGTGCATGTCCGTCTGTCCATATGTGCGTATGGGTGTGTGTTTTGTGTGTATGAAGTTTTTTGTTAGAGAGTGTGTGAGTGAGTGTGTGTGTGTGTGTGTTTGAGAGAGAGAGAGAGAGAGTGTGTGTGTGTGTGTGAATGTGTGTGTGCATGAGTTTGTGTGTATGTTTGTGTGTGTATGAGTGTGTATATGTGTTTGTTTGTAAAGGTGTGTGTGTCCGACTGTCTATGTGCGTATTTGTTTGTTTGTTTGCTCAACGCCCAGCCGACCACGAAGGGCCATATCAGGGCGGTGCTGCTTTGACATATAACGTGCGCCACACACAAGACAGAAGTCGCAGCACAGGCTTCATGTCTCACCCAGTCACATTATTCTGACACCGGACCAACCAGTCCTAGCACTAACCCCATAATGCCAGACGCCAGGCGGAGCATGCCACTAGATTGCCAATTTTAAAGTCTTAGGTATGACCCGGCCGGGGTTCGAGCCCACGACCTCCCGATCACGGGGCGGACGCCTTACCACTAGGCCAACCGTGCCGGTCTATGTGCGTATAAGTGTGTGTTATGTGTGTATGAGATTTGTGTCAGTCAATGTGTGTGTGTGTGTGTGTGTGTGTGTGTGTGTGTGTGTGTGCGTGCGTATGTACAGTGTGTGTGTGTGTGTGGGGGGGTGTTTGTTTGTTTGTTTGTTTGCTTAACGCCCAGCCGACCACGAAGGGCCATATCAGGGCGGTGCTGCTTTGACATATAACGTGCGCCACACACAAGACAGAAGTCGCAGCACAGGCTTCATGTCTCACCCAGTCACATTATTCTGACACCGGACCAACCGGAGTGTGTGTGTGTGTGTGAATGTGTGTGTGCATGAGTTTGTGTGTATCAGTGTTTGTGTGTGTATATGTGTTTGTTTGTAAAGGTGTGTGTGTCCGTCTGTCTATGTGCGTATTTGTTTGTTTGTTTCCATAATTATCAGGGCGGTGCTGCTTTGAGACTGATATAACGTGCGCCACACAAAAGGCAGAAGTCGCAGCACAGGCTTCATGTCTCACCCAGTCACATTATTCTGACACCGGACCAACCAGTCCTAGCATGTACTAACCCCATAATGCCAGCCGCCAGGCGGAGCACCCACTAGATTGCCAATTTTAAAGTCTTAGGTATGACCCGGCCTGGGTTCTAACCCACGACCTCCCGATCACGGGGCGGACGCCTTACCACTAGGCCAACCGTGTATGTGCGTATGAGTGTGTGTATTGTGTGTATGAGATTTGTGGTAGTCAATGTGTGTGTGTGTGTCTGTGGGTGTGTGCGTGCGTACATGCGTGCGTATGTACATGTGTGTGTGTGTGTGTGTCTGTTTGTTTAAGAGATAAAGAGAGAGAGAGAGAAAGAGAGAGAGAGAGAGAGATAGAGAGAGAGAGAGTGTGGGTGGGTTGGTTTGTGTTTGTGCGTAAGTGTATGTGTTTGTATGTGTGTTTGTTTGTAAAGGTGTGTATGTCCGTCTGTCTATAAAATTATGTGCGTATGGGGGTGTGTTTTGTGTGTACAGTGAAGTGTGTGTGAGAGAGTGAGTGAGTGCGTGTGAGTGAGTGTGTATGTGTGTACGTGTGTAACTTGGGTGTGTGTGTGTGTGTGTTTGAGAGAGAGAGAGAGAGAGAGAGAGAGAGAGAGAGAGAGAGAGAGAGAGAGAGAGAGAGAGAGAGAGAGAGAGAGAGAGAGGTTTGTCTTTCGCTGGGGTATGCAGTGCCTTGGCGTTGCACATCTACTTAATTGTAGTTCTCTAAGACTTTATTTCTGTTTGATTTGTAATATGTTGGGAAGACATATTTATCAATTGATCAACAAAATACACCATAATACAAAACGACACAACATTGTTACAGTCATTATTGGCCAACGTTGAAGAAGGCCTCAATCTTCCCGCGCCGAAGACCAGATTAATAGGTGCTTGATTTTGGTATTTTGATTTACATAACATCAAACCTTTCTTGGGGTTCATGGTCATGGCAACAGCCATATTAATATTATATGATGTATGATTTTATATTTCAGCATATGTGAATTACATGTCATCATACCAAACTGTCATACATTTTTATTCCTACATTGTTCTGATTGATCACAACCAAACCTACTATCATTGGACACATCCAAATGCAAGCGCCTGTTTTTGACAACTTATCAGTTCAACTTGCTTGGATCTCTTGTTTGGCCTGTAGGTAAAATTTGCAATGTATTTTCTGATTTGTGCACAAAAGCTTTTTTTTTTTAAAATTTTTAAACATAACAATGTTTAATGTCGCTGTATGTTTGAAAGACCATGGTCAAATTTGTAAAACAAATGTTAAATTAGAAAATAAATAACATTTTGGTTCATGATTTTCCCTACACCTGTGCTGAAAATAAGACATAAAAATGTTGGTATATAAGTCACTCAAATGCAGAGTAGTATGAATGGTTTGAGTTTGTTGCGGTTAACCCTGCACAGTTCGGCCTATGATGTTTTTGTTGAACAATTTTGCCGTCACCCCTCCCATAGAGTGACGTATTTCACAACTTCCTGTGTTACACAAACTCAGTGATGACCAATTTTGCCTTCACCCCTCCCATAGGGTGACGGATTTCACAACTTTCTACTGATGAACAATGTTGCCTTCACTCCTCCCATAGGGTGACGGATGTCACAACTTCCTGTGTACACTGACAAACTGATGACGTATTTCACAACAAAATGGCGCTGCCCATGGTCAACCTCGAAACTATCCGTATAGAATGGGGGCCTCCTGGCCCCCATAACAAGTTCTCAGAAGCATGAAGAGTGTCACCGTCAGGGCAAGTGTCAGCAATTTTTTTTACATCATCACTTGCACTGACGTGCACACGGCCTGACCGAGGATGGATATCTTGGCGATACTGTTGCTAGTGAGCTGGCGCGCCTACCTTTCTTGTTGATAGTGACAGTCACTTCTTCTGACAGCCAGTTGGCTTTCCACTTGTTTTTCACACTTTGGTCGTCGATCGTAAGAGCTTCCACAGCCGACAAAACAATACGGAATCCAGACGCCATGATGCTACCTTTTTCACCTTCGGCGTTTGGAGATCGGCAGCCAATCAAAACAACCCGCAAACCGCCATCGGTGAATAAAGCCTAGGCGATAATCGTCGGAGATCGACAGCCAATCAAACCGCGACCCATGATACTGCAATGGGTTCACGCGAGTGCTGGGGTGCGAATGCACTGACTTCAGACGCCGACAGCTTCAGCTGACGGTTCATACAACCACCACCCCCTTTTTTCTCAACGAATTTGCATCGATCTCAATAATGGTCTGTGAGCTAAGGAAAATATCGAAATTCTGATAAAATTCGGACCAGTCCCATGTCTGTTTTACCCCGCCATTTAGGCAGCCATACGCCGTTTTCGGAAGAAGCATGCTGGGTATTTTCGTGTTTCTATAACCCATCGAACTCTGACATGGATTACAGGAATGAGGATTTTTTCGTGCGCACTTGGTCTTGTGCTTGCGTGTACACACGGGGGTGTTCGGACACCAAGGAGAGGCTGCACACAAAGTTGACTCTGACTCTGAGAAATAAATCTCTCGCCGAACGTGCAGTCAGGGCCAAAGAGGATGATCGCGACTAGCACAACACATATTACAATGCTGATTTTGTGTTCGAAGATGTTAATACTTTAAGTGCAGATTTTCTGGTTGAATCAGGTTTCTAGTGTGCTTATCATAGGTGATTTTCAGTTCAACTGTGAAGAAGAATGCTACAGGTGGCATCTTCATTGGCATTTGTCTGTTCCTGTTCGTGGCTGAAAAACCATAACCAAAGCAGTAAATCGTCTGCAAGCTCTTCCTGCATGAATTGAATGAAGTGAAGTTGGAACTGAATGAACAGGATGCACATTTTTGAATACAAGGAAGAAAGAGGAGAGAAGAATGACAATATACCGGGAACAAATTCAGCACTTTGTAAACCCACCAACCGTATTTGAGACCATACACCACAGCGGTATGTACGATACCTGCCATCAATCTTTCTTTATTTGGTGTTAAACGTCGTTTTCAACCACGAAGGTTACCTGCCATCAATGTAACTCAAGGCAATTGGTGCTGGCCAGACACTTTAATACTCTTCTCGACATACATACATTTAATTAACTTGAACAACAATGGACATTTTCCAACAGACAATTTCCTTTGCTTTGATGTATCACAATCACTTTCAAGGCGACTGTTTTTAAAAACGTTTAATCCCAAAATTCTGCTCAAAAATCTTCATAAAATGGCTTGTTTTGAGAACAGCTTTAACATGATGCAATCAGTATCACCCACACAAACCAAAAACACACAACTTTTCTGCACTTCATCTGCTGCCACAAAAATCTCAACCCAACCGTCCTTTCAATTAAAAAAAAAAAAAATATATATATATATATATATACCTTTGCACTGCCTGTCATACTGAACATGTTTCGTTCACTTTGTACTAAACGGTGCACATCAGCTCATTCACACCTAAACATTCATATCAAATTAACAAGAGTAAATAAATGAGTCCAACACAGTCCAACTAAGACTGAACCTAACTTGACTAAAAATTAACTGAAAAAAACTATGCCCTTTGGAAACTGCAGCATGGTTCAGCAACTCATTTTCAAATACAGAACAATCAAAAAGACAAACACGACATGGCAGGATAAGTACAAAATGTTTTAAAATGTTCTCTCATCAAACACTGCGGATATCATGGAGAGCATTTTTGAGTTGCTGCCACAAACTGGAGTCTTTTCTTCATTTGAAATAAGAGATTAAAAAAAGTGTTGTTAATTGTGGCCAATGTAACCAAACAAATATTCACACATTGTTCACCAGCTAAAAAATGAATGATAAAATGAGGTGTATTTTAAAACTACCTTTTGTCTATTTACAGAAAAAATGTGGGGTGATCCAGAGATGATACACGGTACATAACACCATTACAGTCCAAAACCCCCCACTGCCCAGAATGCTGTAGTGAAGCGAAGAGTCAGATCATTAGATGACTGTGTAGTTCAGTGGGTTCAAGGGCTCTCCTGCATTGTTGAAGGGCAATACGGTTGGCTCATCCTCCTTTTAGTCGACATCCATCTGAATCATAACAAGTCGCGTAAGACGAAAATACAATATTTAGTCAAGTAGCTGTCGAACTCACAGAATGAAACTGAACGCAACGCAACGCAGCAAGACCGTATACTCGTAGCATCGTCACTCCACCGCCCGTGGCAAAGGCAGTGCCCGTGGAATTGACAAGAAGAGCGGGATATTCGTTGCGCTGAGAAGGATAGCACGCTTTTCTGTACCTCTCTTCGTTTTAACTTTCTGAGCGTGTTTTTAATCCAAACATATCATATCTATATGTTTTTGGAATCAGGAACCGACAAGGAATAAGATGAAAGTGTTTTTAAAACGATTTCGAGAAAAAAAATTTGATAATAATTTTTATATATTTAATTTTCAGAGCTTGTTTTTAATCCAAATATAACATATTTATATGTTTTTGGAATCAGAATATAATGGAGAATAAGATGAACGTAAATTTGGATCGTTTTATAAATTTTTAATTTTGTTTACAATTTTCCGATTTTTAATGACCAAAGTCATTAATTAATTTTTAAGCCACCAAGCTGAAATGCAATACCGAACCCCGGGCTTCGTCGAAGATTACTTGACCAAAATTTCAACCAATTTGGTTGAAAAATGAGGGCGTGACAGTGCCGCCTCAACTTTCACGAAAAGCCGGATATGACGTCATCAAAGACATTTATCAAAAAAATGAAAAAAACGTTCGGGGATTTCATACCCAGGAACTCTCATGTTAAATTTCATAAAGATCGGTCCAGTAGTTTAGTCTGAATCGCTCTACACACACACACACACACACACACGCACACACATACACCATACCCTCGTTTCGATTCCCCCTCGATGTTAAAATATTTAGTCAAAACTTGACTAAATATAAAAAGACAGGCTTTCAGCAAATCTAATTGACCAAACCGAGAGGCAAAGTAAGCTGTATCTGATGAGGGCAATGACATTGAATATGTTTTTGTTTGATGAGAATCTTTGTCAACCTGCCAAGCGTTTATCAGTCAAACAGTCTGTAATGGCCACACTGGATTTTTTTTCCAACCATATTTAATTATACTTTCTGACCCCTTCGTTTTGCGACTGACTGTCAACATTTCAGAAGTCGTAAGACATAATTTCTACTGTACTTTACAACCCTGGCCTAAGATGTGTAAAAAGGTGCAGATTGTCAGAAAAGAGGGTGCTCTTTCTTTCTTTATTTGGTGTTTAACGTCGTTTTCAAGAGGGTGCTCTGGTGAGGTGAATAGGAACAAATGGAAAATCAACGGTATCATTTGTTCATAACTTAAACCAGTGCAAAAACTGACAAATCTTTCTTGTGTAAACCGTTTGGCTTACCATCAAAGATCTTCACAGGCTCGAACTTGGGATTAAACCATCCCTCCACTGAGACACTTACCAAAAATTACTAGCTTGGATCTGCTGTGTGCAGCGTGGCAATTGTTTGATGCATTGGATACTTGTGCAGCCATGTTCTTATTTCATACAAAAGTAAGGCCAGACATGAGATGGTGTGCCATACTGTTTTTATGGTAAGGTCTGTGCCATGAAGGGTTGACACCTGTTACCTGCAGGTCACATGACAGGGGAGTTTCAAATGAAGTTGAGTAAAATTACCTTGCTGTTGTAAGCATCCAGCTGTGCGTTCAGTTCTTCTAACGTGGGTGTAGCCTTGCTCTCTGCTCGACCACCCCTGCCACGACCCCGGCCCCTGCCTCCTCCTCTAGAACCGCCACGACCCCTTGAAAAACCACCACCGCCGCCACCGGAACTACGGCCGCGTCCTCCACCTTGCTGACTGTACCTGAAAGAATTCATTATAATGAACAAGGTGTAATGGCTTTCTTCAGTCTGAAACCAAACCCCAGTCAAAAGCTGCTTAATGGAATGAAAATGTTTTCACAAACAGAAAAAAATGAAAAACAAAAATGAAAACAAATAACTAAGTTAAAAATTTAGTCAAAAACTTGACTGAATGTAACAAAAGGAGACTCACAAGTTTGGACTGCTGCATTCTTCTGGCAAAAAATCATACTACAACCAAAAGCAATCTTACAGTATAGCTGAGACCTAAAAGCCTTTAACAAAATATGAGGCAAGGGGAACAAAAACCATGCAATGGCTCCACACAACAAAAATACCAAGGAAACTAAAATTCCTCAAACAGTGCACAAGCCATTCAGAGAACTATAAAAACAGCAGAACTGATTATTTTAAATACATAACAAGTCGCGTAAGGCGAAAATACAATATTTAGTCAAGTAGCTGTCGAACTCACAGAATGAAACTGAACGCAATGCCATTTTTCAGCAAGACCGTATACTCGCAGCATCGTCAGTCCACCGCTCATAGCAAAGGCAGTGAAATTGACAAGAAGAGCGGGGTAGTAGTTGCGCTAAGAAGGATAGCACGCGTTTCTGTACCTCTCTTTGTTTTAACTTTCTGAGCGTGTTTTTAATCCAAAGATATTATATCTATATGTTTTTGGAATCAGGAACCGACAAGGAATAAGATGAAAGTGTTTTTAAATTGATTTCGACAATTTAATTTTGATAATAATTTTTATATATTTAATTTTCAGAGCTTGTTTTTAATCCAAATATAACATATTTATATGTTTTTGGAATCAGCAAATGATGGAGAATAAGATAAACGTAAATTTGGATCGTTTTATAAATTTTTATTTTTTTTTTACAATTTTCAGATTTTTAATGACCAAAGTCATTAATTAATTTTTAAGCCACCAAGCTGAAATGCAATACCGAAGTCCGGGCTTCGTCGAAGATTACTTGACCAAAATTTCAATCAATTTGGTTGAAAAATGAGGGCGTGACAGTGCCGCCTCAACTTTCACGAAAAGCCGGATATGACGTCATCAAAGACATTTATCAAAAAAATGAAAAAAACGTTCGGGGATTTCATACCCAGGAACTCTCATGTCAAATTTCATAAAGATCGGTCCAGTAGTTTAGTCTGAATCGCTCTACACACACACACACAGACAGACAGACACACGCACATACACCACGACCCTCGTTTCGATTCCCCCTCGATGTTAAAATATTTAGTCAAAACTTGACTAAATATAAAAAGCTATGCAAATATAAAACAGAAAAATTACTGATCTTACAGTTTCCAGTCTCTGGAACATACCTTAATCAGACACTCGAATCGGGCCATACCCCATGGTTTGTTTAACCCACGCAACTCTTGTCATTGATCCAGAAATCAGTTAACTTACCCTCTTCCGCCGCCGCCACCACCTCCTCCTCCACCACCACCACCACTTGGCAGTCTGCTCTGAACGCCATCTGCTCCAACCAGCTGTATGCTCATTGCACGTCCTGAAACAAAGAAGTCACAAGTAACAAAACCATCCTGTCCTGTTGGACAAGGGGAAGCATATAGTTGGTCTGACAATAACATCTCAAACCAGTTTCAACACTCCTTTTGATGTGAGCAACGAAAACATCCCCATAACATCAATCAATCAATCAATCAATGAAGCTTATATCGCGCATATTCCGTGGGTACAGTTCTAGGCGCTCTGCAGTGATGCCGTGTGAGATGAAATTTTATACGGCCAGTAGATTGCAGCCATGTCGGCGCATATTTACCTTTCACGGCCTTATTCCAAGTCACACGGGTATGGTAGACAATTATTAACTGTGCCTAAGCAATTTTGCCAGGAAAGACCCTTTTGTCAATCGTGGGATCTTTAACGTGCACACCCAATGTAGTATACACGGGGGGTGGTTCGGACACCGAAGAGAGTCTGCACACAAAGTTGACTCTGTGAAATAAATTTCCGCCGAACCTGGGATCGAACTCGCGCTGACAGCGGCCAACTGAATACAAATCCAGCGCGCTACCAACTGAGCTATATCCCCGCCCCGGGTTTGGTTCTTTTAACAAGCTTTAAAGCAAACACACAGATTCATGGGTGGGACTGAAAAATGTCATGAACCCTGAAGAATTTTAAAGGGGCCCCAGACGCTGAAGGATTTGAATAATTAACAACAAGAAAACGTCACCACAGACATTAGAATCCCACCCATGCAGATTTACACCGAATCAAATCCCAAAATGAAGTATACTGTAAAAATTGCAAGTTTTACACTGAATCAAATCCCAAAATGAAGTATACTGTAAAAATTGTAAGTTTTGCTGCAGCATCAATAGAAAATATTTACATGGGCAACACAGCAGACTGTTGCTACATACCATCTAAAGGAACATTGTTGTACTGTTTCATTGCCTTGACTGCATCTGTTCTTCTTGCGTAAATAACTTCAGCAGTGCCAAGAGATCGCCCTGATCTGTCATAGTGAACTGCTGCTTTTGTCAGCTGGCCAAATTCTGCAAACAATTCCTGCAAACCAGTAAACAAGTGGAAGAATTAGAAATGTGTTGACACGACAGAGAACACGCTTGAAAACAAGTTAAATGAATGATGACACAGCTGCTTTCATTGCAGAGAACGACACATTCATACATTTAACCAGTCTTAACTTTAAAATATGCCTATGTAAGCACAGTGTTTGGAGCAAACATATCAACAACAATGCTAGTAAAGCACAAGACAAGCATTTTGTCTCCCTTAGTACATACCTGTATATCGGAGTCATTAACACCAAAGTCCAGGTTGGAGACCAGCAATTTGCCAGAAGTGGATTGTGGACCTGTGCGTGATGCTATAGATACACCCCCTCTGCGGAAACCCCCACCACTGCCATCATACATGTCATGTTGCCACACATCTGGGAGCTCCTTTGGCTAAAGAAAACAAACAAAATAACAAACATGAGACGCAATATGTCATTTGCAATACCTTCACCATCTCCTTTTCTATGTTACTTAATCTATCTCATATTCATTACTCAACGATACACTCCTGACACTTACAGCTTTGTAAAAGTTTGATAAGAAAATGGTTGACATTATTGCCTGGGTACAGTTTCATCTACAGCAGTCCCTCTCATGAACGGACACCCTTGGGCCATAGCAAAACTGTCCCTACATTGCAGGTGTCCAGTCACGGGAGGGGTGACCACACCACCCCCTCCTCCATACACTCACACAGACACACAAACAACAGGATTGAGTCTATGCTAACAGGGATGTTGCCACAAAATCATACCTATAGGACAAGGGGCTGTACTTTGCAGGGACTGCTGTATTTAACTGAGTCACCGAGTGCAGTCACATGTGTGAAACCTAGGAAAAACAAATTGACTGGAAAAGATATGAGACAGGGGTCCAGGGGCCGCCTAGACCCTGGCGGGGTATGGGGCAGTGCCCTGTTAGGGGATCCAGGGGCCCAACGCCCTACAACGAATTTTGGCATTTTAAAGGTGATTTTGTGGCCTGTCCTGGGTTTATATACAAAAAAATTACACTTTAATGCCCGTTAAAACCCACAAAAAGACTGATCAGACTGCAAAAAATTTGAAATCAAAATCAAGCAAAAAATTGGAATCCCTATTTTTTGAAAAAATGTTACTGGTTTATATGTACAAAGACAAACAGAAAATGACAAAACTGAACAAAACCATATCATAGAAGTATATGAAATGAAAACCTGAAGCTCGAGTCTTATCTTTGTTTACTAAGGCAAAAAAAAAAGAAGTTGTATGTTTCTGGTCACCCGACCCTACCTGTTTTTTCCCGCCGACCCTAGACTTTTTTTTTTATTATTGCATTTAAAAAAAAAAAGAAAAAAAAAGCGCGTCAAAACGAAAGTAACAGACAGCAGATGACACAAGGGGGATAACCATGCATCCCTTTTGTCTCATTTGTTTTATAATGTGTTGTCTTTCTCTTTGTATAGTAAGTCTTTGCGTCACTGTATAGTTATTTCCTAGCCTGACAAAAACACAAAAAACAAAAAAAATCCCTACCTACCCACCCTATTTTTTGTAGCCATGTTACCAGAAACATACAACTTTTTTTTGTGTGGCCTAACCTTTCTTTCTTTATTTGGTGTTTAACGTCGTTTTCAACCACGAAGGTTATATCGCGACGAGGGAAAGGGGGGAGATGGGATAGGGGAAAGGGGGGAGATGGGATAGAGCCACTTGTTAAGTGTTTCTTGTTCACAAAAGCACTAATCAAAAAATTGCTCCAGGGGCTTGCAACGTAGTACAATATATGACCTTACTGGGAGAATGCAAGTTTCCAGTACAAAGGACTAAACATTTCTTACATACTGCTTGACTAAAATCTTTACAAACATTGACTATATTCTATACAAGAACCATTCAACAAGGGTAAAAGGAGAAACAGAATCCGTTAGTCGCCTCTTACGACATGCGGGGGGGCAGAGAAATAAGGATGTGAAAAAGAAGACTTTTGGTAAGTGAAATAAAGGTGATGGATCCAGTCAGGTAGAAATAAGACAACAAGAAAAGAATTGGAAAACTGCAGGGAATAGTAGGGAGAGTTTTCTTGGTGAAAGGACTGGTAAGGCAGAAATAAGACAAAAGAAGAGAAATAAAGGGGTGGGGTAGCTCTGTTTAAACGCTCCCGCCGCGTGAAGGCGACCCCATGGGAGCGTGGCCTAACCTAAAAAGTTAACCAAAGATAAGCATTGAAGTTGAACCAAAGTCAAGATCCAAAGATACGGAGCATTAAAGAAAGAATTAAATGGACGATGCAAACCTAGACTTTATCACTAAGTCTGTAAAGCTTTCTCTGGGAGTTAGCGTCCAACGTGTGCATATTTCTTCCCGATAATTTCTTCATAATTTATCACTTTGGGGCAGATGGCAGACAAATTTCTTAAGATTGTATCAAGATTCTGAAGCCACCCCGAAACAGTCAGCCGTTTTCTTCTAATCAATCCGGTTTGTTCGCTTGGTCAGCACCAATCAACTCTGTGAAAGCGTTCAGACTTGAAACTGGCATCTTCAACGCTTAAATCATTTCATCATTACACCTGCCTGTCATACCATGGAAAAAAGCGGTTTTGTTCTGAAATAGAGCCTTTTATTTGCTGTCAGAGAAATTAAGTGACTTGACAGTCAGACCACAAGACGCGGGCTCTATTTTTACACAAAAGAGCACGTCTGATCAAGCCGAAACCAGATTGCGTTAGCATTCAAACAAGTTTTGCAAGTAACTAATTTTTCAAATGGTCAAAATTTCAAATTGACTGAATTACAAACATATTATTCTTTCTGTTGAGGGAAATACGTCATTTGACAGACTAGTTTCAACCAAGCACTCCATGTTCAAAAACCTTAACTTCTTCTAGGGCAATTCCAACAAAAAGTGATCACCTGGAGTAAAATTTCATATTGAAGTTAGGATTGATTTCTTACTACAGTATAATTAACAGATAACTCAGCTTCAGATATCTTGGCTTTTGAACTTTTCATCTGAGTGATTTCCCTTGATGGCAGCCATTTTGTTTTTAGCTGTAAAAATATATGGAGGAGCAGAGAAAAGGTGGGTGTCACATAAACTGTTTTCTTACCATCTTATAGTTTTTTTTCTAAAACTTTTTCACTCCAATAGAGGACAGACAGTCTATCCTTTCAATAAAGCATACTTAGTTTAGATTTGCTAGCTTTATTGTTGGCAAAATTGGATAGGAAAGATCACTCCAGGTGAAAGACACGTCAGTTACGTTTTGATAGTGTTTGTTTTAATCCTGAACTAAGGAATGGAACATTAAAATCAAAATTTTGGGTATTCTTGAATATTCACCCAAGGAATATAGAAAGCCTAAATGTACCAAGATTTGTTGTAACTGACGTGGCACTTCAATGTAACTGACGTGGCATTTCAATGTAACTGACGTGGCATTGGTGTAACTGACGTGGCACTTGAACATAATTGACATGGAAATAGAGCAGATTTTAGTTTGTAATCTGTTCACATTTAAATAAATTATGCTGAGTTAGTTTCAGACTATGTTTCAACAATGTATCCATGGAAGAAAATCCAGCCTACTCTTGAATCATCAGCATTCCAAGTGACTAACAAATTATATTTTATCTTCTTGAGATTGAGCTATGCCACCAAAGACAGCAGCGCAGCGCATGCAGCTGTACAGACAACGTTTGTCTGAAGAAGCAAAAGATAAAGTCAAGGAGAAAAACAAGGAGCAACAAAAAAGATGCAGGAAGAAGTGGACGCTACAAAGAAGAAAGTCGGAAAGTGTAAAAAGCACTGAAAGGAAATCTCTGTCACGAAAAAGAAATAAAACCTGAACAATACTATGCAGTTGATTATGTTGATCGGTTTTACATTGGTCGAGTTCTTGGCGATGGAAAGAAATCGGGGTTCTTTTCAATGAAATTTCTTCATCAAATGTCTGAAGATGGAGAGCTGCATTTTTACTGGCCAAAAAAAGATGATTCTGACCAAGTCTTTCACACAAATGTGTTCTTTGGGCCAGTTGAACTCCAAGGTTGTGGAAAGTTCACATGCTCATCTGTGAAGGATATTCAGGACAGGTTTTCAACTCTAAAATAAAAGATTTGAGAAACCTTCAAAAACAGGAAGACTTTCTGTTACATTTACCGTGATGGACGAGAAACAGGTCTTTGAAAACTGGAAGACTTTTTGATCACATAAAATTTAAGCTGTGATGGACGAAACTGTTGAAGTTTACTGGATTTATTAAGTTCTTGTTTGATCAGACAGCAAAGCCTCATGAGAATGGTTGTCAGTGTTCCAGTCAGTGTGCAATGCAATCTCGCAGAATCCTTGCTGAAGTTGTAGTTATGATGGATAATTAGCGAGTTCACGTCAACTACATCCTTTTTTTTTCAAACGTTTCATCATTTTCTCAGGTTTTAAAGTTAATTTCAGTTTACAAAATGCTTATTCATTTTAGTTCTCATAGTAATGATAATAGTACCAATCTCTGTTAATTTATTTTTTTCCTGACGAGTCATTTTTGATTTCAATCTTTTCTTTAGTGTAGCAAAGAAAGTCTACATTTTGAATTTTGGTTATTGAAATCATATAAGTATGAATGAAAGATATGGTCAATTTCCATGTTGCTTCTAATTAAAAGTCAAAACAATCCATTTTATGTGTTCAGTTTGTTTTCATTAAGCTTTACAACTGATTTTACGTTTTTGTTTTCACAGGACACGTCAGTTACGTTCACAGCCGCCACGTCAGTTACAATTTCATTTCAAATTTGTGAAGATCTGTTGATTTTCTTGGTTTATGCTTTGATGCCATTTTCAAGAACAGTATTTCATGCTAAGATACAGAAAAGTTTGAGAGTCTAACTTGAAACACTTTGACACAGAATTTCTGATTTGTATCTAGCCATCTGAAATCAAGTGATAATTTTTGCCACATCAGTTACGCTCTTATAAATGGCCGCAGTAAAATGTTTTAAATTATACTTTTTGCCACATCTCATCATACATACATACATTGGCCAGAGTTGGATTGCAAAACATCATTGTGGGATCAATAATGTTTTTCTTATAAGTTTGGGTTAAGGGCAGACCGGGTAGGCAAAATGAGTTTTTTTTGGTCTCATCCACCTTTTTGGGGTTGTTGCATTTTTCACACCTTTGAACATCCTGGAATGCATTCAATAATCTACTTTTGTCATTTTAGACATGTATTCATGTAAATAAAACCATTTTCAAACCGATGTTTTGTTGTTTTTGTCTGTGTTTTATCAAAAAAATCGAAAAAATGGTCTACTTTGGATACTCCGTGCTGGTAAATGTGCGCACATGACATGACCCTTCGCTGTTCAAACTGTGTGGAAATTTCCGTTCTTCAAGATGACGTCATCACCGTTGGGGAATTTCCGTTGACATAGGCACAAAGAGAGAGAATCCGTTCCAACCGAAACCCCGGAATTAATTTATGCAAATATATGTAGGTCAAAGGCATTTGGCGCAAGCGCAGTAGACAACTTATCAGTCCCCCGGTGTCAACAAATCCATGACTTTTTCACCGATTCAGCAGCATTTTTCAAAGTTTTGAGCTGCGGAGAACAACCCTAACATTGGAAATGTTCGGCATAGTGGCAAGAAATATCAGAGAAAGATGAACCAGCAGCAGCGAACAGTAGAAGGAAGTAACAACACTCCGAAATGAACCAACATGATCGAATTGAAGCAGACGACATTCTAAGATTCTTGACTCGACGAGGTGGGTTTTGCTTCTTTCTCTTTTCGATCTTGTTTGTTTGACAACGTGATTTATTGCACATTGTTATGTTGTTGTTGTTGTAAGAATGTGTTAGGGTTTGCAGGTAAATGATAAACAGTTTGTGTCTGAAGTATTTTGCGGGTTTCTTGATCCAATTTACTGACCATGCCGCCGCCGCAACCCCCCGCCCCTCCCTCCCTCGATCATCTCTGTGATATCGTCTTCACAACCCCTATTTTATTGTTCTTCGCTGGCCAGTCCTTGAGAGCTTACTATGGTGTAACATGTCATCATTATTCTTTGTCTGTGGTCAAACTGAGAAGCAGCATCTGAGCGATGTACGACTGACACAGTTTCTGTTTCTGGTCATTGACCGTAGGAAAATAAGTACCCTACTAGAGAGCGTTCTCTAATTCTAAAGGATTGGTTTACACCAGCATGGCTGACCAACCTATCATTGACAGCAATATTGTTGTCAAATCTTTTCCATTAACTAAGGAATAAAAAAATCCAATTTACTTCACCAAAGAAAAAACAAGTCGCGTAAGGCGAAAATACAATATTTAGTCAAGTAGCTGTCGAACTCACAGAATGAAACGCAATGCCATTTTACTCGTAGCATCGTCAGGCCACCGCTCATGGCAAAGGCAGTGAAATTGACAAGAAGAGCGGGGTAGTAGTTGCGCTAAGAAGGATAGCACGCTTTTCTGTACCTCTCTTTGTTTTAACTTTCTGAGCGTGTTTTTAATCCAAACATATCATATCTATATGTTTTTGGAATCAGGAACCGACAAGGAATAAGATGAAAGTGTTTTTAAATTGATTTGGACAATTTAATTTTGATAATAATTTTTATATATTTAATTTTCAGAGCTTGTTTTTAATCCGAATATAACATATTTATATGTTTTTGGAATCAGCAAATGATGGAGAATAAGATAAACGTAAATTTGGATCGTTTTATAAATTTTTATTTTTTTTTACAATTTTCAGATTTTTAATGACCAAAGTCATTAATTAATTTTTAAGCCACCAAGCTGAAATGCAATACCGAAGTCCGGGCTTCGTCGAAGATTACTTGACCAAAATTTCAACCAATTTGGTTGAAAAATGAGAGCGTGACAGTGCCGCCTCAACTTTCACGAAAAGCCGGATATGACGTCATCAAAGACATTTATCAAAAAAATGAAAAAAACGTATGGGGATATCAATCCCAGGAACTCTCATGTCAAATTTCATAAAGATCGGTCCAGTAGTTTGGTCTGAATCGCTCTACACGCACGCACACACACACACACACACACACATACACACACACATACACCACGACCCTCGTTTCGATTCCCCCTCGATGTTAAAATATTTAGTCAAAACTTGACTAAATATAAAAAGAGTTAAACTAAAGGACTGGGGATGCAACTCATGAATCAAAAGCATAAAGATCACCTGCAAACAGTGCTAGGTTTAGGAAATCTGAAAATGTATACACACACACAGAACACACACACACACACAAAACAGACAACAGACAAGAAACAAGCAAATACATAGCAAGTGTGATGAAATGAATTAATTTTAAAAGAAAAATATGAAAAGAAAGGAAGAAAGAAAGAAAATAATTCAGCTAGTTTCAGTATTAGTTCCTGTGTGTATCATTGTATGTGATTGTGTGGTTACTCAAATCCCATTGTAAACTTGACATGTAAATTTTGTGATAGGGGCTGGTATGTATATATATATATATGAGATAACCTTCTGTGAGGTTTAGTGTGTGACAGGGTGAGAATACTTTGATTTCTTTTGCTTTTTCGTGGCTGCTTTTATTTTCAATTATTTATCATTATATATATTAAAACATACACTTTTTTGTCATTAAGTTGTGTGTGTTTGGGTATTAATAAGTAGTGCAAATCCACATGTAATGAGTATGAGTCACTGTTAAATTAATGAATGTCTTTTGTGTGTGTGTGTGTGTTCGTCAACCGACATATGTGGGTACGAGCCGCTGAGGTGGTTGTAAGAAAACCCGCCTGGTTCAGTGGTTGGGGGCTGATTGGGATTTCTGATTTACCAGCCTAGGCAAAAAGTTGAGGTACACCCCATGTAACATGGTCATTTGCAAAATAAAGTACAAGCACTTGTTGACGTTTATATTGAGTCTTAAAATTTGCAGCTTATTACAAACAAAAACCATGGACAGTTGTATCAAATATTAAATCAGTGTTTGTGTATTTATTAGGTTGGAGCAAGGGGAGAACCAGTCCTCCTGTGGTGGCAGCGAGGAGAAAGATTGACCTGATGGAAAAGTTTGCTAAACCGGAACTACCCTCTTCCACAGCAGAAACATCAGCTTTGCCATCTTCTGACCAACCATAAGAAGATACAGATACTTTGCCATCTTCTGACCCATCACAAGCAGATATGGATACTGGTACTGTGCAACGTCACTCCGCTGACATGTGTTGGGCTTTTGTCAACATTGATCAGCTGAATCTATTGCTGAAAGGTCTATATCCTGTACTGAATGCTTGTCTGATAGCAGTCTGATTATGAAAGAAGGTGATGCATCAGCCCAAGGATTTGCACAGGCCCTGCATCTGGAGTGCATACGAGTGTCCATTCAAGTCTGCAGTTGTTTACTCTTCTCCCGGTGTTTGCAACGCTTCGGGTGGTAAAGTTGCATTTAAAATAATCCGCGTATGACCATGTTGGTACATGGAAAGGGACATTCAGCTTTACAGAAATTTGCTGCAGTGTTAGGATTGAGCACAGAAATACTGTAATTAAAATGTTGCAACTTTTGAATGGCTTGATAGCTTTGTTCCATTTGTGTATATATAATTATGTAATGCTGTTGATGATTTGTGAAGCATCATTTCTATGCAATGGAATAAGAAATCAGTGCATCCGTTGGGTTTTTATGAGTCTGACAGTTTGGTTCTGATCAATATTTTCATATCAGCACAAACACAGATAATTGACTTTTTTAATGTTTTCATATGATTTTTTTTTAAATTAAAAAAATCTGATAATTTGATTATCAAATCATTTCCCCTTCATAGTTAAAGTGTTATTCTGGTTAAAAAAAAACACCCCATTAATTCAAGCTCTACTGTGGTACTAGTTTACCGGGGTACTAGTGAGACTCTTTTACATGCTGTTTTCTCTACATGTAATTTGAGACAAAATGTGGTAATTAAAATGTTGTAACTTTTGAATGGCTAGATGGATTTGTTCCAATTTTGTATATGTTGTTTATGATTTGTGAAGCACCATTTCTGTGCATGGAATAAGAATACAGTGGATTCCTTGTGTTTTTATGAGTCCGACAGTTTCGTTTTGATTCATATCTGCACTAACATAGATGAGTTTTCAAATGATTTTTTTAAAAAAGTCCGGATAATTTGATCGTCAAATCATTTCCCCATCATAGTAAAGTGGTCATTCTGATAAAAACATATGAATTCAGGGTGCACTGTGCTACTTGTTTTTGTATGTACTGGTTCAAATCTTTAAAATGCTGTTTTCTCTGAATGTAATTTTCAGACAAAACGCTACAATTAAAATGTTGCAACTTTTGAAAGGCTTGATGGATTTGTTCAGTTTTTGTATATGTTGTTTATGAGTTGTACAGCATCAGTTCTGTGCATGGAATAAGAGTTCAGTGCATTGGTTGGGTTTTTATGAGTCTGACAGTTAGGATCTCATGTATTTTTCTTATCAGAACTGAACCGGTAACTGAAAATGCTAAATTAAAATAATATATTGCTTAGAAATGCTTTTCGATGCACAGAATTATTAAACACACACATATTGCTGCAAAGAAGAAAAATTGGATCAAAACATGCACTGGTTCACAAACTGCAACATTTTAAAAAAAGCACATTTTATAACGTTTTTTTCACATTTTGGTGAATAAAACCCCCAAAAATTGCTTTTCACTCAAAATTTAAAATGGTTTCCCTTAATTAGGTTATTCTGCTTGCAAAAATCAAACAAGCAGCAAGCTGTTTCCAAAATAAAATAAAAAAGTGCTTGCCTACCCTGTCTCCCCTTAAGTTAAACTTGTGTGAATGCCACGTCAGTTACGTTGGAACATTTTGAATTTTTGTTATTGGAATCATAAGTATGAATGAAAGATATGTTCAATTTTCATGTTGCTTCTAATTAAAAGTCAAAACAATCCATTTTATGTGTTCAGTTTGTTTTCATTAAGCTTTACAACTGATTTTACGTTTTTGTTTTCACAGGACACGTCAGTTACGTTCACAGCCGCCACGTCAGTTACAATTTCATTTCAAATTTGTGAAGATCTGTTGATTTTCTTGGTTTATGCTTTTATGCCATTTTCAAGAACAGTATTTCATGCTTAGATACAGAAAAGTTTGAGAGTCTAACTTGAAACACTTCACAGAATTTCTGATTTGTATGTAGCCATCTGAAATCAAGTGATAATTTTTGCCACGTCAGTTACGCTCTTATAAATGGCCGCAGTAAAATGTTTTTTTATACTTTTTACCAGATCTCATCATACATACATACATTGGCCAGAGTTGGATTGCAAAACATCATTGTGGGATCAATAAATGTTTTTCTTATAAGTTTGGGTTAAGTTAAACGTGTGTGAATGCCACGTCAGTTACGTTGGAATTGCCCTCTACTGAGTTCTACCGTTTCACACAAAATAAATGCACAAATGACCTAATAATAATATAAACAGCAAACTGCGTGTATTCTACCGGATCAGAGACTCTTGCGTACACACATTGTACTTGCTACAGTCTCTAGTAATGTTAGTAATAGTTGTACATGTATAAGATTAACTTTTCTTCTACTTAGTCTCATTTCTGCATGCAAAGTCGGCGGACTGTCCGACATGTCAATTGTCATTCATTTTTAGATCACAGATATGGGCCATACCAGAATTATACAAAGCTATGTTCTCCCTAGAGCAAGGCTCAACTATGAAGACCCCTTTCTTATTCAGAAAAATGTTTAAACCACAATTAAGGACCATGTTGCTCTAAAATTCAAAGAAATTTGTTTTTTGTGTGCTTTTTTAACTGAAACATGTTTGTTGTTTTTTGTTTGTTTCCATGTTAATGGTTTATGTACTGCAATTTGTTATCTAATCTAGTAATGCTGCTCCTAGCATCGGGACCAGTGATTCACGTTCCTTGATTGTGGTCCGAATCAGTGACGCGTGAGCTTTGTTGTTGCAATCTCAGTTCGATCACCGAAATGCTTTGAAATAAAGAAGAAAGGAGAGGTGGTAACTGGAGAGTTAAGGAGAAAAGGAAGTTAAAAGATTTTAAAAAAATAAAAATTAATAGGAATTAGCTACGGTAAAACTAGGGATTACTATTTTATAAGATGAAATTCACCGGTTTTCCGTAACCGGCTCCCGAGCCACTCCGTACTTATAATGGCGGCCGCCATGCGCACAGTCCCAAATACTAAGGCTCCCCCCCAAAAATAGTCTGTTTACGGTAACCCGACCGACCATATTTTTTTCGCGCGACCCTAGACTTTTTTTTGGCATTTGGGGGAAAAAAAAAACCAAACAAACCTTTTGTTTTTTTTGCAAAATAACGTAAAAATATGGTTTTTGGGAGAAAAAAAATCCCGACCTACCGACCCTATTTTTTGGGCCCATGTTACCGTAAACAGACCTATTTTTTTTTTGGCCTAAGTAAAGTGGTTGGTTCTGTAAATAAAATGGTCCGAAATAAAATCAAGTTAGAATACTTCGGCATCAGTTAAAGAGTTACCTTCCTCTTCAACAACAATGATCGTTTCCGAACAACTTGAGTAACCTATCACTTTCAGTGTTTCACCGAGAGGTTTAGGGAGTGGGGTGGAATTGTGGCTACCAGTAAGTTCGTAACACGGTAACTTCGCCACAGGTAACTTCGCCACAGTAGTCCGAGCGCGGCTGTTATGTAATGGTAATACAACCTTGCACCTCCCCCCCCCCTCTCTCTCTCTCTTTATTGTTTATCAGTCTCAGTCTCTCTCTCTCTCTCTCTGAGTCTCTCTTTCTTTCTCTCTCGCTCCCTCTCTCAGACTACAGGCTGTTGAGAACTGCTCACTGAGTAGATCTCGGGTTTTAAAATAACAACGCTCGGACTGTGCCGTGTCAGTGAAAACTGCTCAGTTGAGAACTGCTCAATGAGTAGATCTCGCGTTTTAAAATAACAACGCTCGGACTGTGCCGTGTGAAAACTGCTCAGTTGAGAACTCTCTCCCTCTCTCAGTCTCTCTCCCTCTCTCTCTCTCTCTCTCTCTAAAAAATGTGAATCTTGAATCTCTCCCACAAATCAAACATCTGAAAGCATAAGCTCTAAGCATAAACAGCCGCCTACCCTGCCGGTAACTTCGTCACCCGTGACGAATCTTACTGGTAGCCGGAATTGTTACCTCTTTTACAAACGCATAGGCTATTTAGTGGGCATGACTTACAACGATTCCGAAAAGAAAGTATTACCCTTTGATACGGAGCTGGCCGTCTTCCTCGCGGATTCACACCGCCTCTAAACACGCCGCCGCCACCACCACCGCGTCTCTGACTCTGGCCGGCTCCTCTGCCACCGCCACCGCCACGACTCGAGCCGCGATTTCCTCCACTTCCTCCACGTCCTCCTCGTCCACCTCTGCCTCCTCGACCTTTCTTGGTTTGTTTTATAATGTCGTCCAGACTTAAATCAAGTTTGTCGCCCATTTTCTTTGTTATTTGACACAAAAACACTTTTCTCTTGCGTCAACGTGAAGCATACAAAAAGAAAATGGCGGGTTCCGGTGCGCGACGGGAAAACAGGAAGTGCGTTTGGCAAGAAATTATTTTTTTATGGACAATTTGATAATAGTTAATAATGCACACATGTGCAACCTTTTTTAATATACTTGCCAGTAAATCAAAAACGATAACGAAAATATCGAGGAAATTCGTTCCACTTTGTTGACCTGAAGGTCGTTCCGAAGGCCGGATGAGCGGAGCTTCCTTGACTAAACTCAGTCTAAGACTGAGCCAAAGAGAAAGATGAGGAAAGAAGCAAGACGATCAGCTCGGAATATGCACTGATTCTTCAGGCTATGCTCACACTTTTTTCTTGCAAGAATGACCATCAGCTTTCACATTATGGATACGGATTTAGACCACATGCCGCGACACATGGTGTATAGGAAGGTAAGTTTGTGGATGGCAAGAAATGAATGGACATCTTATTCCTAGATTCCGACTGTGAGACTGTCTTTGTAAATTTGTGATAAAATACAATACACGCGTACTTTTAATGTATACACATGTACTGTATGGGCTCCTGTTGTCTTATGCGTGGATATCAGCCGAATCCACACTTTATAGCCTTTATTCCATTGCAGGTACCATTACAGTACACTTACAGGCACAGTATAACATAATTAAACAACAACAGTAAAAAGACATCATGTGAAACCATGGCTCTTCATTTCATTAAGGACTAATTATAATACATGTTGTAATATTGCACCTTAAAGTCATTAAAGGAAATAACTGAGACACGAAAACTATGTTAAAGATATTAGTAATGTTGAACTTTAGCTTGATAAATTCATAGCTCACAGTCCAATGTTTTTTTGGGCTTATTTTGCATACAAGTCCCTTTAATCAAACCAAAGAATACTTATTGTGAAATTATTTGACAGATTGAGCTCTGAACTTACGCAGAATTAAATATTTCGGTCATTTGATCGAAAAAAATGATGAGAAAATGCATACGAAATATCGACAGAGTCTGACAGAGTTGCATCCTTCCTTTGAAATGGCGGCTTTGTTGATGTTTTCCTTCAAAACACATGTAAACGAAAAGTATCCGTACAATTCATTCCACGACTTCAAAGGTATGTAAAACGACTTGTTATGCTTAAAGGACCTTAACACTAACAGGCTTTTTTTGGTGTCAAAAACGCGTTCATTTGCGTTTTGGCGTGACTTAGGTTAACCAGGCATATATGCATGCTGTAGGAAATTGTTTTCTCACCTTCCCTCACAGGGTTTAGTTTATTTCGGAATCGTTTTGGGCCATAATCCGACGAATTTTGTGGCTCGAGGCGTTTTCGCGTTCCGATCTGGCGGCCATTGTATCGCGAACGTCCGCGAGAGTACGGAAGTGGTGAATTCTGGGTAAAATTCCGATGACGTCACAAACAGTGAAGCAACTTTAGCTGCTGAACCTTACAGTTTTGAGCCTGGGGGTTAAAATCAAGGGTCTGCGCGCCCCGTGATTAGTAATTTTTTTTACAAATCACGTTAATGCTCCCGATATTTTCTTGTCATCTCCAAAGTCAAGGCACAAAAACAAAATCCCTTGATTTTTGGGGTAGCGCGACTGTTTATGTTCATAAATTTTTTTTTCATTACTAGATTGTCCCGTCGCTGGGAAATTCGGGTCACTTCCTCCCAGTGGAAAGCTAGCAGCAACAAAGTCGCGCTACCCCAAAGTCAAGGGATCTATGGGATTTTTTTCTTCTTTTCTTTATTGTCCCATCGCTGGGAAATTCGGGTCACTTCCTCCCAGTGAAAAGCTAGCAGCAACAAAGTCGCGCTACCCCAAAGTCAAGGGATCTATGGGATTTTTTTTTTCTTTTCTTTATTGTCCCATCGCTGGGAAATTCGGGTCGCTTCCTCCCAGTGGAAAGCTAGCAACAACAGAGTCGCGCTACCCCAAAGTCAATGAATCTATTAGATTTTTTTTTCATTTCTTTATTGTCCCATCACATTCCACAACTTGGACACATACCACAACTTCAACACATTACCACGTCTTGGACACATACCACAACTTGGACACATACCACAACTTGGACACATACCACATCTTGGACACATACCACAACTTGGACACATACCACAACTTGGACACATACCGTGGAACCCCCTTTTAAGACCCCCCAATTTAAGATTCCCTACTTTTTAAGACCTTGTTTTCTCAGACTTTCTGTTCATAACCTCTGCAAAATCACCCCCATTTTAAGACTCCCTCCTTTTTAAGACCTGATTTTCTCAGATTTTTGGAGGTCTTAAAAGGGGGGTTCCACTGTACCTCAACTTGGACACATACCACATCTTCAATCAATCAATATCTTGGACACATACCACAACTTGGACACAGACCACAGCTTGGACGTACACATACCACAACTTGGACACATACCACAACTTGGACACATTACCACATCTTGGACACATTCCACAACTTGGACACATACCACAACTTGGACACATACCACATCTTGGACACATACCACATCTTGGACACATACCACAACTTGGACACATTACCACATCTTGGACACATTACCACATCTTGGGACCGGCACGGTTGGCCTTAGTGGTAAGGCGTCCGCCCCGTGATCGGGAGGTCGTGGGTTCGAACCCCGGCCGGGTCATACCTAAGACTTTAAAATTGGCAATTAGTGGCTGCTCCGCCTGGCGTCCGGCATTATGGGGTTAGTGCTAGGACTGGTTGGTCCGGTGTCAGAATAATGTGACGGGCGGGGATGTAGCTCTGTCGGTAGCGGGATTTGTATCCAGTTGGCCGCTGTCAGCGTGAGTTCGTCCCCACGTTCGGCGGGAGATTTATTTCTCAGAGTCAACTTTGTGTGCAAACTCTCCTCGGTGTCCGAACACCCCCGTGTGTACACGCAAGCACAAAACCAAGTGCGCACGAAAAAGATCCTGTAATCCATGTCAGAGTTCGGTGGGTTATAGAAACACGAAAATACCCAGCATGCTTCCTCCGAAAACGGCGTATGGCTGCCTAAATGGCGGGTTAAAAAACGGTCATACATGTTAAATTCCACTCGTGCCAAAAACACGAGTGTACGTGGGAGTTTCAGCCCACGAACGAAGAAGAAGAAGAATGTGACTGCAGGGTGAGACATGAAGCCTGTGCTGCGACTTCTGTCTTGTGTGTGGCGCACGTTAAATGTCAAAGTAGCACCGCCCTGATATTGCCCTTCGTGGTCGGCTGGGCGTTAAGCAAACAAACAAACAAACCACATCTTGGACACATACCACAACTTGGACACAATAAGTCTACCACATCTTGGACACATACCACAACTTGGACACATTCCACATCTTGGACACATTCCACAACTTGGATACATTCCTCAACTTGGACCACAAGCGCGACTCTTGTTGCTACTACGTAGTACTAGCTTTTCACTGGGAGGAAGCGATCCGAATTCGCCAGCGATATAGGCCGTGCATCGCGAACACACAGACACACAGACACACACACAGTCACAAGTCGTATATATATAGATACGGCTTGTGTCTGTGTGTGTGTGTGTTCGCGATGCACGGCCAAAGTTCTCGATGGATCTGCTTCAAATTTGGTGGGTATATTCAGGTAGACCCCGGACACAACCTGGTCGATGAGAATTTTCAACACGTGCTCTTGGTTTTGGTTTTGGTTTTTCTGTTCATCTTCCCAGATCCATTCCCAGTAACTCTTCCTTATCTTCTCTTGTGTTTTCCGTTTATCTCCCTTCCTTCGTGTGGCGTCAATCCATATTCCCGTTACTATTTTTAGAAGGTCACTGTCCACAACGCTTTCATCCCGGCGAAGCCGGATATTCCCGTTACTATTTTTAGAAGGTCACTGTCTACAACGCTTTCATCCCGGCAAAACCGGGTATTTTTCTACTTCTTCCCGGCAAAGCCGGGTTTTCGGCTCTACTTCTTCCCGGCAAAGCCGGGTATCATTTGGCTCTACTTCTTTCCGGCGAAGCCGGGTACCCGGCGAAGCGGGTATTCATTCTAGTATGTTATATTGTTGGTAGTATTTTCCCCTAAATTCATTTATTTCTAGAAAGTTAAAGGTGCACACACAGACAGATGAGCACATATGTTCTTGTGATATATTATATCCTTTCCTGTCACCACAGAACACAATAGACCTCTATCTACCACTACTGTCATTTTCATGTTTCTTTATCTGTACATCTAACGATTATATACATATATGCACAGCTATAACATGGATAAAGGGATAGAAGAAACATCCACTGATCCAGAAATACTGAATTCTTATGCCTAATTCAATTGCGCTAAGATTAGGAATGACATGCAAGATTCCCTGACATTCATAATGCCAGGACTAGATCATGTTCTTCTAGGAGGTGGGGGTGTTAAGATGCACTTTTTGTTTTAGGTCAGTCCCCTGTATGTTCGTGTGTGTGTGTGCACATATGTGTATGGATGTGTTTGCATGTAGTCTATCTGTGTGTCTCTGTCATGGATTTCAGCAGTCTTTGGCTTGCCGGTCAAAACAAATACATACAGTGTTACATTGAGATTTGTTAAGTGTTTATGCCTTATGGAGCTTGGGTTTCGAAGCTTTAAACACTTTCAGGGTAACATGACCTCCAGTCAAAGTGAAAGTGTGGTTAACACAATGCTAACTTTAAAGTCAAGCTTGGAACACCTTTTTTTTTTACATATTTTTTGGGAACCTTTTTGAAGCTAGAGCTATAGAATGTCACAATTACTTTTAGGTTTCATTGACCTCCTGACATGATGACCCTTGTCTACATTTAAGGTCACAGAGAGGTCAAGTTCAGGTTAAAAAAAAATCGATATTTTCTCCAATGTTTTTGGGAGCTAGAGCTTTGAAGCATCCATGCAACCATCTTAGGAGCTTCGACACTTCACACACTTTCACTTTCAGGGTTCAGCAGACATGAGCAAAAATCTTGTTAACCAAAGTCACATTTTGAGGTCACATGGAGAAATGTTCATTTTCTGACATGTTTCTGAAGCTGGAACTTTGTAGGTTAGGCTAGGTTAATAAAGCTTCTCAGATGACCCTCAACAAGTTGATTGACCTCCAGCATCTGTCAAGGTCATATTAATCCAACCTTGCAGCTGCCCCTTCCCACTGCGAAGAGGAGTCGACAAAATATTTAATTGCTCTTCTTGTTAAAAGTTGTGCTTTGAACTTGAAGGCATGCAGGTATTTTTAGGCTGACATTTTTTGTCATAGTTTAGTTTGAGAATGTTCTGTGTTGTGCTGTTTGAAACACAATTAAGAACTGTAGATTTTGCAACTTTTTTCATGTATCAAGGTATAATAATATATTCATGATGAGGTGCACATTTTTCCTGTTTTGTCAGTAACTGTTTATGATTCGCAGGTTCTTTCAGCCTTTGCAAAGGGTTGTAATATTAGGTAAGAATTGTTGTGAAGGCTGTGTGTTTGCGCACAGTGGGTCTTAACCTTTACAAACGGTCGATCAGGTGGCCTTATGCATTTAGCTTATTTAATCCATTAGTCTCAAGGGAGACGAAATTCATTTCAGTTACTGGCTTAAACCTGCATTCATGCATGTTCAGTTTGCAAAACAGTTGTAGGCTTTTTGTTCCAAGATCCCAGAATAGGAGAAAGAATTGATGGAAGTCCTAAACGTTCATTGATTAGCCTTTACTGCTTGACGTCATTCGCTTTTTTCCTTCACTGTTTGAAGGAGAAGTACTCAAGGAGTGGTATTGACCAGTGTGATGTTTGGGGACAAGACTGGCGCAAGCTGCAGTCAAGCTAATACTGTACTTGCAGGCAGTTTTGCTGCCACAGTAGACTGGGGCTCTGGGGGCCTGTGGTGCTGACTAGTGGAATTGAGGGTTGTGTTACAGTGGTGGGCAAAATGACAGGAGGGGTGAAAATGGTATGGGCACTGGGGGGTACCTTCAGGGTTTGCTGTGAGTAAGCTTAATGAAGGGTTTGTTCTGGGTAGGGCAGGATTTGCTGTGGGTAGCAAAAGGGAACATTCGTGAAAGGATCAAAAGTGAAAGTAATAGAAGAACTCTGTAAATACAATGTAACTCTGGGTTGTATGGGTTGTGAAAAAGTGACTGCTTTTAGTGAGGACAGCTTTCTGCATGTGCTCCTTATCCACATGTTACAGACACAACCCTTGCTAGTGACTGGCCTATAATGTCATGTGGAAAAGTTTGACTCGCTCAATTTAAGTAAAAGCAAGAGTATTCACTCTCGCATTCCCATACAAAGTACGCTACAGAGTTATTTCTTAACATCATCTTTTCACAATGTGTAACTGCTAAGTGCTATCACAATTGATATACCATGCTTTTATTGAATCCTGAAAGCTATAGTCATGAATCATTTCCTGTATGTAGATTTGTGTTTGAAACCAGCGGACAGATGAATATCTCTAACATTACCAGATACTGAGATAGCCTGCCTGCTTTTTACATTTTGTCAAATAAGATCTAACTACAAGTTTCAGATAGGCTGGGAGGGTGATGATGTATAACACAATTTATTGACACATTGGCTAAATGTTTTGATGTCTTCACACGGCTTGTATTGTAGATTTGTGTTTGAAAGCAACAGACAGATGAATGTCTGTAACACTAACAAGCGGATATCCTGCTGCACGTGTTAGCGAGACAGTCATTGAGTGGCTGGCTGTGACTAACACAGCTCTGGCCCTTTGTTCCTGCTGAGGGTGTCTGGTGTCAGGCACAGTGGCCGCTGACTGGCCAGCTCAATCAGGGAGAGGTGATTGAGGCCTGTGTGCATGATCAGCTGAAGAGCTGTAGAGTGCGTGATCAGCCGAGAGCTGCCAGTGCCCAGTGATGTACTGATATGATTGATCAGTTCCAATCGTCACTCTGGCGGCACTCCTGAGCAAACTGGCCGCCTGTGACGCAGTCTGCGCTGCTTTTCCTTCCCAGCTTGGTTGCCCTTGCTGCTGTGACTGGGTTATTAAATGTGTATCGACTAGCTTAATCCTTCCTTGCCCCCTTTTCTGGGTCTGTCAAAGTCATGGAGTTGTGTAATGCGCTGTCTCATTTGGTCATTTCTGTTGATAGAAGATGTTTCAGTTTAAAGCTGGGATCAGTATCACCCATCTTGTTCTTAGCAAAATTTTGTTCGTAAGAGATTCAATTGTCCAAATTGCATATTAGCCTGGGTCAGTTACAGCTGAAATAAATTGTACGTGGTCAGTAAAACACATGCAAACAAATAGGCATATGATATGCACACACACACAGTTACTGAATTAGTTAGTTTTACTCATACCTGTTTACAGAGGGTAGAGGGTAATTTTCAACACAACAGCAAGTGACCTTTCCACAAATAGTACACATTTGCAGATTGTGTGGATTTTTTTTCTTTCTGTCTGTCTTTGAGAAACAGTTACGTTTATGCAGTTTACGCAGAAGTGGTCCCTAAGCAAGCATTTGTGAGCCAGATATAGCAAAACTCTTCACTTTTGGTTGCAATTTGATCATTTTCGAAAGAAATTAAGGAATGGAAACAGGAAAGCAAGAACTGCACTCAGAGGATTGCATACAGGAGTCTTTGAGCATCTGCTGTACGTCTCACATTATACAGAGAACACCCTAGAGTATCTGCCATAGGTTCAAATTATACAGAGAACACCAAGATTAAGGAATGTGGTAGCAAGTAAGGAAATCATAAAGCTTGAAATCCCTAATGACTCCTCTGTATATCGTAGCACAAGTGGAACAGTCCCCTTATGTATTATTCAACAGACTCACAGCTGGCTTCCCTGTCGTGATATAACCCTCGTGGTTGAAAACGACGTTAAACACCAAATAAAGTAAAGAAAGTAAAGTAAACAGCTGGCTTCCTGGCGATTCACTGTGCAACCAGTGTGAACTAGCTGGTGCACTGTTCTGAGTTTCTTTGCCTGAACAATATATTGATGTCCACTTGTCAGACTCTGGCCGGCAGTCAGAAGTTGCGTTCTTACACACGCACTGAACATAAGTCACTCTGACCTTATCCCTGATGGTCCTTTGCGATTTCTTGCTAATTGGGAGAATTGATTTTGCAGCTGTCACTTATATTTTTATTTGAAACACCGAAGGTTACTTTCAGAACAGTTTATTGTCTCCCACTCATATGGCTCTATCTGACCAGGTTCGGATATATCTATCCGCTTAGACTGATAGCTTCAGTCGCTTCCTGTAACGTCCATCATCAGTTTTGTTTATGTGCCCTCCCCCCTCTCTCTTCCTTGCTCTCTCCCTTTATTTTGTTGGAGTACTGTGACAGTGAAGGGGCGAGCGGGTCAAGTGTTCTGTGATAACAGAGGAAGTATTTCATTTTTGTTTTCTGTATCTCTGGATGTTGTAATTAGAATTAGTGCTGACTTCCTTTGTGATGAGATGGATTATCCGGCTGTGTTGATGGAGTACATTTGTGGTCGAGTAACTTCTTTTTTGCAGCCGTTAATTGGATCAATGGATTTGGCTGGAGTGTTCTTATACCATGTCTGTTGGAGGGGGAGGAGAACGGAGAGACAAAACTGTAGCATACAAAGAAAGCTGAGAAGGAGAGAGAATGGAATTTACTTTGACAGAGAATAAGGTATTGTTGACTCTTTTGAGTGGCCGAGAAAAGTTATGTTTGAAAGAGGACAGACAGAGAAAGAGAGAGAAAAGGAAATGGAGCAATCAGTGCGAGTAATAGAAATAACCGCTGATACCAGGACTCACTGTGGCCATGTGAAGGTCAGAACAATGGATGCAGTATGAAGTGTAACCATACTGGGATGTTAAATCATTGTGCCAAGCCATTGATCTTTGTTGCGATGTTTGTTAGACTTTGATTCAGAAGCCATTGTTTTTTGTAAGGACCAGAAATATTCTTCGCCTGCTGAAATGTCTGACAAGCAATTACCCTTGTTGTGACCTTTCTTTGGCTGTTAATCATAAATAATTGTTATTTGTGGGGACCAGAAACCTGCTTGCTACTTACATGTCTCACAAGCCATGACGCTTGTTGTTACGTTTCTTTGACTGTGTATCAAAAATCATTTTTCTTTGTGAGGACCAAAAATCATATGCCTAACAGGCCATGACCCTTGGAGTTAGCAGGTATCTTTTATTGTTTATCAAAAATCATTTCTCTTTGTGAAGACCAGAAATCTTCTTACATGTACTACTTATTTGTCTGACAAGCCATGACTTGTGTGTGTATCTTCTTTTCTTCTTCTAAGCTCATGGACTGAAACTCATTTGTATACTTGTGTTTTTTGCACGAGTGTATTTTTATGTGCATGACCATTTTTAGCCCTCCATTTAGGCAGCCATACGCCAATTTCAGGGAATGCATGGTGCTTGGTATTTTCCTGTTTCTATAACCCATCCAAAACAGTCATGGATAACAGGATCTTTTCCGTGCGCACTTTTGTCTTATGCTTGCGTTTACACATGAAGGGGATTTAAAGGCACTTGCAGGTCTGCCATGCACATAAGTTGACCTGGGAGATTGGAAAAATTTCCGATCTTAACTAACCAGGCGCACCTGGATTCAAACACTCAACCTACCGCAATGGGAGGCCGGTGTCTTATCCACTTGGCCATTGCGCCTGTCTGACCGTGTGTCAAAAATCATTGTTCTTTGTGAGGACCAAAAACTATATGTCCAATATTATGACAAGCCATGGATTTACGCTTGTTTGACTGTTTATTGAAAATAACTTTTCTTTGGGAAGACCACTTTGCTGCTACTTATTTGTCTCTACTTATTTGTCTGACAAGCCAGGAATGTGTTGTGACAGTTCTTTAACTGTGTATCAGACTGTGACAGTGTCATTTTTTAGAGCGCTTTGATGACAGCCTCTCATCTTTATGTGTTTTCAGATGGAACGCTTGATACAAGAAATGCAACATGCACAGAAAGGAGTGCCAGTGAAAAGCCAGAAAAGCTTCCTTTCCATAATACCAGCTGTGTTCACAGGTAATGTCTCAAAATACTCTCTGTAGATTTATACTATACAATACAATACAACCACCTGAGTCGCCATTTGTGCAGCGCCCCACATACTGAGGAACCCCAGACCAGACCAGACCCCCCTTAAAAAACTATTTTTCTGTTATGACCCTGTGTTCTCAGATATTCTGTTCATAACCTTTCTTTTGATGACCTGACTTTATCAAATGTTTGAGGTCTGTAAAGGGGGGAGGGTCAGGGTCCACTGTAATATCTTTTACATGTGACAGGGGAGGCTACTGCTCCTTTCACAGCAGACTCTGCACCAGAGTTGTTGGCCTTTAAGTCAACACCTCTGGATTGTGCAATTCTGTTTGTGATGGGGTCTGGTCAGTTTCCGATTGTCTGTATGTTCATGGAAACCTTCGGGTTTGCATAACAGTTTTTATAGTGCTAAGAAATTAGCCCTAACATTTTCAATCCTGTTTGATTGCATTTCGCCTCCCGAGGTGATCGTAGTGTTTCGGCACTCGGTTACATACAGTTACACTTGAAAAGCAGTTACATGTACAGTGACACAGTACACTTTTCAAGTTTCAGCTATCTGAAAATAGTATAGTCTATAAATCTGAGCAGTACAAACTACAATAGATCATTTGGAATAAAATGCTTCTGTCAATGATGTTTTAAGCCTAAGTTACCCCCCGCGGGTTGGGGGAAGAATTTACCCGATGCTCTCCAGCATGTCGTAAGAGGCGACTGACGGATTCTGTTTCTCCTTTTACCCTTGTTAAGTGTTTCTTGTATATAGAATATAGTCAATGTTTGTAAAGATTTTAGTCAAGCAGTATGTAAGAAATGTTAAGTCCTTTGTACTGGAAACTTGCATTCTCCCAGTAAGGTCATATATTGTACTACGTTGCAAGCCCCTGGAGCAATTTTTTGATTAGTGCTTTTGTGAACAAGAAACAATTAACAAGTGGCTCTATCCCATCTCCCCTCCCCCCCTTTCCCCGTCGCGATATAACCTTCGTGGTTGAAAACGACGTTAAACACCAAATAAAGAAAGAAAGCCTAAGTTGCATTTAGTATTCATGATACATGTATTTGTACATGTAAAATCTGGTACATACTTAGGTGCAGGTAACAAAATAATGCTTATTGTCAATGTTATAGTTAAGGAGTTGTGGTGCAGGTAAGAAAATAATGCTTATTAATGCTTATAATGGTGGTTAATGTAAATTTAGTCTAGGAGTTGTAGGTTTAGGTGTGTGTGTGCATGCAAGTATGTACCCGTGTGTGTTTGGATAATTATTACAACGTTCCATTTTCCCTGCTGATATTATGAATACATATACATCACTGCTGTTTACTTTGACCAGGTGAGGATTTCATCATGTGGTTAAAACGACGCTTGAGCGTGTCTGAGGAAGAAGCTCAGCATCTAGCATGTCTCTTCTGTCAGTATGGCTACATTTTCCCCGTTACTGACACAAAGGTGCTCACCGTCAAAGATGACAACTCACTGTATCGCTTCCAGGTCAGTAGCAAGGTTATACACTTGTTAGATAGGAGGACATGGGTGAGTGGAAAAGTATCAACAGAACATAGGAATAAGGCAATCTTGAGTGTACAGTGTACACACTGAATGAATCATTTGGCCTTTTCACATGGTATGTGGCACCTGCCTTCCATTTCAGTGAAAAATTTGCAGCAATCTGCTTTAAATGTGACCAAATTCTGGAGTATTTGTATAGCAAGAATCACACAAAAAGACCAGAAAAGAAGTGTTTCCATTGATTTTGAAAGGTATGTTCATCAACTTTGTATGAATTGTTATGCAGTAGACCCCAGATGTTGAGCACTACTGCATCAGTGCTGATGGCTTTTCATGTGTCGTGTTAGATGATATTAGACAACACTGTTGAATTGATTGTTTAAATTTATTTGTTTTGTTTTGTTGCAGAACCCTCATTACTGGCCTTCCCAAGACCTTGATCCGGATAATGTTGCTTATGGTAAACTTCTTCTTCCTTCTTCTTCGTCAGAATATTTGCAGCCCATCCAAGGCCATGTACATAATCCTATTAATGTTTACATTGCAGGTGAATGTGTGGGTCTATAAGTTCAAGTTTCTGTACAATTGACTTGCTGAGTGTGATCTTGCACTTGAACACCTACTGTGACTGCGGTTTTCACTTGAAAATCATACTTCTTGTGGATTTAAACCAAAAAAATGAATGTTAATTTTTGCTTGTATGAATCCGTGGGGAAAATAAGTGAATCAAGGAAGTTCTGCTGGGAGAATATGTTATTGAAGTACGAAATGAAAAAAGAGCAGCATGTCACTTTGTCAGTCAAATATTCTAGTTTTAGTTGATGTTTATTGTCTTTTAATGTCAGCTGCCAGCAACAACAAAAATAATATTTTGAGCTATGTTGTACTGAGAATATATTTTTTTTCCAGCTATCCACCTTACGAAGAGGTCGATGAGAAATAAACAGAAACACGGCCTTGAGGAGCACGAACAGGTAAAACCTTGCAATGCAAACTCAACACAATAGTCTAGTACATACCCGCAACATTTAAGCAGATAAGTGTTGAACTATTCTGCTTGAATGAAATCGATTTTTGTAGATGAACTGACATTATGTGGAAGGAGAATTTTAGTTTAAATATTTTGTAGCTATTGAATTTGGTTTTCTCTTGTGTTTATGTGCATTTGAATTTAAAGAGAGAAGAACATCATTTAATACATTCTTGGTGTTTACCTCACACAAAAAAGAAATAAGTGTGTGTGTAACTTAGTGAAGAGTGCAGTTGTATTTGTTTCAGATGGCCTTGAACAAACTGCAGAAAATGCTGTGTGACAAGAAAGAATTCATTGAATGTCAAGCAAGGGACCAAGTCAGGTATGAGATCATTGCATTTGGTCTTCATGTTGTTGTTTCTAAATTTTGATATTTTAAAGGTGGTCGTCTACATTTTTGCTTTTTTTCAATAATCTTATGGTTAGATTTCGCTAAAAAGTTATGTCAGATGATGAATGAACCATGGGGAAAAAAGTTATAGAAAAAAAAATATATGTAAAAAAAGATTTTATTTTTGGGTAGCGTGACTCACGCTTCCAATATTTTGTTTTCTGTTTGCTGAGAACATGTGCTTTGCCTAAAAATACTGACCAATCAAATTCATGTCACTATGCTTATAGCCACGCCCAAACAAGTGCAGCAACAGTTTGACACTGGAGCGCTGTCAACACTTTTTATTAAACGCACGAAATGCACGGGATTTGAGAGGAGTTTTGCGCTTGGCATTTTCCAAATAAGGATATCCTACTATGAGTACTACGCTGGAATACTACAATGAATTTTCAAACGGCTACACTGGCTTCGTCTTTCCTGATCGAAAGGGGGTGTATTGTTGATATTTGTAGATAATAGACTCTGCATTTTAATGGTCAAATGGCGATTTCGGTATAAAAATGTAGACAAGGACCTTTAAGGCGCATACATTCAGTGCATTAGCACCACCTCTTGATAACGACCACCTACCCATTATGACCACCCCAAAGGATCCCCAACGAGTTTTTATATATATTTTTTTTAATATAATTCGACTTTCCATATCGACCACGTGTCCACAGGACCACTTTTGGTTGATCTCTTGAGTGATTGTTATAGACAGGTTCAACTGTACCTTTATAATTCATATATATTTGAATTGTCCTACCCAGTTCTGGATCATGCTTACTTAATTTAGTAACTCCCTCCAGACTGGAGGTGGGTTGTTGGTTAAAAGGGGTGGCAATCACAGACCAAGATAAGATTTACTTGAAAAATAGCCAAACCTAAAATGCTTTTATGTTCATAATGATTAGTAATACATGATTAACTTTGGCATCTTAAATTTACATGTTGTGGCTTGTGAAACATTCAAAGTGATATTTTGGCTGATAGCTTTTAGTATGAAAACTTGTCCAGAAAGAGCAGGTATTAGCAAGTGGTTTCATGTGTTTTACGAATTTCAGGCTTGCCAAAGAGAGAAAACGCACAGACAAGGCTGTTTTAGACAGTCAAGAGAGAGCTTTCTGGAGGATACACAGACCTGCTGTGAGTCATTTGTAAAGTCTTAAAGTAGACCAGGTCTTAATTAGTTTTGTTCTGTTTAGTTCTCGGAGAGTAAAGGGCTTTTGTTCTTCAGATTTTTAACTGCAGTAAAAGTGAAAAGATGTAGTATGTTGTCCTCTCTGTGGTATACTTGGAAAGACTTTATTTAGTTTTGTTTGAATTTGTGGTGTTTGTGTGTGTGTGTGTGTGTGTGTGTGTGTGTGTGTGTGTGTGTGTGTGCGAGGCTGACGCTAAGTACCGGCATGTCCGTATGAGAGGGCCTTAGGTACCGTGCATAGACCTTGGCTGCACTAGGTACCGCGCTAAGTACCTGCGATGTTAAAACCCATGTACATAATACTTTTGTGTGTTGTTTATGCTGTTTATATGTAGGCATGTTAGTTTGAACTACGATCCTTTATTTTCGTAAATAAGGCTCATCATTTTGTCAAGTAGTAGCGGTTGAATTTCAAAGGTACTTAACGTATGAAATATACGTACAGAACCAACTTTTTACACACAACCTAAAAATTCTCACTGCAGATTTAAAAATAACAGCAATCGTTATCTTGTATTTCAAGCATCATTGACAGCAAATAACTGAGTAGAAACCTAGCCCTAATTGGGAGTAGTCGGGTGTTTTGACCAACGGTACTTAGTGCTTTCTGTACGGACATAGCGGTACTTAGTGCTTTCCGTACGGACATAGCGGTACTTAACGTCGCCTGCGGTTCCAAGGTTTTATTACACAGACATAGAGATGTTGGTGGCCATATTATTTCGACCTGTATATATCGGGACAGCACAATCAATTCAGACATCCATAGACAGACAGTTTGAACTATTTTTGTAAATAAGGCTCATCATTTTGTCAAGTAGTAGCGGTTTGAGATTCAAAGGTACTTAACGTATGGAATATACGTACAGAACCAACTTTTTACACACAACCTAAAAGTTCTCACTGCAGATTTAAAAATAACAGCAATCGTTCTCTTGTGTCTCAAGCATCATTGACAGTAAATAACTGAGTAGAAACAATCTTTTACAAAGAATGACCAATAGTGAAGTGAATAGTAAACATTATACAGGCCTAAAAACAAACTTTATTAGACATCTCTCTCTCTCTCTCTCTCTCTCTCTCTCTCTCTCTCTCTCTCTCTCTCTCTCTCTCTCTCTCTCTCTCTCTCTCTCTCTCTCTCTCTCTCTCTCGGTTGTATGTATATATTAGGCAGCATTGATGTGCTAGATTATTGATAGAGGAAAGCTTGGAACAAACCACTGTGTATTTTGCATACGTTTAAATATCATGTTTTCTATTTTTTTCCTGTGATTTATGTGTACCCCCCATTGAAAGGGGCTGTAGGCCCATATTCAATTAAACTGTGTCAGTCTCTCTCTCTCTCTCTCTCTCTCTCTCTCTCTCTCTCTCTCTCTCTTTTCCATAATATATTTATAGTATTCTCTCACTCCTTTATTTATTTATATGGGAGATTTATATAGCGCTTGACGTTCTCTAAGCGCTTTACATATTCTCTCTTTCTCTCCCTCTCTCTCTCTCTCTCTCTCTCTCTCTCTCTCTCTCTCTCTCTCTCTCTCTCTCTCTATCTCTCCCTCTCTCTCTCTCTTTCTTTTATATCTCTCTCGCTCTCTCTCTCTCTCTCTATTACATAATATATATTTATAGTATTCTCTCCTCACTTTTTCCGTCTCAAGCTCACGTTCCCTCTTCCCCCCCCCCCCCCCCCTACCTCTACCTCCCTTACCTCGTAATAAGCGTGCGCGCGCAACGACAGTAAGAGAGAGAGGCACAGAGAGATAATATCGTATTCTAAATTTATTGATAGAGGAGAGAAATGTATTATAAGATAAGAGAGAGAGGTAGGAGGGGGGGGGGGGAGAAAGAGGGACCGTGAGAGATACAGAGAGCGTGAGGGGAGAAGGAATACTATTAGTATCACTATCAATAAATTATGAGAGAGAGAGAGAGAGAGAGAGAGAGAGAGAGAGAGAGAGAGAGAGAGAGAACAAGAACAAGAACAAGAACAAGAACAAATCTTTAATTGTCTCAGGCCACAGCCCCTTACAATAGTGGTTAAAATAACAGCAATAGTATCTGCACAGTTATAAATTATAGTCACGCATAAAATTCAACAAATACATTAAGACCCTGATGACATGTCACCGAACCTGATTTCTAAGGGTTCGTCTCTTCTGTAACATGAAGAACACAAATCTGCTGAAGCTGTTCATCAAATTATCCTCATTACTGCCACAGAAATACACAAGTTGTTGTTGCAGCGTCTTAGAGTTCGAGATTGTCAAATACTTTGCTCGAAGGTCTTGATAAAAGGGACATAAAAATACAACATGGTGTTCATCTTCTTTATCAGCTGTACAGAGAGGACAGTTTCTTGTCGTTTGGTTTGGTGCGTACCGAAACTTGTGAGCGTTGATTTCGGATACTCCTGCGCGGAAACGAGTAAGAGCAACTCTGTACTTAATATCTTCGATTAATTCAATGTATTTCTCTTTTTCCAAACATGTTTTGTAACAATTATAAATGTCGAAACGTTCACTGCATTCTAAACAGGAGAGAGAGAGAGAGAGAGAGAGAGAGAGAGAGAGAGAGAGAGAGAGAGAGAGAGAGAGAGAGAGAGAGAGAGAGAGAGAGAGAGAGAGAGAGAGAGAGAGAGAGAGAGAGAGAGAGAGAGAGAGAGAGAGAGAGAGAGAGAGAGAGAGAGAGAGAGAGAGAGAGAGAGAGAGAGAGAGAGAGAGAGAGAGAGAGAGAGAGAGAGAGAGAGAGAGAGAGAGAGAGAGAGAGAGAGAGAGAGAGAGAGAGAGAGAGAGAGAGAGAGAGAGAGAGAGAGAGAGAGAGAGAGAGAGAGAGAGAGAGAGAGAGAGAGAGAGAGAGAGAGAGAGAGAGAGAGAGAGAGAGAGAGAGAGAGAGAGAACAAATTTCGTATTCTAAATTTATTGATAGAGGAAAGAGGGAAACAGAGAGAGGAGGGAAAGGGAGAGAAATCGAGATAGGGGGAAAGAGAGATATATATTTGTACTCTAAATTTATTATAAGATAAGAGAGAGGGAGGGGGGGAGAAAGAGGGACCGTGAGAGTTACAGAGAGTGTGAGGGGAGAACAGCGGTAACCTTCCACTACCTAGGGTTTCTTCCCAGCATGACTGTGAGGTCTTGACACGCACCATGCCAAAGACCAACAGAAGACAATTTTAATGATGAACTCGAACTGCCTGAATCTGTGTTGCCTTTCTCATTGCAACTCGGCTGCATGATCACATGCCAGTATTTGTCATGTAAATTCTTACAACCCCGGATACAAAAACAAAACCAGAAAATGACGCCACAGTTTAAACAACAAAAGCATGGCTTTAATTTAAAATAGCAGCATTAACACCTAAATGTTTGTTATAATGCAGTAAAGCTATTACATATCTGATTATTCTTATTCACCTATTTCGTCTCCTCTACCCATGTGCGTGTGTTGTATGTGCCTCTTGTTTTATGGACTGGGCAAAGGAGCTGCGCCTTCGGCTATCAGTGTGACTGACTTTTAGGGTTTAACGTCCTCTTAGACCAACTGGTCTATATTGGGACAGGTATTGGTAATACGTTGAAGTTATGGTGTGATACTTTGATTCGAACAAGCCCGCTGTGGCTGTCTTCTTCGACACACCAGCATTGGGTTTGTCTCGTCAAAGTATCGAAATACGATCATTATAATCGGAGACGAGAGATGATGCATGCGTGTCTTCGTGTTTTCCAAGCCCTGAGTCTTTCGCTGTGAACGTGGGATTTTTTCGTGCGCATGTGTTCACACGGGGGTGTTCGGACACCGAAGAGAGTCTGCACAAAGTTGACTCCGAGAAATAAGTCTCTCGCCAAACGGGGGGATCGAACCCATGCTGATAGCGACCAACTGGCTACAAAGCCAGCGCGCTACCAACTGAGCTACCTCCCCGCCGCGCTATCAGTGTCAAGTTACCTGAAGGCAGAGGGGAAGTGTTTAACTAACCGTATCGAGTCAAGCACGCTATGTCGTGCATTCCGAACGCGTGTACTGGAGTGACTGACAGGGGCTAGTCTGGACTTGACTGCGCCTGAACTGATGCGTTGTTTCATCGAACACTGTATAGTGTCTATTGACAGTTAAAAAGAGAAGTACGCAAGTCCGAATTACAATAGAAAGGGCAAGATGAAGAAACACAAAAGCACGAGGCTCAAATAGGTGCTACCAAAATTAAACAGAAACGTCTCTGGCGAACGTTTTAAACAGTATAAGACAGTATAAGCATAATTAGTATAGCTCTTTCTCACTTCTAGTCAAGTACGAGTTATCTTTCCATGCTCTTCAACGAAGGAGAAACGCTGGGTTAGTTCCAGTATCTTCTACATCATGGCGTCTGCACTGAAAGAAAGCTCGCTCAGAGTGTGTGGTGGTGGAAAGCAGTACTGTGTCATTTGCCATAACTATCGTGGAAAAATTATTGAAGGAAGAGTTGTCAGGCTACATAAACTTCCAACAAACAAGCAACTGAAAAGAGCTTGGGAGCAGCGCCTACGTGTTACTCTTTCTTTTAGAAAATGACAAGATTTTGTGCAACTTGACAGAGTGACTTTCTCGTCTAGTTAATCAGATGGGTATTATTTGTTCATGTACATAAAAGTGTAAAAGAATGTTGTTGTACAACATACTTCCTTCAATCATTAGTGCATTTTGCTCTTGTCTGTGTGAAACAGTAACAGGCACATGAGCTGTAAGAAGGACTGCCGTGTCTCAGTATGACTGTAGTCTCTTGTGTCACTATAAATCTCAGTCATTGACTCTGTGTATGTCACTCATTGATGCTTACATTCCCAATGCATGGAAGACAGAAATTATAAAACTAGTATGCATGAAAACTGATGCTGGTTTGTACTCCAAATTTTTGTATCCAGTTAAAATATCAGGCATGAAAACTGAAAAAAAAAAATACTGAAAACAAAATTCGAAGGCGCGTAGCGCCAAGTTTCGCAGGCGCGTAGCGCCAAGTTTCGCAGGCGCAAAGCGCCAAGACTTCTAGGGAAGTCCGGGGGCATGCCCCCCCGGAAATTCTTTTTTTCAAGGGTGCAATTTGGTGCAATCTGGGGCTATCTGAGCCTTAAAATTGGATTCAAACATGGCCCCAAAACTATTTTACTATAACTATGACTAGGAAAAAAAAAAGAATTTTTTTTTTTTTAAATTAAAAAAAAAAAAAATTAAAAAAAAGGAAAAATACGGAAAATAAAAAAAATACGGAAAATACGAAAAATACAGAGAATTTTCATGCCTGAATATGTCTGAGAAGTTGAACGCAAACCAACCAGGTGTGAGCGTGTGTTGTAAGGAGTGCACTATTTTGTAACGTGGGATTATGTACATGAAATTATAAATAGGGTTTGTGTGGTGTGTATCTATGCTTTTTATGTTTTTAAGGGAAAAATATTTATTACCTGTGTGTGATTACATTTTGTTTTTTATTCACAGTTGGCTGAAATATTTGCCGAGGAACGACAATGCAGTGTATTATATAATTATATATGTATTCAAAGAATAAAGACATGATGAATCTGAAGCTTGATGAATGACTTGTTTTACAGATAATCACACACACTTCAACAGACGCAGTTGATACAGTTTGGGTTTTATTTATCTAAAACATATACAAACAATAGCAGTTTAACAAAGTTGGTAAACAGTGTAAAGTAAAACAACTGAAGTAACATAAAAGAGCCATGAACTGGTAATGTGAAACTGCTCTTAGGCTAATGTCAGATGGAGCTCGCAAAACACGAAACAAAAGCCGAACAAAAGCAAAACATGGTGCTTTTGTGTGTTGTTTTGCTTTTGTTCGGCTTTTGTTTCGTGTTTTGCGAGCTCCGTCTGACATTAGCCTTAGACAACACGCACATCCAATTAACAACAATAAATGCATGACTACCAAGCATCAAAAGGACTCACTGATTCACGCACAAATTCCGCGTGTGCTCAATAATTATTGATAACATTTAACACATAGGCTACAAGTTCGTGACACTGACAGTCGAAGTGGTCTGTCAAATGCTAACTTGAATCATTTGTTTCCACAGCATTATCGATAGCATCCTTGCCATCTTTTCGCAGCTGAAACGTGCCTCTTGCTCTGCGCACTAATTCTTCTTTTTTTCCACTGACAAGTTGGCCATGTTTCCGAAGAAAATCTTTCAATTCTTTCACGTTCATGCGCTCGACTGCCGCCTCTATCTTAACCGGAACTTACCGAACCAAAGGGACGAAACTCGTGCACACCTCCGGCCTCGCTGGTGAGAAAGAGCTATGTATACAGAATGCTATACAGTCACGCAGTCCTTCTGTTTTACTGTCCGTACTCAGATAACGGATGTTTTAGAGTCAAATGAGCTGAATCTGTGCGTATGCCTTCAAAGATGGCTTCACACGATTGTAACTAAAACTTATATTCGTAGTCCTACTATTATCCCGCCAGGCACTCCTTTCAATACTTTTCTTCATATACCACCAATAGTATTATGCTTTTAGATATCGTTGTTAAATGATGTATTTTGATGCTGTTACCGCTGTCTGTCTCTGTCTTTAGATCTCTCCCTCTCTCTCCCTCTCTTTCTCCTCCTGTCTGTCTTTATTTATCTGTTTCCGCGTCGGTCTCTCCGTCTGTCCCTATCTCTGTCTGTCTCTATTTGTCTGGTTTAATGCAAGCAATGATAAGTGTATAGCCTTATCTATACATATATAATTAATATATATCATAGATTATATAATGGTATGATACATGAAGATTGTATAGGGACTTCTGCTACACTTATGGTGTAAAACACATGGGATGAATCATGCTGTGTTGCTTGAAAGTACAGACTCGAACATCAAAGCATTTGGTGTCACTCGGTTCAAAATATTAAAATGTATGGTTCGTGCACGTCCAATTTAATTGTGATTAGGCTACACAGCCATAGTATATAGGTTGTGTATCTAACATGATGTAATCGGCGTACCGTTTCCGCACAATCTTCGACTCGACGACTCCATAACCCCACATACACGTGAACATCAATAGATCTCCCAAACTTCTTTGAATATTTTAATCAAAATGTTTGTAGTACATACTCAGAAGACGACCCTTCAACTCTGTTGAAACAATTCAGGGTGTTTCCGCTAAAAATGTGTCTGTAAATCAAGTTCTTAGTTGAAGTTAAACAAAATGATCCTTACATAGCCCGTAAAAGCCCGCGAGGTAAAGGCAGACAAAAACAGTTGTGAGCGCAATCTATAATTGTAACCCGTTATGGCGTAGTTGGTATGTCAATGTTCGCCTGTGGTCTCCAAGGTTGCCGTGGGTTAAATCTCATGCTATTTTTTGTGTGTGAAATGTGACGCAGGGATCCCTTTGAACCCATTCCTCTTGTTTTTTTATTGTTGGTTAATCATCTTTTATAGTTCATGTTACAAACTTCTTTAATTTGGCAGGTGTTTTTATTTTTTAATTTTGTATTTATTTTTGGGGTCTTCTTTTACTTCATTCCAGGGGTGGGGTAATAAGCGGGCGGTTTAATGGTCCTTATGGTCCCTTTGTTTATTTTCGGAGGAGTGGGGGTGGGGGGTGGGGGGTGCCGCTGCTGTCTGCAGGTTATCTAACTCACTAGGCATGACTGTTTCGCTAAATGGAGCAGCAGCGTCAGTGGGGAACAGGGCACGAGACTGTAGAGTTATGGACCCTCGTGTACAATCAGTGAGAGCCATAGTGAAACACAATATTACACATTTATGAACAACACATATTAATTACTTCACGCCATTACCTCAGTTATTCCCATAGTAGCAGAAACATTTTTTGAACATTGTCAAATATACGTCAGGGCTAATAGTCTCGGGTGCTGTTTTACTTCACAGTTATTTTTCAAGGTTGTCAGTAATATCAGAATAAATATCACACACTTGAATGTTGTCCAAGAGCTTCAAGGCATAGTCACTGATGTCATTACTTCAGTTATTGTCAAGATTGTGGGTCATGAGAACTTAATTATAATATTAATAGTTTTATGATAATAATAAAATTAAACAGCAACAAAAAAATACGAAAAAAGTTATAAGTGTATAGTACTTGTCTTACATTATGATAGTCCTGATTTTGTGATAAATCGCCAATTTGCAAGTGCTCTACACAAGGCTAGATGTTATTAAAGGTCAAGGAGGTCAAATATCACGAAAAGGCGAAGCAACCAGAGTATCGGTGGCTGGCAGAGGAACCTCCCTCCGATTGGGCCACCAGAAGTAGAGGTGAAAGGAGAGGCTGGTGCAGCGGGGTGCCCGAGCCTCAGAAGGATAATTGGCGATGCAGCAAGGCCATTGATATCAGCGTGAACTTGTTATCAGCCGATGCCGTTATCGGGTTACAGCCGTAGCCCTTTCGCCGTGGCTTCGCGAGCTAGCACTGTAAGTCAGATGCTGACCACCGGTGTAACAGGCCATTTTCACACATAGTCAGTTTTGACCGGGAGGTCATTCTGGGCTAGCTGATTTTGACCGGGAGGTCATTCTGGGCTAGCCAATTTTGACCCCCCCCAGTCAGTTTTGACCCCCCCCTTCAAACGTTAAGAATAAGTACGTTAGGACCATTTGAAACGAAATATATGTATGTGTGCACAAAATCTGTTGGAAAAATGATCTAAAAAAATAAAAAATAAAAAAAAAATTCTAAAAAAATTAAAAAAAAGTTTTGACGCTTCCTATGAAACTTCAAAAAAAAGTACACTAGGACCTTTTAAAACGAAATGTACGCATAAATGAATGCATCTATGCATCTCCACAAGTTTGGGGGGGGGGCAGTCATTCTGGGCTAGCCCAGAATGACCTCCCGGTCAAAATCAGCTAGCCCAGAATGACCCCCCGGTCAAAACTGACTAGGCCAGTCAGTTTTGACCCCCCCTTCAAACTTCAAGAATAAGTACTTTAAGACTTTTTAAACCGAAATGAATGTAAATGTGGACAATATTTGTTAAAACATTGATATTACAACAAACAAAACAAAAACCCTTAATTATGAAAAAAGAAAAAAAAAAGTTTCGACGCTTCCCTTCAAACTTCAAGAATAAGTACACTAGGACCTCTTAAAACAAAACATACGCATGTATGTATGCATCTATGCATCTCCCCAGGTTTGGGGGGGGTCAAAATCAGCTAGCCCAGAATGACCCCCCGGTCAAAACTGACTAGGCCAGTCAGTTTTGACCTCCCCTTTAACCTTTAAGAATAAGTACTTTAGGACCTTTTAAAACGAAATATATGTATATGAGCACAGTATTTGTTGGAAAAATGATTTTTAAAAAAATCAACAACAAAAATCGAGCAAAACGTACTTTTTTTCAACAACAACAACAAAAATGTTTCGACGCTTACCTTCAAACTTTAAGAATAAATACACTAGGACCTTTTAAAACGAAATGTACACATATAGGTATGCATCTATGCATCCCCACAAGTTTGTTTTGGGGGGGGGGGGGGGCAGTCATTCTGGGCTAGCCCAGAATGACCTCCCGGTCAAAATCAGCTAGCCCAGAATGACCCCCCGGTCAAAACTGACTAGGCCAGTCAGTTTTGACCTCCCCTTCAAACTTCAAGAATAAGTACTTTAGGACCTTTTAAAATGAAATATATGTATATGTGCACAGTATTTGTTGGAAAAAAGATTTTTTTTAAATCGAAAAAAACAAATCGAAAAATACTTACTTTAAACAAATTTAAAAAATAGAAAAGTGTCGACGCTTCCCTTTAAACTTCAAGAATATGTACACTAGGACCTTTTAAAACGAAATGTACAAATAAATAAATGCATCTATGCATCTCCACAAGTTTAGGGGGGGGGGGGGTCAAAATAAGCTAGCCCAGAATGACCCCCCCCCCCCCCCCGTTCAAAACTGACTAGGCCAGTCAGTTTTGACCTCCCCTTCAAACTTCAAGAATAAGTACGTTAGGACCTTTTAAAACGAAATATATGTATATGTGCACATTATTTGTTGCAAAAATGATCTAAACAAATTTAAAAAAAATAAATAAATAAAAAAACATTTTGACATCTCCTTTGAAACTTCAAATATAAGTACACTAGGACTTTTTAAAACGAAATGTACAAATAAATAAATGCATCTATGCATCTCCACAAGTTTAGGGGGGCCCAGAATGACCTCCCGGTCAAAATCAGCTAGCCCAGAATGACCCCCTCCCCCACCCGGTTAAAACTGACTAGGCCAGTCAATTTTGACCTCCCCTTCAAACTTCAAGAATAAGTACTTTACGACCTTTTAAAACAAATTATATTGTAAATGTGCACAGTATTTGTTGGAAAAATTATTTTTTTTTAGATATTAAAAAAAAATCGAAAAAAACTTTCTTAAAAAAAATTTAAAAAATAAAAAAAGTTTCGACGCTTCCCTTCAAACTTCAAGAATAAATACACTAGAACCTTTTAAAACGAAATATACGCATATATGTATGCATCTATGCATCCCCACAATTTTTTTTTTTTTGGGGGGGGGGGGGGGGGCAGTCATTCTGGGCTAGCCCAGAATGACCTCCCGGTCAAAATCAGCTAGCCCAGAATGACCCCCCCGGTCAAAACTGACTAGGCCAGTCAATTTTGACCTCCCCTTCAAACTTCAAGAATGAGTACTTTACGACCTTTTAAAACAAATTATATTGTATATCTGCACAGTATTTGTTGGAAAAATGATTTTTTTTTTTAAATCGAAATTTTTTTCGAAAAAACCTTTCTTTAAAAAAAATAAATAAAAAAAAAAGTTTCGACGCTTCCCTTCAAACTTCAAGAATAAATACACAAGAACCTTTTAAAACGAAATATACCTATATATGTATGCATCTATGCATCCCCACAAGTTGGGGGGGGGGGGGGCAGTCATTCTGGGCTAGCCCAGAATGACCTCCCGGTCAAAATCAGCTAGCCCAGAATGACCCCCCCCCGGTCAAAACTGACTAGGCCAGTCACTTTTGACCTCCCCTTCAAACTTCAAGAATAAGTACTTTAGGACCTTTTAAAACGAAATATATGTAAATGTGCACAGTATAAAATCGAGAAAAAAAATCCAAAAAAATTACTTAAAAAAAAAAAATTATTAAAAGTTTCGACACTTCCCTTCAAACTCCAAGAATAAATACACTAGGACCTTTTAAAACGAAATGTACACATATATGTATGCATCTATGCATCCCCACAAGTGGCCTAGTCAGTTTTGACCGGGGGGTCATTCTGGGCTAGCTGATTTTGACCCCCCACGCCAAAAAAAACCCAAAAAAACCCTTGTGGGGATGCATAGATGCATACATATATGTGTACATTTCGTTTTAAAAGGTCCTAGTGTATTTATTCTTGAAGTTTGAAGGAAAGTGTCGAAACTTTGTATAATTTATTTTTATTTTTTTGAAGTAATTTCTTTGGATTTTTTTTCGATTTTGTTAAAAATCATTTTTCCAACATATACCGTGCACATTTACATATATTTCGTTTTAAAAGGTCCTAAAGTACTTATTCTTGAAGTTTGAGAGGGAGGTCAAGACTGACTGGCCTAGTCAGTTTTGACCGAGGGGGGGGAAGGGGTCATTCTGGGCTAGCTGATTTTTACCCCCCCCCCCCCCCCAACCTGAGGAGATGCATAGATGCATACATACATGCGTATTTTGTTTTAAGAGGTCCTAGTGTACTTATTCTTGAAGTTTGAAGGGAAGCGTCGAAACTTTTTTTGTTGTTGTTGAAAAAAAGTTAAGGGTTTTTGTTTTTGTTTGTTGTAATATCATTTTTCTAACAAATATTGTCCACATTTACATTCATTTCGGTTTAAAAAGTCTTAAAGTACTTATTCTTGAAGTTTGAAGGGGGGGGTCAAAACTGACTGGCCTAGTCAGTTTTGACTGGGGGGTCATTCTGGGCTAGCTGATTTTGACCGGGAGGTCATTCTGGGCTAGCCCAGAATGACCCCCCCCCCTCAAACCTTAGATATATGTAGTTATATACATATATGCATAAATATTGTTTCTAATCGTCTTAATGTACTCATTCCTTAAGTTTGCAGGGGGGGTCAAAATTGACTAGAGGGGGGTCAAAACTGACTAGCCCAGAATGACCTCCCGGTCAAAATAGGCTAGCCTAGAATGACCGGGAGGTCATTCTGGGCTAGCCCAGAATGACCTCCCGGTCAAACTGGGCTGCTTCAAAATAGGCTGCTACACCGGTTCGCGGCGCCACAGGACCATGTTTTCAGCGTTCCTTTTCGTGTTGGGATCAAGTTACCGTGCCCTGGCCAAGAACGCTAGCATTGAAGAAGGGAGAGAAAAGTTCTACCTCCCCATCTTCGGTTTATGTAACCGACTAGGGCTCCTTGCATTAGGAAGTATTCGGATTCTAAATGTTTATTATTATTATCACTAGCAATACTCGTGCTCCTCACGGGATGTAACAAATGTTTTATGATTTTCATTAATCACTGATGGTGTGGATATTAAAGTGTCTATGCGAATCCATCCCATCAATTGCTATTATTGTTGCAATGGTCGACTTATCTTGTCTGAATCATGACTGATTTATTATTGTATTCATAGCTTCAAAGCGACGGTGATTGGAGTAGATTAGCTCCCCTGATCAGCGAAGCCTTATTTAACTATCAGTCATATGATAACCACACATATGATGGTAAAAACCCTTATAACTTTGGAACCAGCCAACCATTTTTAAAAAAAATGAAATTAAGCATGAAGACGCAGGCCATTAGTCCCTTCATGAATTCAAAAGAGAAAAAAATCAACTCGATTTTCTGCGAAAAACATTTCGCTGTGATTTTGTAATTTGTAACTGCTATTTTGTAGACCCTTCCTCGGAGTATGTAATAAAAAAGGTTTCATTGAAATATTCCCAGAACTTTGGGAGATATGGATGTTTATGCATTGGAGAATCAAACACTAAAACCCTTATAACTTTGGAACCAGCCAACCATGTTTTATGAAATTGAACATGAAGACGCAGCACATTAGTCCCTTCAACTTAATAAAAATTAACTCGAATTTCTGAAACATTTCTCGCTGTGACTTGGTATTTTGTACTGCTATTTTGTAGACCCTTCCTCAGAGTATGTAATGAAAAAAGTTTCATTGAAATATTCCCAGAACTTTGGGAGATATGGCTGATTATGTATTTTGACCATCGGGCCCCGTAATGACCTTGACCTTTGACATATCCAATATAAATGTTGCACACAATAGGCTATCGTGTGTCTACATCTACCTACAAAGTTTGGTTGAAAAATACTTTGCGGTTCAGGATTTATCGCAGTTCCTATATTGTGACATACATACATGCATACTTACGGAATGGAACAATCGCAAACGTTCCCGCTGGATGACGAATTAAATTATAAAAAACGTATCAGTAAAATAAAATAACAATGAACAGCACACATTCCCTGAAAAGTAATGTAGCGTAGGGGAAAGGGAGAAAAAAAGTGACACCGCGTGGATTCGAACGTACGTGATTAGAACATGATGAAGCAAGAGTGTCCTAACCAACTGGCCTACAAATAATTTGCAAAAGTTTCAGGGAAAAATACAGCTATGACATTACAAAAACAGGCAATGGATGTTCCCGTGTTTGCCATTCCAATAAGTAACAACGATAACAACTTGATAGGTTTGAGAGTAAACTTGATTTGACATGATACTGTGTTGTCTAAAGTGTTTATTGGATTCTCGGGCAGTTTTATCCCGGACGGCTGCATGTCGAGTTTCAGGGGTGCCTAAGGGCTTCCGGCGGTAGGTAAAAATATTTAATGTTCAAATAAACCCACTTAATTAAAAAATAAACACATTAGACTCAGCCAGTCCTGATCGAGGTGGCCTCCACTATGCCCATGCAAAAGGAATAACGTGAAAGTTGCCCAGTACCACAGAAATTAGCAATTTCGTGTGACTGAGGCTACCAGTACCTGTATTAATATATGAATTATAATTGGCAACGGTAAGCGATTTCACACAGATTAGCGCGGGACAAATATTGACAGAATTTTTTTTTATCATAACTGCAATGTTCTTCTCCCCCCCCCAAAAAAAAACCAACAACAACGCAACACCTCCTCCCTCCCCAACCCCTAAGAAGAACAGGTCCGACAAACCCCTGCGTCACACAGTAAGCTTTTTTTTTAAAATTGGTTTAAGCGTGTTTTTATTAATTTCTTGTATACATGTTATATACAGTAACAACATTAAGAACGTTAACAAGCAGACTGCTTATGGACACGTTCCAAAACTAATTATCAATACACATTCTGATAACAAGACATGGCGAACAAGTGATAACTTTAACCTTTTTCTTTCAAAATATTTCATAATATTTTATACAAATAAAGAGAGGGAGAGAGAGAGAGAGAGAGAGAGAGAGAGAGAGAGAGAGAGAGAGAGAGAGAGAGAGAGAGAGAGAGAGAGAGAGAGAGAGAGAGAGAGAGAGAGAGAGAGAGAGAGAGAGAGAGAGAGAATGCTTTGCTACATCTATTGCTGTCACTGTTAATATACTATCAGCCGAAGCGATCAGTTGACATAACGTAATCTTGTACAGCAGAAAATATTTTCATATTCAAAGATATAGTTAAATCAGTATTGCCAAACAAAAGTGTTTTGCAATCCAGAGCGTACGTTGGTAGACTATTGAATAAAATGGTTCTATGTTCGTTAAATTTTGGACAATGATTAACGACGCCAATGGAATTCAATCTCCTGCCTCGGACACTTTCGTTTTGTCACGTTAGGAGAGCAATTTACCAACTTATCTATTTTGCGTCTTGACAGTTCACGTGAGTGATATTTTAGTGACTTTTGTGACATATAGACTGACCGGAACAAACGCAAACGTCCACCCTCTGGGTGACGAACAACAACACATTTGCATTCAAACGAAGTAGTTTGTTGATCATAGTGCAATTATCCCGTTTGACTTGTGTCTGTTCTCAATATGACTAACATATATATGTACTCATTTCTCCCAAATGGGTAAAGCTATTGAAACTCACTTTGGCTATGAGCTCGAGGTCCATGGGAATAAACGCTCATAATTATGTCCTGCAGATTGATGACCCTGGTGTCACTCAAAATTATCCCGCCAGGAAATGCTATTTCGTATACATGTACTCAATTGTCTAACCGGCACGGTTGGCCTAGTGGTAAGGCGTCCGGTTGGCCTAGTGGTAAGGCGCCTAGTGGTGGGTTCGAACCCCGGCCGGGTCATACCTAAGACTTTAAAATTGGCAATCTAGTGGCTGCTCCGCCTGGCGTCTGGCATTATGGGGTTAGTGCTAGGACTGGTTGGTCCGGTGTCAGAATAATGTGACTGGGTGAGACATGAAGCCTGTGCTGCGACTTGTGTCTTGTGTGTGGCGCACGTTATATGTCAAAGCAGCACCGCCCTGATATGGCCCTTCGTGGTCGGCAGGGCGTTAAGCAAACAAACAAACAAACAAACTCAATTGTCTCCAGTAAAGACACAGTTATTTTCTCCGAATTTAAGGCCCCAGTTTGTGGTGATTGATATTGATTTGCTCTGTAGTTTGATGATCCTAGTGCCAACATTATCCCGTCAGGCATTGTTTAAATGTTTTCGTTTGCACCCACTTTTCTCCAAAACTGATAAAACTGTTGACACCACTATTAGGAAGCATGCTCATCGGAGTCGATGCCGAGAAGCTCTGAACTTTGGTGACCCTAGGTACCATATTATCCGGCCATGAAGGGTTTTAATATACTGCTGACCATACACCCGTTAGGGTCCATATGTTCTATCAGCCCCAGATACTTTACTTGATTTTTGCTTTCGGTCCAGCGGACTCTTTTGAGCCATATCAGGACCAATCAGCCCGAGACGAAGACTTTAAATAATAAAACAACAACCACAGCACGATATGATAAACGGAAAGTATTAGGATCATTATGGTCACTTGTTAATTATTATTTTGTTACCCCTTTATCACATGCCGGCTATTGATACATGCCATATCATTATTTTTGTTACCAAAACGAATACGTTGTGTGTGTGTATTGTTAGGAAAACTCCAATCTTTTAGATTAGTTAACAATGTATCAAGAAAAATCACATATTTGAGCGAGTTTCTAGGTGACCCTCTTCGTGATTAGGGACCTAATGTACATCCTATTTGATCTTCCATGAATGGGTTCGGTTGATATTTGAATTTTCTGTAAAAGGGGTCGCTCAGATAATCGTCAAAATGTAACTGACAAGTCCAGTGGCTAACGAAGGAAAGCACCGATCACCATCAAGACTAAATCACTACCAGATGTCAGTAGGAATGTTGGTAACTGATCCACTGACCGCTATCATATGTTACTACTCGCGTACATTCCGTAGAGTACCTAGAGACCAATCTAGAGCATAATTGTATTTCATTCCCTCTGCTAGAACTGACTGGGCTTGCTGATATAAGCAAGCGTTAGTTTGTAACACATTCCCTGGCCCGTCCCAAGAGAATATGAAAGATATATATGCTACACGGAAGCGTTGTATAGACCGAAACAGTTCAAAATAATGATACTGGATTCAGACTTCAAAATTATTGTTTTCATATTAGGCCTACGAACAATAACTTACATGTTAAGAGAAATAATACATGTATCGAGAGATATTGCTTTTATTCTAGGCTACATCTCTTATGGAGGCATCTTACACACTCTCTCTCTTTCTTCACCCTCCCATCTCTCTCTCTCCTTCTCTTCCCCTCTATCTCTCTAATATTGACAACACCCCTCATATGATCACTCAACCTCTCCCCATCGCCCTCTGTCTCTCACCTTCTTACACACACTCTCTCTTTTCCCAACTCTCCTCTCTCTCCATCTCTCTCTCTTCAATAATGACACCCCCCATATATCACTCTACTTATCTTCCACTCTCGAATCTCCAAACATTCGGTTAAACGTGATTAACTGGTATCGTACCCCTATGACAGATAATATTCCCTATTCTCTGCATTCTCTGCTTGCTGTAATGCTCTTTTTTTTTCAAGCCACATTTCACGTCAACCAACTTTCATCAAGACGTTATTTAAAGCGTCATTGTAGAAATGACATTCGGAAATATTAGGGGAATCCCTGTCATAACATTTTTTTCTATTTGTTTCCCATCAGGCATTTTTTGTTTTAATCACAAGTAATATAATACAGACACACAAAGAGAGACACCTATAGTGACAGCCGCTCTATCATGCTAGGACTGGTGTCAGTATACTGTGACTATACGAGGATGTCAATCAATCAATCAATATGAGGCTTATATCGCGCGTATTCCGTGGGTACAGCTCTAAGCGCAGGGATTTATTTATTTTAATTTTATTTTATGCAATTTATATCGCGCACATATTCAAGGCGCAGGGATTTATTTATGCCGTGTGAGATGGAATTTATTTTACACAATACATCACGCATTCACATCGGCCAGCAGATCGCAGCCATTTCGGCGCATATCCTACTTTTCACCGCCTATTATTCCAAGTCACACGAGTATTTTGGTGGAAATTTGTATCTATGCCTATTCAATTTTGCCAGGACAGACCCTTTTGTCAATCGTGGGATCTTTAACGTGCACACCCCAGTGTAGTGTACACGAAGGGACCTCGGTTTTTCGTCTCATCCGAAAGACTAGCACTTGAACCCACCACCTAGGTTAGGAAAGGGGGGAGAAAATTGCTAACGCCCTGACCCAGGGTCGAACTCGCAACCTCTCTCTTCCGCAAGTGCGTTACCACTCGGCCACCCAGTCCGATGTAAGCCTCTGCGACTTCAATCTCAGTGTGGCAGTACATTAATCTGCTGACCATAAACAAGGAATGCGTCCAGCTGTCTCTCTAGCTCTCCAGTAGGTTTCTCAGCGGGATACCTGCTTGACGACGTTCTAATTGATGGCACGCGAACCGTGTAATGTATAGCCACTGCGCTACCTAGGTGTAGTGATGGACAACAAGCTGTCTTGGCATGCCAACACTGACCAAATCTTGAAGAAAGCGCACACGCGCATGTACTGTCTAAGGAAGCTTAGATCGTTCTCTGTTCGTAATGACATCCTGCAAATGTTCTATCTGTCCACTGTTGGTAGCGTGTTGACATATATGCATGTGTGTGCTGGGGGGGGTAACCTTAGTAAACAGGATAGTGACAGGCTAGAAAAGCTAGTCAAGAAGGCTGGATCTGTTGTAGGCAGGAAGCAAGAGACCATTGAATCAGTTTGCCAGAGACGACTGACTGACCGACTGACCTCAATTTTGGCTGACGAGACACACCCACTGAAACCTGAATTTGACTCTCGACGCATTGACAGGAGTGGTAGACTGAGGGCTATGGTTGCTAGAACGTCACGTTTCCGCAATTCTTTTGTTCCCAGAGCTATCCATGCTTTCAACCAATCACATGTTAGAGGCCTCTATCATGTTTCTCTGTCATAATTATTACTGTACTCTGTTGCTGGGTTATTTGTAATGTATGTTTTTTTAGTAACTGTATTACCGTAGCCCAAATGTGCGGTGTTCTAGTCGACATGTGGTGCTTTGTAAACCTTGTGTGTGCGTGGATGTGGAGGTGGACTCTTGGACGTCTTTTTGTTATTGGAATTATGGTTTTTGTTAATTTGTATTGCTGTTGCTGTTGTTGTGTGAGTGAGTTGTGAGTTGGCAGACTTGACTTGACGGATGACTGTTTGCGTTAGTGAGACTGTGTTTAGTATGCATTCTTATTCTTTTGATTGGAAATGAGTATTGTTACAACATAATTTCCATATGGATTAATAAATTTGAGTTGAGTTGAGTTGAGTTGAGCGAGTCGAACCGCTCTACGACTAGCTGCTCCTTTCCACGGCCCCCCACCCCCACCGCCAGCCCCACGCATCCCTCTCTCCCCCCTCCCTCTCTCCCCCCTCCCTCTCTCTCCCCCTCCTTCTTTCTCTCCCTTCCTCTCTCTTTAACCTTAATTGTCAATCCGTTTTTCATTGCTAAATTCATACGGATAAATAAAAGCTTGATGATTAGCAAGAATCACCTCTGATTTGTTATTTGCACTGTCACTGAAGACTAGACCGTCAGTGAAACTTAATACAGTTCGCCACCTGTTTACCTCTTTTTATATTTTAATCCAGACAGCATTATCCACCACCACCCATTATATAAACATTCTATTTTGTGTAGTCCCGATATCAATGTTGCAAACCTTTTGATGCAGCTTTTAATAATATAAGAGATTTGATTTATACGTATTCCCTGTTTCACTCAATGAATATATATATTCCCTAAAATATCCAGGTAATATACATATTTCCTGGAATTTGGATGCCATTTTTAGACGTATTCCCTGACTTATATTTAGCATTCAAAAGGAGACACTTTGATGGAGTGAAAAATCTCTCTCTCTCTCTCTCTCTCTCTCTCTCTCTCTCTCTCTCTCTCTCTCTCTCTCTCTCTCTCTCTCTCTCTCTCTCTCTCTCTCTCTCTCTCTCTCTCTTATGCTTACAAATATAACAACAATTGCATATCAATAAAATTTACAACACAAAATTACACTGTTTGCACCAATGAAGTGAGAAAAAATGACTTTTATATCAGCAAAATCAACAAGCCGTAATAACTCTAGTTGGCGGGATATATTTTGTTTGTTTGTTTGGTTGGTTGTTTGCTTAACGCCCAGCCGACCACGAAGGGCCATATCAGGGCGGTGCTGCTTTGACATTTAACGTGCGCCACACACAAGACAGAAGTCGCAGCACAGGCTTCATGTCTCACCCAGTCACATTATTCTGACACCGGACCAACCAGTCCTAGCACTAACCCCATAATGCCAGACGCCAGGCGGAGCAGCCACTAGATTGCCAATTTTAAAGTCTTAGGTATCCCTGCCGGGGTTCGAACCCACGACCTCCCGCTCACTGGGCGGACGCCTTACCACTAGGCCACCGTGTTGCGGTTTGGCGGGATATAGTGATCCTTACATCGTTCGAAAAAAAACCAATACAGCTACCCTTTCAAACCATGTTTTTTTGCTTATTTGCTATTGTATTTGGTTGTAATATGTTATATAGAATTGTGCATGTGGAGGGATATTATATTTTTTAAATATGGAAAAAGTGAAAGCTAATTTAAAATTTATGGACAGATTAATTGATGAAAATGGCTCTCAATAACGACGCAAAAAGGAATTTTACAGGAGCAAGTCAGATTTTACAATAACGTGTTTGATAAAAATGGGAATTTTGTTGAGGAGGATGCTGAAAGTAAAGTTCTTAATTCAAATATTCCTCAATTAAATGACGAACGAAAATCATTGATGATTTCTCCAATATATCTCGCTTAAAATTAAATAAAAGTAAAACGGAAGCAATGTGGTTGGGATCGCGTATAAACTGTCAAGAGAAATATTGCGATATTAAATGGAATACCCAGGTTAAAATCATGGGAATTAGTCAGTTTTAAAAAGGACATCCCGGCCTCTGAAATTATGGAAAATTGGTCCAAAAGACTTGAAAAAGTTGAACAAATCATTTGCAGATAGTCAAGAAGAAATTTAAGTATAAGCGGCAAATTATGTATTATTAAGTCCTTCTTAGTTTCACAATTTGTTTACGTTATGCAGGCGCTTCTTGCCCCTGTTAAAGTTCTCGATAAGTTGAATACTATTTTGTTCAGGTTTCTCTGGAAAAGGAAGTATTCAAATACAAAAGCCGAAATGTATTGTGTAATGTGGTGGAAGAAGGTGGTATTAACATGATAAACGTCCACGATATGCATACTTCTTTTTTACTCACATGGGCAGCAAAACTTCAACAACAAAAACATGAAACGTGGACAACGATTCCATTAAGTCTTTATCAGGTATTGGGAAGAAATTTACTTTGTTTTAAAGCCACAACACCACTAAAACTGTTCCAAGGTATTGAATGCATTCGATCAAACTTTTGGACAGAAGTTCTCTTAAAATGAATCCATAATAAAGCATTGATTTATGAGAGAGAAGATCGCTTTGGCGATCAATGTTTGTGGAACAATATAAAAGTGGTTTATAAAAATAAAAGCTTATATTTTAAAAAAATGGATAGAAGCGCACTTAGATACGGTGAAAGATATTTGGGTTAACGGAGATATGATTCCTTTTAACCAGCTGTGCACAAAGATAGGATACAGTCCCTCTAGATTTTTTTAGTACGGCGCAAAGACTGCTGTGCGAGCGCTTGCACTTCGCAAAAACACAGCCAGCCCGCGAGCAGGCGAACACAATAATGACCTTGACACACGGAACCCTGTGATCATTAACCCCTCCGCGAGAAAGTTTCGCATGCTGATTGTCCAGTCCAAAGCGAGCGAGCCTTGCGCTGTTACATTTTGGTTACATAAATATCAGGTTAAACTAGATCACAATTATTGGCTGTTAGCAAGCAAATGTACAAAAGAAGAAAGATTGCGATTGTTACAATGGAAAATATTACATAATATTTATCCCACGAATATATTATTAAAAAAAATGAAAATTAGAGAAACAAAATTATGTACATTTTGTAAACACATTGATTATGTTGAACACTTTTTTGGGCAATGTGAGAAGTTGACGAGCTTTTGGGAAAATGTTGTCCATTATATTCTCAGAACACGATGTCTTGTTTGGTTATCAACCTAGTAATATATGCCAAAATAATAAGGTACTTAATCACATTATTTTGATTGCAAAAATGTGTATTAGTAAATATAAGTATGGTGATAGATACGATTTGAATAGTATATTGGAAAATGAAATGTACATTGGAAGTATGTGAGTAATGTATAAGTCGAGATGAGGTGAAGTGATATATGACGTTTGTGAATATTATGAGGGGGGTGGGAGAGAGCGGATGGTCGAGAATAAGGGAAAAAAAAAAGGAGAAAAAAAAAGTAACCATGTATGGCTCCTCAATTGCTTTTTGTATAAACAACCATGCAAACCACAAAAAAAAGAGAAAAAAAAAGAAACAGGTTTTCTCCAATTTAAAAAAAAAACAAAAACAAAAAACAAGTCGCTTAAGGCGAAATTACTACATTTAGTCAAGCTGTGGAACTCACAGAACGCACTGCATTTTTTTTACAGTGACCGTAGTCCGCCGCTCGCGCAAAACGCAGTGAAACTGACGAGACTGTTTAGCGCGGTGGTGGTTTCGCTGTGCTGCATAGCACGCTTTTCTGTACCTCTCTTCGTTTTATCTTTCTGAGCGTGTTTTTAATCCAAACTCTATATGATTTGGAATCAGGAACCGACAAGGAATAAGATGAAATTGTTTTTTAATCGATTTCGGAAATTTGATTTTGATCATTATTTTTTATTTTGAGAGCTTGTTTTTAATCCGAATATAACATATTTATATGTTTTTGGAATCAGAAAATAATGAAGAATAAGATGAATGTAAATTTCGATCGTTTTATAAAAAAAAAATTAATTACAATTTTCAGATTTTTAATGACCAAAGTCATTAAGTAATTTTTAAGCCACCAAGCTGAAATACAATACTGAAGTCCGGCCTTTGTCGAAGATTGCTTGGCCAAAATTTCAATCAATTTGATTGAAAAATGAGGATGTGACAGTGCCGTCTCAACTTTTACAAAGAGCCGGATATGACGTCATCAAAGACATTTATCGAAAAAAGAAAAAACACGTCCGGGGATATCATACCCAGGAACTCTCATGTAAAATTTCATAAAGATCGGTCCAGTAGTTTACTCTGAATCGCTCTACACACGCGCACGCACACCGGCACAGACAAAACTTGACTAAATGTAAAAAGAGAGAGAGAGAGAGAGAGAGAGAGAGAGAGAGAGAGAGAGAGAGAGAGAGAGAGAGAGATGATGATGATGATGATGGAACTTTATTTTTCAAGGATAGAGGTTTAAGGTGACGCCTTTTCTTACAACCGGTCCTTACTTCTAATACAAATGTCTAATAAATGATAAACAAGTAAAGCAACATGACAAATAAACAAAGTAAACGAACGAACCAGCAAACAATCGACAAGTAAGCAAACAAGCAAATAAACATAAACAACAAAATGACAAAGTAAGGAACATACAAATCAAAAGCAAAACATGCAACATATTAATTGAGGTTATACATGTAAAGTGATCGACGGTTAAAGTTCCATCCTCACCTATTCACACTTTACTGACACTATACACAACCATCAGTGTGTATAGGAAACAGGTACTTAACGCCTTCGTCCGTACGGGTTACACACTGTGTATAGCCAAACGGTACCTAATGTGGATTTCGTACGTACAGAAGTCACACAGATCCGTCTGCGTATGACCGGTACCTAAGGTGCTCCTCGTCCGTATGTGTGTGTGTGTGTGTGTGTGTGTGTGTGTGTGTGTGTGTGTGTGTGTATTTGGAAGTGGAAATTGACTTGCTGAGTGTAATCTTGCACTTGAACACCTACAGGCTAAAACGGATGTACAGACAAAGAGGGAGGAAAATAAACTGTTCTATATAGGTGTGTATTTGTACATGTCTGTGGTATTTTTGTTCAGCCTGGTCAGGTCAAGTGTATCGAGGAGGGACCAAAACGCAACTTCAGATGCAGTCAGATAGAATCCAGGAAATTAAGAAAAGATATCCTCATCAAGAAGGTATGCTGCTTCAAATTGCATATGTTCTGCATCAAAAACAAAGCAAGAAATGAAAAATGAGGAGAAGGAGAAAGACAAAGATTGATTAAAATCATGCTCATTTTCAAAATGTGTTATCATGAGCAAGTCAAATGACTTATAAAAAGATCCAAAACTTTTTTTTACAGCAAAAATTAGTTTCCCTTAGATTTAGTGCATGAGAAGTGACTAAAAATGTCATCAATAAAACTGATTTTGAAGAACATTTCTGTTCGTTATAATTATAATGCTGATTGAGTCCTTTGAACATGCTGTAAATTTACTTTCCTGTTCGGTTGATTGTCTTTTTCCAGGTTCAAGTTCTGAGGAAGTCATATGCAATGCAAGGGGTCAAGACATCTCAAGCTTTAGAAATGTAAGAGTAGATGCTTCATCTCAAATGACACTTTTTTTCCACAGTTGACGATAAAAAAGAGTTTAGGAGAAGAGACGATTACACAGGGTTCAGAGCAGAAGGATGATAACAAATATGATATTATGTTATTCTATTCGAGTTAAATTGTGTGTGTGTGTGACCGGCCTCCGTCGCGCATCAGACTGCGGGCCGGGAGGTCGTGGTTCGAATCCCATGAGGGGCAGTGGGTTTTTCGGGCTTCGGCCGGCTCCTACCCAGAGTGGAAGTGCTATAGTTCCAATGGGAAGGCTGGGATCACACAGCCGAGTGTCATTCACTTCACGAATGCGATAGTGAGGGTGCTCAGGTGTCTGGCTGGTTGACGAAGGAAGCGCAAACATGAAAATGTGACCCTTCATGCTCAGTGCTTTCATGGTGACCCTTGTCTCAGTGTTCTTGTTCCATCCTTCCCTGACTAGTACTTCTGCTGCCAGTCTTCAACGTGTGATGCTCAGGGGGGTCGACGGAAGGACGCAGTGGCGGTCTGCTCTCTGGGGAGACGCTCACTCAGTCTGGCTCCGCGACTTAACAGTCAATGTCGTCAGTAGGGGGCTTAGTAGGTAGCGGCCTGTGTCTGTAGCTCGGAACAGGACCAATACTGAACACCGTCGAAGTGACTCTGCAGCAGTGTAATGTCATCTTCAGAGGGTAGCCCATCGCAGCGACCTGACATCCTTCCCTGGAGTGTCTGTAAAATCGACAAGTCTGGCAGCGGAACGAAACTCAGATGTGGATGGAGCAGTGAATACTGGGACGGAGCGGCGTGAAAGCATACTGGGACAAGGAACAAGTGTCGGGACAAGCAAGAGAAAGAGGAGATAAAAAAGAAAGAAAAAAAGAAGAACACAGCGAAGAATAAAAATAAAAGAGAAAAAGAAAGAGAAAAAAAGTATGTGCGTGCGTGCGTGCGTGCGCATGCAAGTTTGGTTAATTTTACTCTTCGTTCTGCTCAGGTTACAGAAAGTAAACGGAGAACTGATCTATTCATTTGAAATGCATCAATGTGAATTCAAAACATAAATTTTTTTGTCTGTCTTGGTAAGTGAAAGACAGTCGCCTCAAGAACTGACTCATCTCCTGTTTTTGTGTGCAGTTACATAACAAGGGCAGAGAAGTACCATGACTATGACCCCATGTTTATTCCTGTGTACCCCTCTAATCCATGGATTTCTGATGAAACTAATTTCTGGGACTTGTGTGATGATCAGTAAGTACTCATTTTTACTACATAATGTATTTTTGTTTGTATAGTTCAATCTAGGTGTTTGACCGATTAAAGGCTGTATGTAGGAATTTTGTTTGCTGGTTTATACTGTGGTACTACTTATGGTAACAGATTCTCTGTAAAAACATAAAATGTCAAAGATATTAAAAATAGTTCAGTAAGTCAATGTTTAGGAATAGGAGGAAAGCTTGAGTATTTTTACTTGTTCGTCCAAATACTACAGTGGTACATGTCATGAGAGGGCAGTCTTTGGGAAAGGTCTACTCCTATGGTTGTAGAAGCTCTTCATGAACAAGGATACTTTGAATAAGTACAAAACAATAACCCACACAAGTTGTTCTGTATTGAAAGATATCGTCTCATCAGAGGGACCCATTTCTATGCTACTGGTTTTGCTATATTCTCCATCAATATTTATATTTACCATCAGTATAATAATACTGTGACTGTGGTGTAGACTTGTTGTGCATACAGGCGTTCCTTGCAGGAGCTCTTCCACGCCTCCACCTCTTGATCATTCAATTGGGGGCCTGGTAGCTCAGTTGGTAGAGCACTGGACTTGTGATCATAGGGTCGCAGGTTCGAATCTGGGCCGGGGCGGACACTGGTCAACTTTATGCGCAGACTCGGAGGCGGTATCCAAATGAAAATGAATAAAATGAAAACAAATATTCACCATTCTGTGTTTCAGCACTGACATCCTGACGGAGCGGAGGGTCAAGATGTGGGCCCTGAGCTTCCGAGACATGCTGGCGGACCGCTTGGGACAGGGAGAGTTTGAAAACTTCCTGAAGAAGGAGTACAGCCAGGAAAACCTGCGCTTTTGGCGGGCCTGCGAGGATCTCAAGTTTGCTCCTGTGTCAAGGGTCCCAACCCACATTGACACCATTTACAGGTGAGAGTCTGGAGTTTTTGGTGTTTTTTTTGCCGTTCCATTTGTCTGCCTCTCAGTGTCTCTCAATTTGTTTCTGTTGCTTTTTTTCTCTGTATGTGGATCTGTCTTTCCTTTCATTGCGACATAACCAGCCTAGGGGAACTACTCTCTCAAACCGCTATGTAAATGTTGCTGTTGCTTTTTTCAGGGAGTTCCTGACAGCAGGCTCCCTGTATGAAGTGAACATCGACAGAAAAAACAGTCAGCTGGTGCAAATATAAGTTTTCTTCTTTTTTTCTCAGCTGCATACCTCCTGTCCGTCTTCCCCTTCATCACAGAGTCACCTTACAGGAACTTCTCTTTCACGTTTCTCAAATAGGGTCGCTATTGCTGTTTTCAGGGAGTTTCTGATGGCGGGCTCTCTGCATGAAGTGAACATCGACAGCAAAACTAGCCAGCTGGTACAGCAGAACATTATTTGTCTTCTATTTCTTGCTTCAGATCTCCTGTCTGCCCTCCCTTTCATCACAAAACCACTGTATGGGAGCTACAGTACTTTCTTGCGCTGTTTTGTAAATGTGTCTGCTGTTGCTGTTTTCAGGGAGTTTCTGACGGCGGGCTCTCTGCATGAAGTGAACATTGACGGCAAAACCAGCCAGCTGGTGCTGCAGAACATCAGGGACGGCAAGGAGGGCAAACCCTCCCGCTTTACATTTGCAGCCGCCCAGGAGCACATCTTCCTGCTGATGAAGAAGGACAGCTATGCACGTTTCCTTCGCTCAGAGCACTACAAGAACCTTCTCAGCAATGCCTTGCAACCAGAGGGCAAGAAAAAGTGAGGGGCATGGAATCTACACAGAAATTGTGATTGAGGCTATCAGAATCCTCCAGCTAGACAACTGGAAGGTCCATCAAACGCAAAAAATGAGCATCCCAATGTTCATTGACATTTGTTCATGTGATAAAAAGTATCAATACCAAGGAATCACATCTTTGAAGGCAGTACGGCAGAGACCAAACCTGCGCATTAAATATCTCTTTGAAAGCTTTTGCTGTCAGTCAAAACAATGATATGGACAAAGAAGAGAATAAATGCAGTATTTGTAGCATATTTGATCAAGACATTGCCTAGAGTGAAATTGAAGCATACTGTTGCATACTCATACTATTTTTTTGCACTTAATGTTAGAACTTGTAATGGCAGGTTCTTCAACTTTGGGTCACGCAAGAAGAACATGCTGACGCCAAGCCCCAAACCCAAGCGACGGGGGAGCAGCAACAGCGGAGATGGGGACGGGGAGACCACAGTGGGGCCAGTGGCTCACCACTCCTACAGCACCGGCAACCTGCAGGAGCTAGACGACAAGGCTGTTGTGCTCAGGTCAGTGTGCCTTTCAGTGCTTGTTTAGCGCACAGTACTAGCAAGGTTGGGGGACCTATCAATGGGATCATGGAATTTGTCACATATGAAATCCCAGCATCCTTTGCAGCATTCTATGCTACGTCTAAAAAATAAAAAAAAACCTGAATGTTAAGGATTCACTTTTGCTACAGCCTGTTGTGCGGTGAAAAGAAGATTGGGATGATCAGTAGTGAACATACAGAAAAAGTATGGGAGGGGTTACTCTGCCACCCCTCACCACACATAGCAAAGTTTGGGGGACGGAGGGAGGTACGAGAGTGTTGCACTCTGTCTACATCTGTATCATCATCTTCTTATTTGCCTGTGTTTTTTTCCTCTCTGTTTGCCTTTCAGTTTTTTGACTCACATGCGAAGCAAAAGTGAGTCTATGTACTCACCCGAGTCGTCCGTCCGTCCGTCCCCCCCGTCCGTCCGTCCGTCCGTCCGTCCGTCCGAAAACTTTAACGTTGATATTTCTTGGACACTATTCAGTCTATCAGTACCAAATTTGGCAAGATGGTGTATGATGACAAGGCCCCAAAAAACATACATAGCATCTTGACCTTGCTTCAAGGTCAAGGTCGCAGGGGCCATAAATGTTGTCTAAAAAACAGCTATTTTTCCCATTTTCTCTGAAGTTTTTGAGATTTATTACCTCACCTATATATGATATATAGGGCAAAGTAAGCCCCATCTTTTGATACCAGTTTGGTTTACCTTGCTTCAAGGTCAAGGTCACAGGAGCTCTTCAAAGTTGGATTGTATACATATTTTGAAGTGACCTTGACCCTGAACTATGGAAGATAACTGTTTCAAACTTAAAAATTATGTGGGGCACATGTTATGCTTTCATCATGAGACACATTTGGTCACATATGGTCAAGGTCACTTTGACCCTTATGAAATGTGACCAAAATAAGGTAGTGAACCACTAAAAGTGACCATATCTCATGGTAGAAAGAGCCAATAACAGCTTTGTGTTGCATGACCTTGGATGACCTTGACCTTGGGTCAAGGTCACATGTATTTTGGTAGGAAAAATGTGTAAAGCAGTTCTTAGTGTATGTCATTGCTAGGTTTAGCTGAAGGTCAAGGTCATGTAAAGGTCAAGGTCAAGCATGTGAGTCGTATGGGCTTTGCCCTTCTTGTTGGATACTTCATTTGGGTTCAGCAATATCTCACGTGCTGTTTGTTTTTTGTGTATGTTTCAGGCGTGATGTAAACTCTTCGGACAGCAGTCTAACAAGGTGGTAAGATGTGCTTTTGTTGTTGTAGCTTTCACCCACATGGTTTCACGCAGTGTTGTTGTCAAGCTGATACCTGCCTGCACCCGCCCAGCCACCCACTTGTCATTGAAGGTTGTTGAAATCGATGCAGCGTATCGCGTCGGCAACCTTTGTGCTGACATTTGCAGCTTGTAGTTTATTTGTCGTTTGCCCTTGTTCCGCTGTTTTGATGGTGATGTCTATCCCTCTGTGAAGCCTGTTATTGTTGATCCCATTTATGAGGCATAAAGAACTATTCGGTTGGACTGCATTTCCCAGACGTGTGCTAGATTTCTGATCTCTTTGCTGATTCATCCCTTGTTCAGCGTGTTGACCTGGTGGGACTATTGAGAACCTAAAGCTCATACCTTCACATACCCAATTCATTCCTTTTACTTGTATCGTAGACCTGGGAGGACGAAGCGCTTAGCTACACAAGGCATCAAGATAAAAACGATCTGTGGATTAGACACTTTCTGAGTGATAGGCGCAAGCAAAATGAAGTACAGAGTAGAAGAGTGTAATGGTACGCAGACTGTCATTGATGGTTAACTGGCACCTCTGATGGCCCAGACGGATAGTTCCAGGAAACTGTGTCAAGGTCATGGTTGAAGAAATGTACAAAAGAAGTTTCAAATCTCCATAGCAAATTGTGTGCAGGTGTACTGCAGCAAATCTCCTACATTTTCACAACAACACTGCTGATTGTCCTGCCAAAAAAGTTTGTTTTTTGCCATACACAAGATGTTACCAGAAAAAAAAGACACAAGGGTCAAAGTTGAGGGGAAAAAATCATGCCTTGTCCCGAAATTACGTTAGTTCTTTGCGTTGAAAAGTTGTTATATATGTGCTGCTGTTTTCCTTTGTCACTGATCTGGCCTTGACCGTTGTTTTGGATGCGTTTTGTCTGGACAGTTGCTGTTTTGTCGTTCGTAGTGTTGAACAGAGATCTCAGTGACAAGTCTACCACTTTGTGCTGCAAGCTTTGTTGTATCCATGGGGTTTTGTGGATTTTCCTCAACTTTGCTGCAACAGTTTGCAGAACTTTCCCTTGCGCCCTTCAGAATTGTTCACTTGCATTACTGTTAGCTGGTAATTGTTCACAGTGTTGTGTGGAACACTCACCTCTGTGCCGTTTATGTTAGAAATGCATAGATATTATGTTGCAAACTGCTGGTTTGTTCTTCGTTTAATGAGCACTGTGAGCATACAAAATAATGTTTCCTATTGACTGCTCGCAATTAAATAAAAAAAACATGAATGCTGCTTTTGGGCCCAGACCGGTTATTAATGATAGTGGAGGTGCACAATACTGGGCCAAACATGGCAGCTGAAGGGGCATGTTCTTTCAAGGGTATTTTTGACAACAAAATATAAAACTTTAGACCTTGAAATTCATGGTTAAATATTGGTCGGATAATGACCATTTCTTTCACAGTAGTTGTGAACACTTGATTGAGTCGTGTAATTTAACATTATTTTTTTGTGGACAAAGGTTGGCCAAATCGAGGACATGCAGTGGATACCTTCTTCAAATAACTAAAAGGCAGGTTTTTAAAAAATCTACAGGGCCAAAAATCCCTGGCTTAATTGCAGAAGATACCATTCAATATGTGCAAGTACTTAATATGCCTTTCTCAAGCACTGCTAATTGTAAGCAGGGACCCGAAATCCATGTTGCGTAAGTTATGTTTGGTAACCAAAATCATCACAATCTTTCTGCCCTACCTGCATAAACAGAATATCATTTTCCAGTTGTCTTTTCACAACAAATAAAATTGTTTGATCAGCAACAACAACGAAATAAGGGAAAACTCAATTAGTATGGCACACTTGTCAACAGATGCGGAATGTGATCATTTTTCTGCATTTTGTGTCCATGTGTAACTTATGAACACCACGTTTTGCCCGTTCAAGAGCCGCACTGGTGGGCATAAAGTGCAATGATTGGTGTACACAACGTTAGAAAATACCCACAACATCTGTAGCCAATCTTCACTTTTCCCAAAATTCCCTTTACCAAGCTAACATTCACCCAGAAACATTTTCGCGTTCACTCTTTAAAGTTGATTTTAGGATTGTTAGCGATGTTTTAAATTCATTATGACGTAAATGTGGAGTCAATATTTGGTGTCCAGCGAACCTTACAAACCGCATTAAAAAAAATCATTCACTTTTTGAACATTGATTAAAATGGTGTTATTCTAATGTTGTTTTGATAAAAACTGGTACAAAACACTCATATTTCATGAGCTGAATGCAAGAAAATCTCACTTTGTGACAGTTTTCATGCTTAAAACTTTTTCATAAGCTTACCATCCCGAAGGAGGCAGTAACGTGCCGAAATATTGATTTTATAGATATAAACGTACCTAACGTGGTTACTGGTATGTTTTCTTTTTATTTAAGTTTTCATGCTTCAATAAAACTGTAGGTACATGTGACGTAAGTTGCGGTGTCTATTCTGTAAGGACTGAAATACTTGAATAATATATAGCCTATCAAAAGTATCTTGGGTCATTTCTGGAGATCCTGGGGCACACATTATACAGGCAAAATTACTCTCCTAAAATATACACTCTGTTGTGTGATATTTGAGAGTAAAAACACCATGTAACTTACATCACTTCAGACACCCCAGTTTTGCTCTGCCGCATCTAACAACTATTTGTGAAAAAGAACTTTTTACTTGCAGTATCATTTGAAGACATGTCGACACTTGTACAGAGACAAATTTTACTGAATTTAAAACACTTTTAGTTTTTGGGACTTGTGTCCTCATTTTTTGGGCACAGTATTGTGCACCTCCACATTGATAATAAAGGCAAAATGTGTTTTATGATTATGAAACTGGTGCTGTTTTTTGAGGATTTTCTGACCAAGTTTAAACATAACTCAAGAACAGCTTCACAGAATATAACACTGCAGACGCAAAAGGCACATGGATGGCAGGGAATGAAAACTCTACCAACAAAGAAATAACTGAAGGGGCAATCTGCAGTAATGGTCCCATGGAAGCGGCATCATATATTGAAAGAGGAGCAAACACCTTGAGATTCATTCAGACTGTGTAGGCAGGGAGGTTAGCCGAATTGTATCTGGATTAGTTTGTGAAAAAAAAGTTGTTTAAGGAAAGTGGACAACGCTTTGACAAAAAAAAACCCAGCAGACAGACAACATGTGAAAATGCAGAATTTTCTGTACATATAAACATGTGATCATTCTTGTACAGTCGATCTCTCCTTCAATTTTTGGCCCCGAGAAGGTCGTAGTCAAATCCCACATTTGGAACCTATTACTGATTTCAGTGATTTGCCCAGGTTTGAGGAATATTGGAAGGTAAGTCTTTGTAAATATGTGCCAAAATATTTTTTCGCTTGGCATTTGACAGCAGTTGCATGCCATGGAATGCATTTTGAAATCTGTCTGTTCAGGTAAAAAGTCGAGGAGTTACTTTATCGTTTCTAAATAATCGGTTAGTATTAGGACGACTGAAATTTGTTTTAATCAAAAGCAGAGAGAATTACAGTGTACAGTTGTCCTTGTGAAACTTTTGTGGAGATAATGTTGTGAACCAAGGTTAACAATGGCCTTAAACAGCATTCAGCTGAAACAAGAATGTAAAACATTTCAGTATCTTTCCAAGCGTGTGTCTTTGCAAGTTTTTTCTTCTCTATTTTTTTTACATTGCTGTAGTTTTCCTGCCTGCTAGCTAGCTAGCTATTCACCATGAGTCACACTGCCTGCTTTCACATGTGCTGTTCAGAAATCTTTGAACAGATAAACTTTGTGATTTTGTAAATATTTCTTTGTACTTGATGTAAAATTGTACCATTGACATTGTGATGCTCGCAGCCAAAACCTTTCAAAACTGCTGCAACTAAGAGTGATTACAGACAGATTGGACTTTAGCCCAGAATTCAATTGTGTACCTCGTGCATATTCAGACTGCGCACATGCTCGCCTGTGTGCGCACATGCTGGCACACACACGCATGATTGTGCACATACACACACGCAGAAACACATACGCAGAATTACATACGCCTTGCTGTATTCAGTTTAGCAAAATGAAAAATAGGAAAAATAGCTGCAAGGAAATAAAGAGAAAGGGCCACAATTGATGGTAATGGTTGTTTAGCATGCTTTGGGGCACAAGGCAAAGATGCATGATGCTTATGCTACAAAAGAAAGGCACGTGTCTGAAGACACTTCACCACTTAAACTGCTGAATGTAGCATTTGCCTTAAAATTGTTATTCCTTGCAATTGTTATTGAACAAGGGAAAAGCAGTTTAGAATAGCCTACACTCTCCTCCATCCCAGTCAATTGTTTCTGGAAATAACTCTGTCAGGATTTTCATGCACTGTGGAAGAGTTGCACACCCCTGAGAGTGAGGTAAACTATAACATGCTGCCAAGGGGAATAAAACAGCGATCGCAGCGAGTGATTCACTAAGATGTGTGTGCTGAGTGGTGTCCGCTCAATAACAGTCCCTTTTCTTCCCATCAATATGCACATCCGAGTTCACCGGGCTATAGGGTTCATTGATGTGTTTGGCTTGGAGTCACATGAGTTTTGCTTGAGGTTACATAAGTTAGGGAAAATATGTGTGCTCAGTGATCATTGGAGGTATTCGGTGCCAAATTGTGGCTCACATGTGCATATTTTTGAAAGGAAAGGGCACATCGAGTGGACATTGCATAACATACACCTCGGAGTGAATTACAGTGGAACCCCCCCTTTTAAGACCCCCTCCTTTTTAAGACCTTGTTTTCTCAGACTTTCTGTTTATAGCCTCTGTAAAATTACCCCCATTTTAAAACTCCCTCCTTTTTAAGACCCGATTTTTTCAGATTTTTGCAAGGACTTAAAAGGCTCAACTCGCTACAGCCACTACAAACCCCGACCAAGTTATTTCCGAATATTGTCTATTTAACTTGTACAATCTGCTGCACATTTTTCCGCAGATATGAAGATGTTTGACTATATATATATATATACAGCCTGTTCCAAAAGAAACGCAACCAACCTGTTTCCAAAATCAAAGTGCAAAATTTATTTCGCAAATAATATTTCATGAAGTTACATATTTCATTTTTGGTACATTTCTAAATCACAACATGTGGAACAAAACAGGTTTAACAATAAAAGTGGAAAACAATGACAATTGCACTTTGGAAGGGATTTTGGCGGTAACTTCGCACAATATAGCGTTCTTGTCGAGCATTGAGGGCGGAAGGCCGTCCTGACCTGGGAGTATCATCTGTGCTACCTGTCACCCTCAACCGAATGACTAGACGAGAAATGGTAGATTTGTGAACATTCATGACCTGACTGACTGCTTGGGCCGTTTGGCCAGCGGCAAGCATGCCAATAGCACGCTCTCTTTCATTTTTAGACAAACGAGGCATTCTGCCGTCAGTCCAGCTGAAGAAGTCACTGCTATTTTCTACTGTATTGCCAGCTCAGTTGAAACTTGAGTTGTCCCTATGTCGTGACGTATGTAACTTCATGAAATATTATTTGCAAAATAAATTTTGCACTTTGATTTTGCAAACAGGTTGGTCCTTTTGGAACAGGCTGTATATATATATAGTGCTCACACGACAGCTCAGTAGATTCAAGTACTCGGTGATCTGTTTGCAACTGCAGCTAAATATTCTTCAACGTGTTATTCTACACTGATAATAGTCTGGCATCCCGCAGTGGGGCACTGCGGTTATGAAATTAAAGGCCCCTCCTGTTTTTGGAACCGCAGGAGCTTTCTAGTTTGCTGTTAGGTAGATTTTTGGTTCCTCTTTCCTGTCATGCTCTCTTTTTCTTCATGAATTCTTTTCTTTTTTCTGCCTTCTTGCTCATTCACCTGTATTTTTTCCAAAAATCTCTTCTCTTGCCGCTTGTCTCGCGATTCATGTATAGTTTAATCTGTTAGTGTTCTGATGTAAGTCCAGCAGTAGATAGGTTAAGCCTATTTTAACATACTGGAAACTGGTAATCTTCCAGTAGGTATTAATTTAGTTTTACTAAAGCCTGCTGGGACACAAGTAATGGGTTAGTGCATTTGTAAACAGGAATCGCTTGACAAGTGGCCCCCTTCATCCCCCCCTTCCTCGTCCTGATATGGCTCTGCGTAGTCGGCTGGACGTTAAGCAACAAATAAACAAACAAACAAAATAGTCTGGCATGAGAATCTTCCTCCTTTTAAAGGGCTACCTACTTTTGAACCTCCTTTGGGTTAACATTTTTTGCATAAGGAAAATGTTTAAAATTTACTAGTTTTGAATGAAGAGCAACTCTGCTCTTGCATGAATCTCTGCGTTACCTTCTTTTAATTCTGGGCTAAGAAAAGCTGTTAACAAAAACTGTCCAACATTTGGACAGTTTGATTTGGAAGACCTTATTTCCTCGTTTTTGACCATTTTCTATTCTCACACCCAAGAAGTGAACCAAAATACAGATAGAAGGGTGACCATTTTCTATTCTCACACCCAAGAAGTGAACCAAAATACAGATAGAAGGGTGACCATTTTCTATTCTCACACCCAAGAAGTGAACCAAAATACAGATAGAAGGGTGACCATTTTCTATTCTCACACCCAAGAAGTGAACCAAAATACAGATAGAAGGGTTGCTGAGCGCATCAAAAGATAGTGCTTTCATTTGAGAAGACTAACTCTTTTACATCACCTAAAGTAGACACTTATACTTGAAACATGTATCACTTTTGAAGCTTTACACATCATGCCTTATCATCATTGACCCTCTTAAAAAGCAAGTGTAGGTTTTACCTTCCGCTTCTGAAGAAAATGCAAAAAAGAATAAAAGTTACATCCCGACGAAAATAAAAGTAAAGAGCAAGGGAAAATAAAAAAAGATGCAAACATAAAAACGTCTTAAAACAGTTTATACATTCTGCTTACAAGTTATAAGGGTGGCGTGTAGACAGTTTAATGTACATGTTTATTCATTTCTCTCTCTCTCTTTTTTCCTGAACAGTGACACATCTCCAAACCTGTCCCGCCGCCACGAGAGGGCATCCTCCACGAGGGGAGAGAGTCCGCGGAAGAACCGCCAACTGCAGCTGGAGGTACCCAAGCACATGTCTCTCAACCTTGATGGCTCTGCTCGTGGCGAGCAGTCTTCCTGTCTGGCGCTATCGGTCCCCAGCAAAACCAACGTAGTGGCCCCCTGGGAAGGCTCGGAATGATGCGTGTGTCGTTAGCGTTCCACAGCCATGGTGTCTTCTCTGGCCAAGAGGGTTGAAGGAGAGGAATCTTCCATGGAGATGTCTTGAGTTTACCCTCTCCAGGGAAAGGCATGAAGGAGGGAGACCTTAAACTGCGCCCTGTCCTACTGACTGTAGATTGGACAGAAGACGGTCTCCTGCTGTTTTTCACCTCTGTACAGATTAACTGCATTTTTGCGGGGTTATGGAGGAGTAGAATTTTGCTGGGGTCACTCTCACACCCCTCTTGTTAGTTCATTTGTTCTAATTAAGGAAAGGTTAGCTCTGCAGTCGCTCAAGCAGTTTCTGTCACTCTTGTTGCATGAACTCACTGTAAATGTAGACACAACTGCTGATGCTTTGGAGAAAGCTTCAGGAGCATTCCACTGCTGCATGCTTGAACCGTAGCCATTCCTTTTGTTTGTTGATCATATGTGAATAATATGATATGGCAGTGCCTCTTGTTGGGCCAGATGTGGCTTGTCAGTGTCTGACAAGAAGTGTTTATAAAGTGAGGAACTTGAAATGAGATAGGGTGAGTGTTTTAAACAAAATGAGCTTTATCTGTGGTGCTGATGTTATGTCCACCTCAACTGAGAGGCTATGAGGGTATGAACTTGGAAATAGCTCAGAAGGGATTTAAGAAATGAAAACAGCTTGAATTTGCAGCTCTTGTGATGAGCTGCTTTTTTAAAATTTTCTTCTTGAGGTTGATTTTTTTTCTACTTGAATTAATTGTAAAAAAAAGTCATCTTTTAGTAATTATCCCATATCTGCTGAAACTGGAAACCTTATTGGTATGATTTGAAGAAAAAAACCGGGATAGCCTGAGCTGCACTTCCTTATTCTTAAAACAGCGCTTTCTATTTGCTTTGGGCTTCATGCAAATAGTGACCATTTTTGTACAGGTCATTGACATTTTGTGATTCTTATGCCTGCAATGCATAGAAGAAACATCAACTTTGCAATGAATATGCTTTTTATTGACTGTGTCTCTTATCTGCACAGCACACAGTGGCAAGCTTCGTTGTGATTGCTGTATGAACTAGTGTTAAAGCTTCCAAAATCACTGGTTCCAATCGAAATGTGTTTTAAGACAGTGTTCAAGCTGGGTTGACGATAGCATGCATTATGAGGGTTTATCCAGGGATTTGTGCCATGATTGTCAATTGTTCCTGGACACACAAAAAACAAAAAAAACTTTGTAAGAGCACTCAGCTGCTTAATCCGAGTTCACTGCCTTGTATCAAGTTCAGAATGAATTATGGGGGTTCTTGATCCTGACTAGTTTTGTTTTGTTTTTTAAATGTCCTTGTTTGAATCTCATATAAGCGTTGATGTCACTGTTATTGAAGAAATGGCTTTCATGTAATACAAGCAGCTGATCATGATTTGAATAATACCTGGACTTATGTCCTAGATTATGGCAGGTACTCATCTGAATACAGGACTTGAAGACCATAAGAAAAGTAAAGTGGACAGAACGTTTTCATGTTTGGTGCATTTGTCTTGACTCTTCACCAGATTTCTTTGATCACAAGCACCTAAATTATGGCAAGAGATATTTGAAATGATACTTCATATACTTTTGAGAGGCAGTATGAGGACATTCCTTTCTTGCTTGAAATTTAAAAAGTGATATCTCATTTTTAAGCGAATCACTGTGGAGATTAAGACTTTTCCCATGAATTGACAATCACATTTGTTAATGTTATTAAATGTAAACATATCAAAGATATATGAAAACACAGACTGCTATCAACTGGATTTTCTTCTTTTGGTTTGTAGCATAAGTCTGAGAGGCACTTTATTTGTTTCTACTTACCGTATTTTCAGGACTATAAGGCACACAGCCCCCAGTTTTAAGGTAAAATTGAGAAAAATTCACACAATAGTCGCTTCCGGTGTTTTGGCCTGGCCGCACATCAAAGGAAGGATACAGAGTGGAACTATTTTTGCTCCCGATGTGCGGTAAGATCAAAGGCAGGTGCATTGTAATAGCTGGTTGGCCTGGTGACCTCGGGTCAATGACCCATACTTTTCAGCTGAGACCAGCTACCTGCCCCAGTTTACAGACACTGACCTTACCCAGGGTCCATGACCAAGTTTGACCTATGAGACTGACTGCTTTGATGTTTGAGAGGAAACTTTGCCAGGGTGATAGTAGCAGAAACATACATATCACAAGAGAAGGAGTGTTATGTTTCTTTGTATAGCGATGTGGGTACATGTGTACTTGTCTTTGGCCTTACATAAGGCGATACCGGTTAATAGGGCGGATGGGTTCAAGTTGAGGAAAAAAGTTGCACCTTACAGTCCCGAAAGTATGGTACATGAGGATTTGTAATTTGTATTCTGCTAGGTTGTAAATTTTTATTTTATTCTGCTGTCAGCTTACGGGAGAAAAGCAGATATCCTAGAGAAATAATTCTGGGGAAACTTGAAAAGAAGGGTTAAAGAAAAAAAGAAGGAAGAACAAACAAAAGATAGATCATGAAGCTGTGATTACCAAATTCTATCACCAGAGTAGATTGGCATGTTGTAATCATTTTAAATGTTGATGTTCAAAAGGAAAAGATATTATCATGCACAATTCCCAAGAACTGTTCACCAAGTGGGGATGTGATAAATAGGAATGATACAATCAGTTGTCAACCCAACAGGTCTTACGAATATCAACGCTTATGATTTATTCCAGCACTTGTACATTTCTTAACATTGAACTGATCAGAAAAACAGGAACACAACAAGTGAGTATCTGTACAGAAAATCCAAAAATTTGAGTTCATACTGCATCTTTGTTGAATGTTTTCATTCAGGTGTTTTTTTCAACGCATGTTATTATTATGTCTTTCATTTAGGATTGTGTGTGTTGTAATATGTTTAAGAAAATATGCAGGATAAGGGTGTGGAGATTTCTAGTGGTTATATTTTATTTAGAGTGGTATCCGCTTACAGTTCACACATCTGATTTGTTAATACGTCTCAGTTCAAATGTAAAAGCAATGTCCTGAAAGAGTCCCACGCTTCTGATATTTATATTTTGGCATTGTGATCTGCACTCATGCTGCCAGGTTTGAATTGTGTACATTTTTATGCAATCTGTATCATGTAAATAGAAAATGTATGCTGTTTCTGAGTTTTGCTGCATTTATAAAGAACAGTTTTGCTATAGTATTTGATTTAGCTTATTAAGAAGAAAAATCACATCTATGCTTTTCCATGTCATTGCATACTATTTTTGTCTGCAATTCTGCACAAGATACATGACGTTCTGTGAGATTGAACACATTTGTTGAACACATTTGTTTATTTTCAATGATTGAAGTATTGTTCTTATTGATGTTTACTGCTTCTCTTATACATGTATGAAATCATTTGTGTGTATGTACATTATTCACAGCACTTCTGTTATACAATCCATTTGTTACTACATTATAGAGGGAACATTTTTACCACAAAATGGTATGTGCAAAATGGTATGGGTATTGTGCACATTAGATGCATTGTAATTTGCAAATATATTAATAGTCGGATTTGCATTTTTCTCTCCAGATATTTTAAGCTTTTTTGAATCTTCAAGTTTGAGATTTACAGGCATTTTTGTTTGTAATAAAACATTCAGAACAGGTACTGAGGGAGAAATTTGAATGTGACTCAATTCAGATGAAGTAGGCATGGATTAACTTCATGAATGATATCTATGTGGGTTTATTTGTTCATATAAGGTGCTTTATGAAAATGGATGTTAGATCAAGTATGGTGCTGTGTGTGTGACAAAGATTGATGTTTTGAATCTGCATGGAATGCTGTTCTAATACCACACATTCTGTTCCTTTGAATTGTTTTAATCTTATAAAATCTTTCTGTGATAGGTTATAACTGTTTCCAGTGTATTAATTCATTAACTTTTTGTCATTTACTGTGATGATAATTCTGTAGCAGGGTGATCTAGACAGTTGTATATTAATCAAAATCGGTGTTAACAATGTGGTTGAAGTACTTTTTTTCTTTTTCCTTGTTAGCTATGTTGAAGCATAATGAATATTCAGATATATATAACAAGGGTATGGTATCAGTTTAAGCAGATTCTGGTTCTTGAAAATGCTGTGAACAATAGGTTGAAGCATATAAATAATGATCAATTGTAGCAGGGGTATGGTAACAGTTTCAAGTGATTCTGATACTGAATAATGCTGTGAACAAAATTGAAGCTTTCTGTTATGATCAATGCATTTGTGATAAATAAATCTTCTTACCTTTTTGGGGATCATTTGAAAACCCTAACAAGTTTACAAAATGCTGTCAACCTGTCTTAGATATCTTTGAACAGACGGTGTTGTCGTATTAAAAAGCAGAATTTTCTGTGATTCTCTACTCTAATGTACACTCTAAACGTGTCTCTAAAGTGTTATCAGGGAAACGTGGACGTTGAGCAGTAATTTGCAAACCCACAGTGTGGAACACTGTAAAATACTTGGTAGAGGGGAATCCCATTGGGAGTGGCAACGCTTGTGTGTATTTGTTGCAATATTATTGCTGATCTGTTCAATTTAAGACCTTGATATTTATGTGATGTTTTGTTGTTGGCCCCCTTACCACAGCATGAATTGTCTGGATTTGAAATGATGATATTAAAAGTAGGTGATATTATGGTGTGAAAATGGTTCACATGCACGTACTGAAGCATAGTAAAGTAATATTGAACAGTAAGAAGTCATACCTCCTGATTGAGAAATTGTTGCCCCAATGTTGATCAATTAGGACTATCTTACTAGTAAATGTTCATTTTAGTAAATATAATTATGTCAGAAACAAACTTTTGAATCTTTTATGGGCGGATGTTGGGAGTCTTAACCGTTTCGGAAATATGGCATTGACTTTTTAATCATGTCTTTTGGAAAAGGTTCTTAAAAAGGTGCATTTTAAAATACATGTATTGCTTTTTGCAAGGATGACACTCTTTGAAGTGAAATGTAAGTGCTTGAATGTTGACATGTTATACATTTGGTGTATGCCTGCAAGCAAATGTATTTGATAATCTGCCTTCCTGCAAGTGATAATCTTTCATAGCTTAGACTGCTTATCCTTCACAGGATCACGCTTTTGACTGTACAATCAGGATGATGTGGGTTGTGTATGACCCATACTTTAGAAGAAGGATTCAACATAAAAAGTATGGGTCGTACATGACCCATGTCATCAGAATAGGGATAAACTCTTTACCGCCTCTTTGCGGAGTATGGGCTGTCCACGACCCGTGCCATTCAAATAGGAATAAAAATTGTATAATCCTTCTTTAATTCCAAATGGGTTGCCCACGACTCACATCATCCAGACAGTTTAAATTACGTCAATGTTTATTTGTTTTTTTACAAAGGTAATCCTTCAGAAGTTGGTCGATGGGAGCGTCCTATGGTGTTTGTTTACAAAGGTAATCCTTCAGAAGTTGGTCGATGGGAGTGTCCTATGGTGTTTGTTTACAAAGGTAATCCTTCAGAAGTTGGTCGATGGGAGCGTCCTATGGTGTTTTTTTACAAAGGTAATCCTTCAGAAGTTGGTCGATGAGAGCGTCCTATGGTGTTTTTTTTACAAAGGTAATCCTTCAGAAGTTGGTCGATGGGAGTGTCCTATGGTGTTTTTTTACAAAGGTAATCCTTCAGAATTTGGTCGATGGGAGCGTCCTATGGTGTTTTATTACAAAGGTAATCCTTCAGAAGTTGGTCGATGGGAGCGTCCTATGGTGTTTTTTTACAAAGGTAATCCTTCAGAAGTTGGTCGATGGGAGCGTCCTATGGTGTTTTTTTACAAAGGTAATCCTTCAGAAGTTGGTCGATGGGAGCGTCCTATGGTGTTTGAAGATTACATGATGTTTTAATCAAAAACTCCCAATAGAGATACAGACAATTTTGTGAGGCTCTGGGTTGTCCACAACCCAGGAAGCAAAGTGAAGATTAAACATTGCAATGATAGTAATAACTGCATTTGAAACTGCAGCTTATAGCTAAAAACAGGTTACTTACGCCATTCTAAAAACGCATTGTTGGTTTGTGTTCACACTGAGCAGTTTTGCATATGTATTATTTGCTAGCACTCCAACCCATTTAAACACTTGTTTGTAATGTATACATGTGTACTACACGGAATGTAAAAAATTCCACTTGGATTGAGTATGCTGTTTTCTTGTTGTTTTCTTGTTTCTTGCACAGGATATTTACTGTGGGCTGAATCTGAGAATACATAGTTTTAACAATATGTATGAGAACAATATTGAAATGTATATATCAATGACCTGTTCACTGTTTTTCACTTTGTGCAATTGTTTTTACAATACATTGTACCACATATTTTATGCCTTTTTTTTTTTTTAAGGAATACACGTACGGGTGCAAAGTTGGCTCTGATCTTGTTTTGTAGAAATTGCTCATCACAATTCTCATTAAGACCCACCAATCAGTATTGAGGTTTGTGTTCTTGTTATGATTGTTTTACCGATTTACAACACTAGTCTTACTTTTGTACACTTGTTTTATGGCTGTATGGTTCTCACACAAGCAGAACGATTTCAAGAAACATGCTAGTCCATGACTTTGTTCTTTTTTTCTTCTCATTTTGCAATAGAGTTAAAGCTTCATGAAGACATTCCAGTTGTATTATTAATTCTCTGTATTTTTTGTATTACATGTACGTTGTTATGAAGACAACAGATATTACCAGTGCTTATCCATGTACATAAGAGCACTTCTTCCACTGGGTACTTTTTCCAGTGGACATTTTTAAGCACGCATCTTGTTGACCAAGTACTCATATTCATAATAAACGATTTTCGGAAATAACTTGGTTGGGTTTGCATAGGTTCTGAAAGAATGAGTGCCTTGCATTTGCGCAGACAAACTTTGCCATGTGCTTCCTGTACACGTGGTTGAGACACACCCTCTCGCTAGTGACTGACCTGTATAATGTCAAGTGGGAAATAATGTCACGTGGGGAAACTTTTCCACGTGACATTAAAGGCCAGTCACTAGCGAGAGGGTGTGTCTCAACCATGTGTACAGGAAGCACATTGCAAAGTTTGTCTGCACAAATGCAAGGGTACTCACTCTTTCACAACCAATACAAACCCGACAGAGTTATTTCCAAAATTCGTCTATTGAAGTTCAGCATATGAGCTGACCACCACTTACTCTTTGAATGATCTCTTGACCAGTATATAAAATTGGAACAATTCACATCAGACATATGCGATGGAACCCCCCGCGGGTTAGAGGGAAGAATTTACCCGATGCTCCCCAGCATGTCGTAAGAGGCGACTAACGGATTCTGTTTCTCCTTTTACCCTTGTTAAGTGTTTCTTGTATAGAATAAAGTCAATGTTTGTAAAGATTTTAGTCAAGCAGTATGTAAGAAATGTTAAGTCCTTTGTACTGGAAACTTGCATTCTCCCAGTAAGGTCATATATTGTACTACGTTGCAAGCCCCTGGAGCAATTTTCTGATTAGTGCTTTTGTGAACAAGAAACAATTAACAAGTGGCTCTATCCCATCTTCCCCCTTCCCCCGTCGCGATATAACCTTCGTGGTTGAAAACTACGTTAAACACCAAATAAAGAAAGATAGTCAAGCAGTATGTAAGAAATGTTAAGTCCTTTGTACTGGAAACTTGCATTCTCCCAGAAAGGTAATATATTGTACTACGTTGCAAGCCCCTGGAGCAAATTTTTGATTAGTGGTTTTGTGAACAAGAAACAATTGACAAGTGGCTCTATCCCATCTCCCCCCTTTCCCCGTCGCGATATAACCTTCGTGGTTGAAAACGACGTTAAACACCAAATAAAGAAAGAAAGATATGTGATGGATATAGCTGCATCTCGGCATCGAGTTTGTTATGCTATTTTTCTGTCATCATAATTGTACTCCCAAGTATGAGATTTTTTTTCTCCAATTAGGGGATACTTTCTGGCATATTCAAAGCTCTAGATATCAATTTTGATATCCCAAGAGTAGACAGACCAGATGGCATGATTTTGCATCATTGGGAGACCCTCAATGGGGGGAGGGGGGGGTATTTAGAATATCTTAGAGTGTCAGCTCATTTAAGAATCATAGTTCTAGACATTTCTGAGGGCGGGGAGGTAACTCATACAGTAAAAACCATGTAAGCAGGAATTGGATAAATGTATACTGACACTGTGAGTGGGTAGAACGTGTCTTTAAATGCTTCTGAGGTCATAAAGTGTTTTATATGTCCAAAAGTTATTGGAACAAATGCTTAAAGGCTCCGCTAACACCTGGTTGAAGCCGGGTCCCTACTGCTAGTGATATTAAAAAGATAAGAGGTTGAACAAGAAAGAGCTTCTGTTTCTGAGACAGGGCATCTGAAAAGCATGTTAACTGCATGGTATATCCGCAGCTCATGTCACACACAGTTTGACTCAGGTGAGATAGTTACCATTCACCTTATTTCATTCACTAAGGTATGATTCGAATTTGTATTTACCATTTATTGTGGCAGCAGACAGATACTGCACATACTTGTGTCTGCAGGTAAAGATCTTGTAACACCTGACAGCGCTCTTCTCGTTTGTTTGTTTTAAATTATTGCACAGTGAAGTAGACTGTGCGCAGGATAGTTCAATGAATGAATATTTTCAAGAAAAAGGCAAAGTATGACTGAAAAACCAAGAAAAGCAAAGACTTAATATAAAGAAGGGAGCGGGGTAGGCTTCACTTATGATAAGAGCAAATTACTTTGATACTATGCCAATATTACTGAGTGTTTATTGTTTAGACTTTGCTTAATTATTTTCACCAATATGTACAGATCTTATTGACTTTAATTGGTTTTTTTCCATGGGGTATTTCAAGTGTTCACATGCATAAAAGTAAAGCAAGATTTTTTTTTTCTTGTACAAAACACTTACTTTGCATTCCTAATCTTCTTTTTTTGTAAAATGAGATCTTGCAGGCTTTGAAGTGTCACTATGATCTGCAGTTATAATGCTCTTTTTTTCTAGCTTTGATCCAGTATGAAGATCAGAGCAGAGAGAAAGATTTTGGCATGTTTTCATGAGCATCTCCAACTCTTTCTGACAAATAATTATGACTGTTGTAATGATTTTGAGTACTGAACTCATGTGGTGACATTTGGTTTACTTGGTCAAATGTACTGTGCATCATGAGGATTTGTGATTTGTCACAAAAAGAAAAAGAATTATGCATTTCATGTGGGATATGTTTTTCTTTGTTTCTCTCTCTCTCTCTCTAATACTTTTATCTTCTCTATTTTATATTGTATTTTGCACCATTGCCTAGCATCAAGTGTACATACATGCATATATTTGAAGATTTTTAAATGACAAATGCATTGTGCACATTTCTGCAAGCTTTATTTTGCAGAGGACTCGTTCCACTGGCTTTAAACTTTCTATCACATTTATGTTGTATGTATTAAAGAAACTGTTAGGGGTGCGAGATATAGATCAAGGTGTTCTTTGCTGATGCTGCACTTATTATTACACTGATTTAGCCTTAAAACAATTGTTGCTTTAAGACATGTGTAGTTGCATTTTCAAGACAGTGTTCACTGCTCCAAGGAAGTGAGAATAAAAAGTAGTCAAATAAAAATTGCAAAAAATGTGTTTGTGTTTGTGTGTGTGACAGTGTGTGAGAAAGTGTTATCTGTATGCTCAGCTATGTACGCTATTGTGTGTTTGTTTTATACTCAGCTTTTTGTTTGTCGTCACGCTCATAAAAAAAATACCTATCTCAGTGTCAGGCATTTCTGTAGTGAAACTTCAGGGGAAGCTACTGGAAGGGTATCTATCCTGTGTTAGAGAGTACAAACTCTCAGACCATCGGAAACCATTATCACGGTAACGTAAGCAAAATTGCCGACCTCGTTTCTTGAGTTAGGCACTTTTTCTTTATGATACAGGAAGACTTGTTTTGAGAATGTGAAAGTATGCAAAAGCTGTTTGTGGGTTGTTATGCAGTTTTGCTGATTGAAAATGTTGCTGTTAGCTCTTTATCTCACGTTTGTCCAGCTGTCACCGCTCGATATAGGCAGTTTGCAACTTATGACTAAAATGAGATAGGCATATTGTTCAGAAACCAAAGAAAGTTTTTAGCGTTTTTCTCAAAACATCAAAAAATGACATAGGAAATTATCTTTATGAGCGTGACGTTGTGTTTTTGATTCATTTGTTTCTTTACCAGGCAATCCAACTAGAGCACACACAAAACAAATTGAAAAAATTGAAAAAAAACTTCACGCAAAAAAGTGTTTTTTTTTGTACATGCACAATTTCTCCCACCAGAGGGGATTAAGGCCAGCTTCCAAGGTGAAAATAACATTTTTTTAACATTTTTGGTTATTTGGGTTGTTTGCTGTGTTAAGTACATAAACCACTCAACTATCACGCTATGCAATAATTTTGCGGCAAAAAACAACCTAAATATTTTTATTTTAATTAAATGTGCATCAGGGGTGTGTCAAAAAATGCCTTGTGGCAGCTCATTAAATATTCATAAACTTTGAAAGTACATTTCTTCGGTTTGGAATGTAGCAGACGATTCATTCAAAGACCACTGTGCTCAGCGAAACCAAATCTACAAGCTTGATTTGACAGCCGAACTCGTTAGAAAGACGTATTTTCATTGGTCGATGTTAAGCATGCCAAAGAACAGAGGGGTCTGGTTTCAGCCAATCAGAGAGCAGCTTTCAAACCGTGCTTGGCAAAGCCTTTCTGCTGTGCCATGTTTTGTTTTTTCACTTCCGTTCACAGCAACTGTAAACAAAACACGTGTTTCGAAGGGAAAACAATTTGTAAACACCAGAATGACGAAGAAAAGGAAGACCTACAAGAAGAAGAGTCGGACTGGGAACCCGACTGGCAGAAGAGGGACTTATCAGCAGCAAACTGAGCCCACATCGGCAGCGAGAAGCAGTGACAGCGAAGCTGAAGGTGGCGATGTGCACGCTACCCCCTCCACCTCGTCTGAGCCTACGGCTGAGGAAAGCAAGCCTAAGTTGACTGCGTCCGAGTCAAAATTGAAAGAAGAAGAAGAAGAAATGGAGTTTGACAGTGACAGTGATCTGACTGGATTTCGTTTGATTGATTGTAAACTGTTGGTACAGTTTGTTTTTTCTTTTCTCTGCCCAGACTGTAAATGAGAACAGGCAATGGCAAAACAGTGAAAGGGGGGGGGGGGGGGGGGGGGGGGGGGGTTGACTAAAAAGGCAATTTTGAACATGCAGGGTCACTATGGAGCTGCTATAAGGAACAATGTTGGAAACATTAACCAGATGAGGCAGGATATCTGGGCTATGTGGCATCACAGGCGACTGAAGAAACAGGCAAAGGAGACCCAGACAAGAATGCTCTTCCTGATTATGTGACTGATGCCATCCAGCCAGTGTTTGAAACTCTGTCACAGGATTCTCTGCTTAGAAAGTGTCTACAACTCTGTCACAGGATTCTCTGCTTAGAAAGTGTCTACATGGTGGCTCACAAAATACAAATGAGTCATTTCACAATGTGATATGGCAGCGGTGCCGCCCCAAGACCATCTTTGTCGGCAAGAAGAGGATTTGACTGGCTGTAAATGATGCCCCCATTGTTTTCAATGATGGAGAATGTGGACGCTTTGCTGTGTTTGAAAAACTTGGACTGGATGTAGGCAAATGGGCAAGACTGTGTTTCCAGCTAATTGACAGAAATTGTGTCAGAGGAGCACAGATTCAAGCATCTGACGCCGCAAAGTTTGCCAGGAAGATCCGCGCATATATGAGACAGTAGGACAAAATGAGAATCGGGGGGGAATTTTACCTTGCTGGGGCCCATGAGTAGATAAGGTGAGCATTTCTTTTGCCCCAAAGTGTATATTGGAACAAAAAAAAAATAGGCATTCTCATCTGACTCATGCACAACAGTCATATTAAAGTTATCTTAAACTTTAAACTCGTTTTTCTCTAAAACGCGTTTTACACACATACCATCACTATTTCCCACACATCTCAAAAACTATTTAATGAAATCAAATAAAATTTTGTGTGCTGCATGATTGATAACAAAGGCACATTTTGCTATTTTATTGGAACATTAGAGCACATGTAAACATCCCTATGAGAGTCACATAAAAGTCATAATTTCAGAATATAAAAAAAAATTAAATTCTGCAAAATACACTCTTGTAAAAATAGCACACTGTTTAGTGCTCAATTTGTGGTAAGTGTGTAAAATTTCATGTCTGTATCTGTCTTGCATTAAGAGTTATTTGGGAAATGATTATCATACATTTTCGTCATGGTGTTTTTTTATATTTAATATATATTTTTTTTTAGACATCAAAACTTTCTATTACACTTAACTGAATTATGTCTGAGCGCTCAGACACACTTGAAGAATATATGAACCAAAAATGGGAAAGATCAGCAGTGTTTCTGAAATGCTATGGCAGAAAGATTTGAACACGTTTTTTGTCGTTTTTCACCTTGGAAGCTGGCCTTAAGTACATATTTACAAGGCCAAAATGCTTCTGCTTCTGGGGGCATCTGCCCCCAGACTCCCACCAGGGGCTCTAACCCTGGATGTCTCCAGGGGACCTCTGCGGCCCCCTGAACCCCTGTGGTTATTAATTTCCTTGAAACTCATTCTTCCTTGAATGGATTGCCGGTTTACTTAATTGCACTTGGCTGCATCTGACAGTAGTATAGTAGCGACTGAAAATAATACTTTCTAATACATTATGTTAATTTATGTCTTTGCTTTTTATAGTTTACAGTTCACCACTGAACTACAGTTTTCTCAAGCCAATATGGAAACTTTGTAGGATGAACAGTATTAGTGGTGTTTTGTTTTTTTTATCCCTGATTACCATGAGTAATCGATAAGGCAGAAAACAGAACGCTTTCTGACTGTACTTCCATGTAACGAGGAGGTAATGTTGGCTGTGGTACTTTTTTTGTTTTTCCTTTGTTGGTTTTGTTTAAGCTAATTCTGTTCTGTGCCACACAGTTGCTTCTTATGTGCCCTATGAAGATCAGAAAAGTACTGCAATGTAACGCTTTCACTCACATTTCAATATTTAAAAAAGTAACTTATGTAAAATCGGGTACGACACACCAAGCCATGTAGTATTCTCTATAGGAACATTGACAAGGACCCTTTGTCATACCTTTCATATGTAACACAACTGATATAATATAAAATGGTTGGGCCAGCATAGTTCTGGTGAATTCTATGCAACATTTTTGAAGGAAAAAAAGGATAGAGTGTGGAGCACTCATTGGGGGAGGGGGGAGGGGGTTAAGTTCAGTGCGAATTAGAAACTGAATACATATTTAATGTGCATGTATTTTGTACTCGGACAAAATAAATTTGAGCAAGAATTGAGGTTGCTTTAGAGGGAGGAAACTTGTGTTCCCGATCGTCACCAAAACTCATGACGTGTACATACTTCTCCCCCTTGCATGCTCTTGCGCTTGAAAGCCTGTATTTGATTGGTTTTAGTCATCCTTTGACGGAGGATGATATACAATGGCCCTTACATGCTCAAATATATAACTTATCCACCCCACGTAAATATATGAATAAGATTACGGCAGAAGATACTTAAAAGCAATTATTTCTTGGTGTCATTTGCCTTGGCCACTGAGACTCGCTTTACACAGTTACGTCCCATAGGTAAACGTACGAGCCAATCACACGCAGCGTAACATTCTGTGTCGGCCCGTAAATATCAGCAAAATGGACGGCAACAAGGATGAGAGCGATCGGTGTTTCGCGATTGCACAGCGATGTGTCGCCGCTGGAAATTACGAGAAAGCAATCAAATTCCTGAATAAAGCTGAAAGACTGTATCCATCCAAGAAGGCACAAGGTATGGACATTTTGGTGCGACAGGAAGGCTATCCGAAACTTTCGAAACCGACGAATGATCTCGTATAATAATGATGACCAAAGTGTTGGCAGTTCATGGGGTTTGGATCCATACATGTTCGGGAAAAAATCCCTGTCAAAATGAGAGTATGAAAATCTGAACTCTAAGGAATATTTGAGCACTTATCTTAGCTGTTTTTGCTTAATATAATCAGACAAGTGGGTTTGTTGACCTTTGTGAAAGAAAGATCAAGGATTCGGGTTAGCACCGTCACTGAACGGAATATTAGCCAGTTTCTTATTTGGATGCAGGAGCTGGGGGTAATACTAATAGGCTACATAACCTGCCAATGAATATCTTTTTACAGCAATTTGTTCACTTTGAATAACCACATAATTCTCTTGAATGAATTCTGACTGAAGAAGTCACTTTCGTTTTACTGTGGGACTTGGAATGATCTGTGAAAGTGACCTGTAAATGCTGTATGGACTATTGCAGTCAAATTCACTATCACTGTCTTGCTATGTAGCTGCAATCAGTCAATCAGCTTACATAATGAACATTAAGGATTCTACCCATCCTGAAGGCTGTGGCTGGAGAACCTATCATTTTTCAATTCAGTGTTTTCACATGAAAACTGGTAAAATGAAAAAAGAAGGCAAGTTAACGTGAACACTGAACTATCATTGTCTCAATATTATGTTGTTGTTTTTTATGTTCGTTGGCCTGTTGTAGGTACTACATCTGTTCATTCCACATGGGTGTGTTGTACACATGCATGCTAATTGAGCACTTGTATTGTCCTCAGAGCTTTTGAACAAGCTAGAGGAGGTGAACGATGATGACGAAGAACCCAAATCTGAAGAGACAAAGGGGAGTGAGGAAGTACGGAGGAGGAGAGGAAGTGGGCATCGAGAGGCATCAACTGAAAACAAGGAGAATGAAACGGCTGACTATACAGAAGAACAGATAGCATCCGTCAGAAGGTACATTTTCAATCTTCTTCTTCCTCATTCACTTTTTTTCGTATTTCCTCTTCTGTGGTGTGTAGGATTGGGAATGTCATCATGCACTTTCAGTCATTTGGATAATATTAATAACATTTGTTTCGTTTATTGTTTTATAAATTGAATTAAGTTTTTGTTTGTTTGTTTCGTTCATGGGCTGAAAGTGATACTCCCACGGCTTTTACATGTATGATGGTTTTTACCGCTTTCCGGACTGGGTGGCCGAGTGGTAACGCACTTGCGCTCGGAAGCGAGAGGTTGCGTGTTCAGGCCTGGGTCAGGCCGCAATTTTCTCCCCCCTTTCCTAACCTAGGTGGTGGGTTCAAGTGCTAGTCTTTCGGATGAGACGAAAAACCGAGGTCCCTTCGTGTACACTACATTGGGGTGTGCACGTTAAAGATCCCACGATTGACAAAAGGGTCTTTCCTGGCAAAATTGTATAGGCATAGATAAAAATGTCCATCAAATACCCGTGGGACTTGGAATAAAGTAAAAAAAAATCCATCTCACACGGCATTAAGTCTCAGGAAACATGAATACACGCATGCAGGAAAAAAAAATATATGGGTAGCGCCGTATGTATGGCAGCTCGCTTTCCCCGGGGAGAAAGCAGCCCGAATTTCCATGAGGGTAACCTCACTGGACTGTAAATCTTATCCAATCCAATCCAATCCAATCCAAAGCATGCTGGGTATTTTCGGGTTTCTATAACCCACTGAACTCTGACATGGATTACAGGATCTTTTCCGTGCGCACTTGGTCTTGTGCTTGCGTGTACACACGACGGGGGATAAGGCACTAGTAGGTCTGCACCTTAGTTGACCTGGGAGATCGGAAAAAATATCCATCCTTAACCCACCAGGTGGCCGCGGCCGGGATTTGAACTCACAACCTTCTGATTAGGACTCAGTAGGAGGCAGATGTCTTATCCACTATGCCACTGCGCCCGTCAAGTTTAAAAAAAAATGTAATTTAATTTTTTTTTAACTTTGAGCATTTTGTTCTGATGTGCAGGATACGAAAGTGCAAGGATTACTATGAAGTGCTGTTTGTGAAGAAGGACTGTACAGAGGTTGACCTGAAAAAGGCCTACAGAAAGCTGGCTCTTCAGATGCATCCAGACAAAAACAAGGCACCCGGTGCCACTGAAGCTTTTAAAGGTATTGCTACTTCTGCAGATCTGTGTAAAGAAAATGTGTCATTGAGAGGTCTACTATATTGAGTTTGAAGATAGCTTGGTATAGTTTTTGCCCCAAAAAAGTGTATATTGTTGGCAGTCATTTTCTGTCTTGTCTTGAATGGAATGATTCGTGATTTTCTAGCAATTTTTGCTTGGACTGAATCATTTTACTGAGTGATACTGATAGAGGAGATATTGGGAGGCTTGTTATTTTGTAATGCAGAATTATTTGAAAAGAAAGACAAAGCTGTGACTTTTACTTTTAGGACTAGGTATACTTTTATTAGTTTAAGAAAAACAGGTCTGTTTATCTCCCAGACTAATGAGTTACATGGTTAGCATAATATGGTTTGAATAATCAATATTTGAATTTTGGAGTTTACTGCCCAGCATTGTCACACACACACACACACACACACACACACACACACACACACACACACACACACACACACAATGTCAATCAATCACACACACAATCAATCAATCAATCAATCAATCAATCAATCAATCAATCAACCAATCAATCAATCAATCAATCAATATGAGGCTTATATCGCGCGTATTCCGTGGGTACAGTTCTAAGCGCAGGGATTTATTTTTATTTTTTATTTAATTTATTTTTTTTATGCAATTTTATATCGCGCACATATTCAAGGCGCAGGGATTTATTTATGCCGTGTGAGATGGAATTGTTTTTACACAATACATCACGCATTCACATCGGCCAGCAGATCGCAGCCATTTCGGCGCATATCCTACTTTTCACGGCCTATTATTCCAAGTCACACGGGTATTTTGGTGGACATTTTTATCTATGCCTATACAATTTTGCCAGGAAAGACCCTTTTGTCAATCGTGGGATCTTTAACGTGCACACCCCAATGTATGTACACGAAGGGACCTCGGTTTTTCGTCTCATCCGAAAGACTAGCACTTGAACCCACCACCTAGGTTAGGAAAGGGGGGAGAAAATTGCTAACGCCCTGACCCAGGGTCGAACTCGCAACCTCTCGCTTCCGAGCGCAAGTGCGTTACCACTCGGCCACCCAGTCCTACCACACACACACACACACACACACACACTCAAGGACAAGGTCTCATGTCTCCATGCCTATATCTTACAGCCATTGGAAATGCCTACTCAGTGTTGAGTGACGCAGACAAGCGCAGAAAGTATGATGTGTATGGCCCAGAATTGCAACAGGCCTCACAGCAGACCTCAGACTACACTCATGGAGGCTTTGAAGGTAAGTATCGATGAAAAAACAATAGTAGACCTTGACTCAATCAATCAATGAGGCTTATATCGCGCATATTCCGTGGGTACAGTTCTAGGCGCTCTGCAGTGATGCCGTGTGAGATGAAATTTTATACGGCCAGTAGATTGCAGCCATGTCGGCGCATATTTACCTTTCACGGCCTTATTCCAAGTCACACGGGTATGGTAGACAATTATTAACTGTGCCTAAGCAATTTTGCCAGGAAAGACCCTTTTGTCAATCGTGGGATCTTTAACGTGCACACCCAATGTAGTATACACGGGGGGTGGTTCGGACACCGAAGAGAGTCTGCACACAAAGTTGACTCTGTGAAATAAATTTCCGCCGAACCTGGGATCGAACTCGCGCTGACAGCGGCCAACTGAATACAAATCCAGCGCGCTACCAACTGAGCTATATCCCCGCCCCATTCTGACTACGGGGTGGGAGTTGCTATAAGGAGAGACACTTTATACAAGTCCTTGATAAGTGTCACATACTGCTGGTGATTCTGACAGATTTGTAATAAGAGTTTTATTGATAAGGGTTGAATCTTGCCCTATTAGTGTTATTAGAATACCCTCACTTCAGATTGTCCTTCCTTGGTGCCTGAAAGTGAAAGATCACACAAGCAAAAGTTTCAGCTCAGTTTTCTAAAAAAAAAAGAAAAAAAAAAGAGGTTTTAAAAACGAAGTATGTTTGTTCATTGTTTGTACAGTCATCATTGGCAGTAGCTGGAGCGGTAAGCAGCACAGAACAGGCGACGAATGCACACATCTTCTGCACGATGCACTCAAATGAGTGTGCATATATGAGCCTGTGCCAAAACGTGGTCTGCCGAAAGAGCCGACATGTTCATGCATTACTGTTCATCAACCGCACTTTCAATCGCAAAAAGCACTGAATAGTTTGAAAGCATGTATGTTAAAGACATAGCAAAGACAGTTTCAGAAGCTTGCATGCATTACACCTACATGAAAAAAATAAAAATGTTAGCCGAAGCGAGCAAATCCGGCGACTTAAAAGTGGGACATTCCGTACATGGTGTTTTGTTCGTCCGCGGTCCAGAAATCTCCGTCGGCAAGTTAGAAACAGTGCCCATAATATTGATAAATGTACCCTAAATTACCACGAAAAGATGATGTCTACGAAAAAAAAGATGTTTATTGGCAAAATATTTGATGTCAAAAACGTCCATAGCGATCGTAACTCCCTGTGTCTCCAGCGAACTCACGATACGTCCCTCGATTTTCGAATCTACGAACGTCATTATCGCAACCGAAAGTTGTAAGCAGCAGTAAATAAAAAGTTTTATTTGATTTGCAAACAATTGATTTAAAATAAAAGTATTTTAAGTAGTTTTGAGAAGTTTTTAGGTTGAATGCAATTTTCATGTCTTTTTGTTACGATCGCTCAATATTCAATAACTTATTTTAAATGACCGCGGAAGTATCGGGGCTGCTGTTATAAATAGCAAAAACGTTACACGCACGCAGTTGGACTCCATTTTGCTACACGGATGACCGACTTTCGCAGGGAAGGTAAGTTTTCGTTTCATGTCTCCTGTTTGAAGAGCGTTACGATCGACATAAAGTTACGATCGACTTAAAATTCTTCAAGTTTTTTACTTATTCGCTGTGTTATAGCTAGTAGCAAAGAATATGTTCTGGGTGATTCTTCCTTTCATATTTTAAGCATTTGTCTGGACTGAAAAAGTTCGTTGAAGCACGCTGGTTGTTTTTTTGTTGAATTAAGACACAGGGACAGTTTGGGTCTTCGTTACGATCGATCCATATTCTGTGATGTCTTTGTTACGATCGACTGAACATTTTCACGGCTAGCAATAGCAACAGCAAACAATGGTTCCGCTTGGATTAGCAAGTAATGTATGAATTTTCGGACTTGTTTTTACATTTAGTCAAGTTTTGACTAAATGTTTTAACATAGAGGGGGAATCGAAACGAGGGTCGTGGTGTATGTGTGTGTGTGAGTGTGTGCGTGCGTGCGTGTGTGTGTGCGTGCGTGTAGAGCGATTCAAACCAAACTACTGGACCGATCTTTATGAAATTTTACATGAAAGTTCCTGGGAATGATATCCCCGAACGTTTTTTTCTTTTTTTCGATAAATACCTTTGATGACGTCATATCCGGATTTTTGTAAAAGTTGAGGCGGCACTGTCACACCCTCATTTTTCAATCAAATTGATTGAAATTTTGGCCAAGCAATCTTCGACGAAGGCCGGACTTCGGTATTGCATTTCAGCTTGGTGGCTTAAAAATTAATTAATGACTTTGGTCATTAAAAATCTGAAAATTGTAAAAACAACAATTTTTTTTATAAAACGATTCAAATTTACGTTCATCTTATTCTTCATCATTTTCTGATTCTAAAAACATATAAATATGTTATATTTAGATTAAAAACAAGCTCTGAAAATTAAAAATATAAAAATTATAATCAAAATTAAATTGTCGAAATCAATATAAAAACACTTTCATCTTATTCCTTATCGGTTCCTGATTCCAAAAACATATAGATATGATATGTTTGGATTAAAAACACGCTCAGAAAGTTCAAACGAAGAATGGTACAGAAAAGCGTGCTATCCTTCTTAGCGCAACTACTACCCCGCTCTTCTTGTCAATTTCCCTGCCTTTGTCATGAGCGGTGGACTGACGATGCTACGAGTATACGGTCTTGCTGAAAAATTGCATTGCGTTCAGTTTCATTCTGTGAGTTCGACAGCTACTTGACTAAATGTTGTATTTTCGCCTTAAGCGACTTGTTCTTGGTTTGGTTGAGAAATATTTTTCGAGAAGGCCACTCGGGGATCTTCTTGCGTCAATCGTAACGCAAGACATGTAACTCTCACTGTGTCTCGGTTACGAATGACACAAAGTATTTTTGGACAGTTATGCATTTACATACGTATGCCTTTCTTTTCTATTTAAGGTCTGCGTTTTACTTTTAACTTTTGGAATTGAGAGTTTAGGGTTGTGGTTTTTTTTTGTTTAATGTTTGTAGCTTTGATTTACGAGGAATGCATGTCGACCGTAACTTTTCTTGGGAAGGACACAGTATTGTTTTATGTCCTTTGTTACTTGTTTTTTTAGTTACCTCAATTACCAGCCTTGTAAATAAATGACTCTGCAGATGAAAGCATATTAATTTATGGTGATTGTGTCAACTTAGACACATCTCTTTGTAAGAAATCCAGTACAGTCTTAGTTCTTAGGACTGATGTTAGAAGTGGTATTGTTGCTCTTAAAAGTGAAATGTTACATTTATCTGGGAGAGGTAGAAGAGACAGGGGTCAGTGCTGTAGAAACTGCACTTGAACATGTCATTAAATTCTAGATGTGCTGTGGACAAATATTTTTCTGTCTTGTACTTGAGCCTCATTTCTTTTTCGTGATTGTAAGGTCTGCGACTGCAAGTCAGATTGTCACCCCAGGCTGAACGAGTCCGGAAGCAGAACAACGAGCGATCCAAAGAGTACAGACAACGGCTAAAGCTGGACCCTGAACGCTACGATGTCTGCCATGAACGAACTTTGGAGAGGAACAGAAGACATGCTATTCTTACACAAACACGTTTGCACCCACGCGTATGGCTTTGCTTGCAAAGTACACCAACTTTTTGAAAAATACACTCAACGTTTTGGGAAAGTACTCTTGCCTCGGGTTTAGTGTAAACAGGTCTGCATCTGGTTTGGTCTGACTCCCTTCTGACAGTGACAGTCTGGCAAGTTTGCTGATCATGCATAGCCCGAGTAGATTAATTTATTTGATGGGGGAAGCCAATTTTACGAACTTTGCAGTTATCATTATCATATTATTTTACATGTAGGCATTGGCAGCTAAAGCTATGTGTGAAAGCTGATCTGTGATTTTCTCTAGTCTTGTACATTGTGGTACTTTGAATGCTTGTGTGTATTTATTGGTAGAGGTGCACATTTTTGTTTTAAATCTCTGATTACCAATTTGGGATTGATCAAGTCTTGTATTTACCTTTGTAGGGTGCTAGTGTGCCATGTGTTTCTTTGATTATGTGCATGACTATTTGAGAGTGCAAGTGACACTTAATGTGTGGATGTGGAGGATATTCATGAGATTGACATTTCCCTTGGGCGTTTGTAATTTTACCTTGTTTTCTCCATGAACTTGCGTTTTAATTTTTCATTTTTATTTAACCAGTTTTGAGTGCAAAATTGTTTGTTTAATGACTTTTGACTCGTTCAGACTGGAATGTAATGTTCACGAACATTAACTGCAGGAACTTTCTGTATAAGCTGATGGTGTAAATATACCACTATTTGGGAATGTTTTGGTTAGTTTTCTGTTGTGTTTTTGAGATTCTTGCCATCCATTTTCCAATGAATTTGTACATTTGAAGACATCTTATCCTTATTTTGCACTTCCTGCATGTAACACCTGGCATTTTGGCATTTCTTATTCTCTTGTCACATTACAGTGTGTGTTCCTGACTTTGTGTGTCAACCGGAACATGAGACACAGTGCCATTTTCATGTCTTCCTTGACCCCGTTACAGTTGACACAGCAGGGACTAGTTTTTCTACTTTGCTTTCTTTTTCATGTGATTTTGAGGTTTGTTTGAGTTGCAAATGATGGTTTTAATAAAATATTCTAGTCTTTGAAACATCTTCTCTGTTTTTAATTTTTTTACAGGATTTCTTGCGACTGGAGTGTGTCAACTGTAACTCAGGACACAGTGATGGGTGTCTTATTTTTCAAAATACAAGGTCCATTTTAGAAGTTCCTCAATGAATCTCTTTTGGGATGTAAATCTTACTTGCTGAGTAAATTTGAAGCAAATCAGTTAAGAACTTATAAAGATACTTATGAAAATGCTGTGTCTCGCGTTATAGTTGACACACAGCTATGTTGATGCCTTTTTTTGTTTTTTCGCAAAAAGTAAAGCCCAAGTTATCTTTTTGGTTATGGAAATAGTTACACTATACAAAGTCAATTAGTGTATAAAGATAAGACAGTATTATTTCCAGTTTGGTTTTCAACCCCAAATGTCCCATTTTGGCAAGCACGTTTTGGCACAGGCTCATATACAGTGTATGGCTCATTGCATTTGTTGTTGCTTTTTTGTGCAGGTGACATAACACCAGAGGAACTGTTCAACATGTTTTTTGGCGGAGGATTTCCGTCAGGTGGGTTGTTTGTTTTTCTCTCTTGTTTGTTTGTTTATCTAATTTCACACACACACACACACACACACACACACACACACACACACACACACACACACACACACACACACACACACACACACACACACACACACACACACACACACACACACACACAGGAACGACAAAAGGCTGCTTTCATGTAATGGAAATTGGGATAAGAAATGCAACTTGTTGCTTCCAAAAATGCAGGCATGTTGAAAATTATGCAGAACTTCATAAGATCAAGCAGGATTTAAACACACAGAAATGTACAGTATTACCTGTGACATGCTGATTGCTGACTTCTGTGAGATTGATGTTTAGTCTATATATTGTTCTTTATGTAATTTTTACTAAAACAAAATGTTTTATTTGCAGGTAATGTAAACAGACACAGGCACACTCACAACCAAAGATCCCACTACTACACATATTCGTATGGTGGGCGAGAACAGCAGAATTCTGAGGTAAGTCTGTGGCTATTGTCTGGATCAGGCACTTGTCTTGTTCAGTTGTTGCATGATGTAATAGTGCAGATCTTAAGGCCAGGCTTTTCTATTTTGTCTTGAACTAGACAAAATATGCACAGTATGATGCAAGTATTTTTATGGTTTCTGTATGGCTCGATCATCAGCCTTGGTAAAGTACGCAGTCAAGGTTTTGGTGACTGAACAGTATTCAACTTTTAGAAGGCGAATCTGAAATGATTTTTGAGCTGAAATAGTCTTTAACATTATTTTTTATTTCATATTTGTTAATCGCACATTTGAGGCCCAGATGTCTAGGCATTACTGTTAGAATGATAAAACAAAGGTATCGTGAAAGCAAATTAAGACTGAAAGTAAAGCACAGCCTTCTTGCATACATCTGATTAGTTGACAAGATCTCTTGTTACTGTTGTTGACAGTCTCGTAGACGAAGTCACAAGAAAGGGGCTGGGGCGTCCCCCAAAAAGCCAGCAGAACCTGTTTCGTTCACGACAGTGGTTCTCCTCTACTTGCACCGGGTACTCTCCCTGGCTGCATGCTGCTTTTTCTTTTTCTGCCGTGTCTGTGCAGTCCTTGCGTGTGCAATTCGGAGGAGTTTGCTTTTTCTTTTTTTTTACTCAGGTCTAAAGACTGTGACTTTGTCACTTTTCACTGCATTTTGTCCTTTGGATGTCAAGAAGAGCAGTCAATAGAGGTTGATCAATTGAAGTTCATTGTTTAACTTTTACTTCCCTTCTTTTTCTCTTTGACTTTTGGCTTCAGAGCATCTAAATGTACAGGATGGTAGAAGGTGGATGTTCAATACACCTTTTCGGAGTCTCAGGTGAGAGCAAATCTCGCGTCGCGAGAAAATCCGCGCATTGCATGCTGGGATTGCAAATTGTACCAAACACGAGGTCTTCAGAAGAGGTACATTGCCGATTGCGTTCAAGTTTTCCCTCGTAAGCTCTTATCTCTTTGATATTTCTGTGGTTTTTGTCCCACGATAGTTTCATGGTTTAAGCGGAATGGATCTTGAGTGTGTTTGGTACAACGGAGCGCCCCCTGCCGCCAAACATGTGACTAGCCGTGCATGCGCACTCGAAACTCCAAAGGGGTGTATTCATTTGAACTTTCCCTGATGTTACAAATGTTCAAAGAAAGTGACCAAAAACACCATTGAGGTGCAAGGCAATAAGCTGGTTTTCAGTCGCTTTGTCAAACATTTCTTTGTTTTAAGGTGGCTTTTCTTAACAGATCTGTTGACCTTTGATGGACACAGACAAGTTTGATTTCTGTCTGCATGTGCGATCACCATGGTATGTCCCAGCCCCTGCTGTGTTGGCGTGTGACAGACACTTGCTGTTTGTAACTAGTAGTCCTCTAACTGTAGTCTAGGCAAACGAATGAGGTGCAAGTTACAGATTAACCTTCTGTGTGCTCTATTTGAATACACTGGAACCTGTCTTTTAAGAGCTCTACAAATCTGAGAACATCAACAATGATTTTTACAATGGAGGCTAACAGAAAATCTGAAAAAGCAATGTCTTAAAAAGGATGAAGTCTTAAATTGGGGATATGTTAAAAGGGGGGTTCCTCTGTATGCATTGTACCACCTGTGTTTACTATCAGATGCTCCATGTTCACATAAATTCAAAGTCATATATCTACATCTTTTACCGTCAGGACCAAGACCTATTGAGAGTATAGAATTTGACCAAACCAACACAGCTGTGATTTGTTTTCATGTTTAAGAATGTTTCAGTCTGTTTGTGTAAAGTTGCCGAATATGTGAAATGAATCAACACAAAAGGAAACTGTGTTCAATCACAGGAATTGAAGCATGCTTCCCTTCATGAGTTGTGAGGTATGGTGTCGACTTATCTTTGTGAATGTTGTGTTTGTTACAGAGCAGCCTAACGTTGCTTCTGCAGCTGGCTCCAATCCTGCTGCTCATCCTGTTGTCACTTCTCTCCAGTTTCTTAGTGAGCGACCCGGTTTTCAGCTTGCAGCGCACACAGTGAGTAGTCTCAGATATTTGCCACATAATACACGCGTATTGTCTGGAACTTACAAATTCCCGTCAAAAGATAAGAAACAAGTGAATTTAAGAGTTCTTTCCTGAATTTCAGAAAGATCCCAGTGTATAATTGTTGAAAAAAGAATTGAGCATTTTGATGCTGCCTTGGGCACTTGTACTTGTAGATTTTTCTTGACTTGGAATAACTTAATATGTGATCATGGTTGCTGATCAATAACTGTTGCCTGTTAGGCAGAACCCACTCTCTCTCTCCCTCTTTCTTCCTGTCTTCTTTTTATATTTAGTCAAGTTTTGACTAAATATTTTAACATCGAGGGGGAATCGAAACGAGGGTCGTGGTGTATGTGCGTCTGTCTGTCTGTCTGTGTGTGTGTGTAGAGCGATTCAGACTAAACTACTGGACCGATCTTTATGAAATTTGACATGAGAGTTCCTGGGTATGAAATCCCCGAACGTTTTTTTCATTTTTTTGATAAATGTCTTTGATGACGTCATATCCGGCTTTTCGTGAAAGTTGAGGCGGCACTGTCACGCTCTCATTTTTCAACCAAATTGGTTGAAATTTTGGTCAAGTAATCTTCGACGACGCCCGGACTTTGGTATTGCATTTCAGCTTGGAGGCTTACAAATTAATTAATGAGTTTGCTCATTAACCTTTTAACTACCATACCGCCCGATACCGCCCGTCTTCCACCATTGCCGCTATTCCCATACCGCCCGATACCGCCCCTCGCCGGTGTAGCGTCTGTTTCGGTTGTTTGCGGTTGTTGTGCGCGAGCAGTAGTAATAAGACGGTTGCAAATGCATTGTGGGATTGTCTCACTTCCGCCTTGTTTTTTCCCCATGTGCTTTCGATCTCTGTGAGAGTTACAATCGATCTTTTTTCACCAAATTTGTTGGGCGCTTGGTGCCGACATGACAGTGATCCTGATTTCATGACTATGCTGGATTATCTCCACGAAAATAGACATCAATTAGAAGATTCTGGCTTCGACATCAGCATTTCTGTGAACACTGCTGATCTGACCTACTTTGATTGTTCAATGAATATCAACAAGTGACAGCGAAACGGATGATATACCGGAGCAACAAGTAAGCGTAATTTTTCAACTTTATTGACAGGTCAACAGGTAGATAAATCATGATAACACTGCGACATACATACCACCAAGAAGAAGAACACATACTCTTTGAAGTTTGATCCCTATCCAATAACATACCAATTTTTTTTATCAATCTGACAAAGAGAAACTGAGTAATAATAATTTAAACACGCATACCCGTTTTTGACCGTCTCTGCTCAAAATAACTTGGGAGCTGAGGGAGTCTACACAACAATAAACTTGGTAGTTAAAAGGTTAAAAATCTGAAAAATGTAAAAAAAAATAAAAATTTATAAAACGATCCAAATTTACGTTTATCTTATTCTCCATCATTTGCTGATTCCAAAAACATATAAATATGTTATATTCGGATTAAAAACAAGCTCTGAAAATTAAATATATAAAAATTATTATCAAAATTTTTTTTTCGAAATCAATTTAAAAACACTTTCATCTTATTCCTTGTCGGTTCCTGATTCCAAAAATATATAGATATGATATGTTTGGATTAAAAACACGCTCAGAAAGTTAAAACGAAGAGAGGTACAGAAAAGCGTGCTATCCTTCTCAGCGCAACGAATACCCCGCTCTTCTTGTCAATTCCACGTGCACTGCCTTTGCCACGGGCGGTGGAGTGACGATGCTACGAGTATACGGTCTTGCTGCGTTGCGTTGCGTTCAGTTTCATTCTGTGAGTTCGACAGCTACTTGACTAAATATTGTATTTTCGCCTTACGCGACTTGTTTCTCTCTCTCTCCCTCTCAATCGCATACACACAAACCCAAACCAATAATGTTATTGTGATTTTGATGGTGCTGTTTTAGGTTTGGATTATATGAGTGGGAAATTGTCCTTTGTTTCTGGGGGGGGGGGGGGGGGGGGGGGGGATTGGGATTGAATGACTGTGCTGGTGTGAATCTTTTACACCTTAACGGCGTGTTTCCAATATTGTAGTTTGTGATCTTTAAGCACCCCCCGCGGGTTAGGGGGAAGAATTTACCCGATGCTCCCCAGCATGTCGTAAGAGGCGACTAACGGATTCTGTTTCTCTTTTTACCCTTGTTATGTGTTTCTTGTATAGAATATAGTCAATTTTTGTAAAGATTTTAGTCAAGCAGTATGTAAGAAATGTTAAGTCCTTTGTACTGGAAACTTGCATTCTCCCATTAAGGTGATACATTGTACTACGTTGCAAGCCCCTGGAGCAAATTTTTGACTCACATGCGAAGCAAAAGTGAGTCTATGTACTCACCCGAGTCGTCCGTCCGTCCGTCCCGCCGTCCGTCCGTCCGGAAAACTTTAACGTTGGATATTTCTTGGACACTATTAAGTCTATCAACACCTGATGTGGCCTGATGGTGTATGGTTACAAGATCTCAAAAAACATGTGCGGCAACTTGACCTCACTTCAAGTTCAAGGTCACAGGGGCCGTAATTGTTGTCTTAAAAACGACCATTTTTCACATTTTCGCATTTTTTTATGAAGTTATCGAGAATGGCAACCTTAGCTATGTATGCTATACAGGGCAATGTAAGCCCTATCTTTGGACACCAGTTTGGTTGACCTTGGTCGCAAGGGTCCTTTAAAGTTGGATTGTATACATAGTTTGAATTGACCTTGAACTATGGAAGGTAACTCTTCCAAATCTACATATGTGTGAGGGAAATACATTATACTTACAAAAGTGAGTCTATATACTCACCGACATCGTCCGCCTGTCCTTCCGGGCGTCCGGGCGTCCGTCCCCCCCCCCCCCCCCCCCCCCCCCCCCCCCCCCCCCCCCCGTCCGTCTGTGAAACCTTTAACATTGTATATTTCTTGGACACTATTAAGTCTATCAACACCAATTGTGGCCTGATGGTGTATGGTTACAAGATCTTCAGAAACATGTTTGGCAACTTGACCTCACTTCAAGGTCACAGGGGCCATAATTGTTGTCTTAAAAACGATTGTTTTTCACATTTTCACAGTTTTTTCTGAAGTTATTGAGAATGGCAACCTTAGCTATGTATGCTATACAGGGCAAAGTAAGCCCTATCTTTGGACACCAGTTTGGTTGACCTTGCTTCAAGGTCAAGGTCGCAAGGGTCCTTCAAAGTTGAAATGTATATATTTTGAAGTGACCTTGACCTTGAACTATTGAAAATAACTCTTCCAAAACTACATATGTGTGAGGGAAATACATTATATTTTCATACTAACTCACATTAGGTTACATATCTTCAAGTTCCAGGTCAGTTTGAGTTAAACTGATATTTGTCATTTCTGAAAGAAAGATCAAGGTCTGTTCAGCATGAGTCGTGTGGGCTTTGCCCTTCTTGTTGATTAGTGCTTTTGTGAACAAGAAACAATTGACAAGTGGCTCTATCCCATCTCCCTCCTTTCCCCGTCGCGATATAACCTTTGTGGTTGAAAACGACATTAAACACCAAATAAAGAAAGAAAGAAAGATCTTTAAGCGGAATTGAATGGAATTTTTGTGCATGACTCTTTTACATATTTGTCTTACATCTTAACAACGAGAGTTTTGTGATCAGAGAGGTGTTTAGTTGAGAAGAATGTTATAACTTACTTCTCAGTACATATATTTGAATTTAATCACATATTCTTACTCCAATTCTTATGAATGCATTGACTTTAGTCCCACATGCTAGATGTCGAAAAACCTCTCAAATTACCTGCCCTTAGTAGGGTGGTAACCAAGCTAAAAGCGACGCCATAGCCGTTGCTATGGCCTGACCTTGCTCGGTTACCCATAACACCCTGCGCACCACGTGAGCGCCAGCATCCGTAATAATCTTTCTCGACTTTCGACAACACACGGTGGACGTGTCCGAATTTCGCTCTCACTTTTGGCCTTCACATGCCTGCTCGTCCTTGAGACTAGCCGGTTCTTGGGGGTCTACCTGTCCGTCTACCTTTTGGTGAGATCTTTCCTGTGTATGTTTGGTATAAATGTTGATAGCTTTGTGTTGAACACGCACGCAGAAGTTTTTTGTTCTGGGTGACTGTTTTTCGCCGGTCTTAAAATGGCCGACAACAAAGCTAAACTTGGCGCGAGACTGGAAGGTGACAAGGCTCTTAGCCTGGTTTAGAAAACTATACCTAAGAGTAGCCTAAGAACTTTGATTTGCCTATTATGCGGGTCGTAGATCCGTCAAACAGCACTTCTTTTTATGTTCCTATCCCTCCGAGGGTGGGTTCAGTTCTTTCACAGCTCGCTTCCCCTGTTGGGGTTAATCAGCCTTTAGGCTCCTTATAGACTTTTTGTTGGATCGTCGTCGGTGCGACTGATGGGGAGGGGGTGGCCGTGTGGCTATTCTTTCCCCTTTCTCTGAGTAAGAGGAATCAGTCAATGTCCTCCTTTTGGGGGGACTTAACGATGTTTTGGTCTGTGTTTTCAGCTGTTTCAGGCGCGATCGGCGGTTCCCGCCCTCCCGTTCGTCAGCTTCGCACTGTGGTCAAGTGCAAATGGCCTGTTCGGTTCAGCCCGTTTTTTGCCTCTGGTGGCTCTGGGCTGTTTTCGAGCACCCCTTCCTTTTCGGAGGGGGGGCCTGCTCCCTGCCTGCGTTTAACCACTCTGATTACCGCCGGTACTTCACAGTGTGTTACGCAGCCCCCCGCCAATGGGGGGGGATAGGGGGGGCGCTCCTGCGTCGCACCGTCGCCTGGTGCAAACGGCCAGTTCGGTTCAGTCCTTTCTGCCACTGGTAGACTGGGTTGTTCGCGAGCACTCTCTCCTTTAGGAGAGGGGGCCAGCTCCCCGCCTGCCTTGGCCGCTCGGCTTGCTTTAAAACAGCACTGCTGGGTCGGTCATGCAGCCCCCTTACCGTGAGGAAGGGGGAGTGGGGGGGCACGGTAAGTCACGGCCAGGGCTTGTCCCACTCTGCCCTTTGCGGGCAGGGGGCCGTGTTAGCTTCCCACCCTTTCCCGCCCCCCGGGCGCGTTCGGGTGGCGGCTTTCCAGGCGACGTTACATACCCCTTCTCTGCTCCGTTTGGGGCAGGGTGGGGGGGGGGGGTATCAGTGGCTCACTCTTTCCCGCCCACCGGGCAGGATCGGGTGGGGGCTGGAGTAGCGTTCCACCATTTCCCTCCCTCTGGGTTGGACGGGGTGGGCGCTGTTGGACTGTCTTCACAGTCTGTACCTCTATTGTCCTGGCCCGACAATCGTTCGCCTCCCCTATCGGGGTGGGCGGGCGGTGGGCTATAGGACTACAGCAGGTGGACGGAGGGGGGTCGGCCGTTGCTCGGTTCGTCTCTCTCCGTCGCTCTTACTGCTGTGACGAGCCACCCCCCTCCCCATCTGGGGCATGGGGTGGCTCAGGCCTTTCTACACAGCGGGGGTGCTATGTACGGCTTTCCAGGCTACGTTACATACTCCTTCTCTGCTCCTTTTGGGACAGGTGGCTGTGTTAGCTGCCCGCGTTTGTCGCGGGTCCACCCTTTCCCTCCCTCTGGGTTGGACGGGGTGGGCGCTGTTAGACTGTCTTCACAGTCTGTGCCTCTATGGCCTGGCCTGACAATCGTTCTCCTCATCTATCGAGGCCTTTCTACACAGCGGGGGTGCTATGTACGGCTTTCCAGGCTATGTTACATACTCCTTCTCTGCTCCATTTGGGACAGGTGGCTGTGTTAGCTGCCCGCGCTCGTCGCGGGTAGCGGTCGCGGAACAATGAGCTTGACTCTCTTTTGTTCTCGGCAGGGTGTCTCGCACAGTGGTCAGGGAACAATGAGCTTTGCTCCGTTTTGTTCTCTGCACGGGCTGTGCCGGCTGTCTACCTGGGACAGGCGGAGACAGAATATACTCTTTCTCTCCAGTCTCCCATTCTTTGTATTCACAATGGTCTGCGGGGACTCGGCTATAGTATCACCTGGCCAGTGGTCATTGTCCTTAGCCAGCATAGGTCACCCCCCCCCCCCCCCTCCTAGGGGTGGGTGAGTGATGGGGCTTCTTGACTTTGGCAGGTGGACGAGCGAGGATCGGCCGTTTACGGCCGTTTCTCTGTTTCAGTCCTTACCCCCTCTAGGGGTTGCGGCTGTGCTGGACCACCCCCCTCCCCACTTGGGGTGAGTTGTGGTTCAAACCAGGTAGTCTGGTTCTTAGCACTGGGTTGCTTCTCTCGCACAGCGGGTGGGGTAAGATGCGCCGGGCCCGGCTTTGTCTTGTTTCTCCACTCTATCTCCTTCTCGGCAGAGATCTGTGCCAGTTACCAACCCCTCTTCCCCCCACCTCTTGTTCAGGTGGGCGGTGTTGGGTTGGCAGTCAGAGACTGATCACGCTTTTCATCCACACTCTTGGCGGTGTTATCGGCAGGAGTATTTAGTGGTCTCCCCTCCTTTTGTGTTTTACACAACTGGTGGTTAGGTTCGGACTCCTTGTTGGAGGAGGGGTAGTGTATAGGGTTGCCTACTGGTTGTAGGCTTCACATACATAGAGCGGCTGCCTTTGCAGTTTACTTTGTCCCGGATAGGTTGGGGGTGTCTCTCTTCCTTCCTCTTCCGGGATGGCTTTGGGTTTTCACAGGCTTTCTCGCAATTTGTTTCATTTGCTGAGTCTCCGGTGATTGCCTACCTCATGCCACACTTTTGGCTTGTTCCGCACCTTAGGATAGTGGTCTTCAGCCTACACCTTTCCCGCTGCTTTATACGCAGGGGACTGCTGGCTTCGGGGTTTCAGGCTGCTTCGTCCTCACTGTTAGTGCGGAAGAAGATAGCAGGGAATTTTCAGGCTCAGGGTCTGATCTGCACTTTTTATTGCCAGGGGCTAGTTTCTGGCTTCGTTTACAGACCACAGGGAACATGGAGTTTTCATGATGTTACTCCTCCCTCTCCTCTCTGGAGGAGCTAGGATGGCATGGTTTGGAGTTTTCTGCTTTGGCTGAGACTCTCCTGTGCTTTCTTATAGGCAATCTTTTCCTCCCTGAACGCTCTTTTGGGTTAGGGAGGATGCCTTGGTTAAGGCTTTAGCCAGGCTGCTGGCAGCTTGGGCTAGGGTAGTCACTGAGCGGAGAAGTTTCTCGGTGACGTTTTAGGCCCACACTGTTTTTGCTTGGTGTGATCTCCTTCCTCTACAAGGGGTTTGATTTCATGCTGGATGGAGGAAGCAAGGGTCAGGCTTTTTCGGGGGTTGTTCAGACCTACTCAATAGCTGGAATCTTTCCCTTCCTTCGTGGACCTCTGGCAGCGCATTTATGCGCTCCCGGTTGCAAAGGGGTGTTTTGGTTCAGTGTCGCCTCCCTCTCTGCGGGAGGTGGGTCGGCATGGGCTAGAGCTTTCAGCTTTGGCTGAGATTTTCCTCGGTGCTCTCACATGAGCTTTCCTTCTGCGTTTCTGCACACAGGAAAGGGCTCGGTTTCTGGGGGTGTTGGTCTCTGGACTATCTCGGGGGCTGGTTGAGCTTTTTCAAGGTCAATCAGCTTGTCAGCTGCACTTCCTTTTGGTGTTGAACCAGGCTTTTTGCCTGGTGCTCTCAGTAACCAGGCAAAATTCCGAGCTGTCCTTATCCCAGGTTTTTTACCTGGGCATGCTGTTCGACTTTGTCTCTTGGAAGGTTTATTCTTCACACAAGAGAGAATAGGGAGGCTTTTAGCGCTTTTCACTGCCAGACTGGCACGAGAGCAGGCCTCTGCGGGGTCTTTAGACCCGATCTTTGGTCGGACGGTATCGATAGCTTTGCTGGCCCTCTAGTCTTTCCTCAAGTTTTTTTGGGGGGTTCGGCCTCACAGGTCTGGGACATGAGGGTCCGCCTCCAGAGTGGGTTCCTCCACGCGGGAAGGTGGCTGGAATCCTTTTGGATCGCTCAGGGGACTTTTTTCCCTAGCTTTGTTTCCCCCTGGACTTAGACCGCTTTTTGGATGCGTTTTCGTCTAGATGGGGCCTGCAATGGTGATTGCAGTCTTGAGGCTGTGATGTAGACGTGAATCCTTGGGCTTCTCTTTTGCCTGAGGTTAGGAGCAGTAGCTCTTAGTCTGCTAGCCTTTCCTTTTTGGCTATTTACAGGCATGTCCTGTTGCATTCGGGCAATTCGTCTGTTGCTTCTTATGTGAACTAGCTGGGGTGAGCAAGTTCTCACTCCCTGTCAGACAGAGTATAAGGGATTCTGATTGGGTTTTCACACTAAATCATTTTCTCAGGGGAATTTCTCCCCGGCCAGCTCTGCGATCGGGCCGACTCGCTCAGCAGGTCCTCTCAGGGCTTGCTCAGGGGTTGGCCCATCTGATTACGGGTCTGGAGGCGTGCTGTTTGTGTTTTAGATCATGGGTTCTTACTCTGTTCTTTGGGCACGAAGCATATATTTCCTCCACTTTATCTGTGTATGCTCCTTGTTTGGCCTCTTTGGCCGATTGGAGATTTAGAGCGGGGGTGCAACTCCTTAGCGCCCCTCTCTCAAGCCAGGTGGTTTTTCACCTCTGTTTCAGTTTTGGCTTTGGGCAGCTGGGCCTCTTCTTTGAGGTTCCGGCGTCTCGGCTATCTCAGCTGTTTTGAAACAAATAGGCCTCTCTTCTGTGGCTCATGGCCCTCCTGTGGGCATGATCAAGGACCTTGTTTTATGAGGTTTAGAGGCTCCCCCTTGGTTAGCGCATGGGACTTTGTTCTACTTACTCTGGGCCTCAGCCCTATAGGGCAGTGAGGCGCATGCGTTGGGGTTTGCCAGAGGATGTAGCCTTAGGGCTTTTGGTGCCGTTTGTTCACGGTTTTTGGCCAGGTTTTGGGGTTTCAGAAACCTGGTCAATATCCTCTGGTGTTTGATTCCCTCCTCTTGGGAGGATTTTCGCTCCGGGAGATTCGGATTTTCTAACTGTCTGGTTAGACTTTTTTAATCCCTTTTTTGACGTTACTGTCTTTTGGGAACCACGAGCTTTAGCTCAGGTTCTTATGTCTTTACAATGGAGCGAAAGAGACATCTTTTATTTGTCTCTCTCTAGGGGCTCTGCTACATTTATTGCCGTGTTGCGTTCTGGTCGCCTAGGCGAAGCTTTGCAAACGGCTTACTGGAGGTCAGATGATGTGTTCATCGGTTTCTATCTTTGGGATTTCTCCTGCACGCGGCTAGACGGCTCCAGTTCATTGCTGGTTTTAGTGGCTGCAGGGCAGGTTCTTACAAGGACATAAGTAGGTTCCCTCCACCTTTAGGAGGAATCTGCATTCATAAGAATTGGAGTAAGAATATGTGATTAAATCGAAAATTTTTAATTAAATTTTGATTTAATATAATATACTTACCCAATTCTTATAGTTAATACCCTCCCATCCGTCCCCGCTGGATTATGTCCTTGGGGGTTTGTTTGACTAATAGTCTCGAATGATTATGACGGATGCTGGCGCTCACGTGGTGCGCAGGGTGTTATGGGTAACCGAGCAAGGTCAGGCCATAGCAACGGCTATGGCGTCGCTTTTAGCTTGGTTACCACCCTACTAAGGGCAGGTAATTTGAGAGGTTTTTCGACATCTAGCATGTGGGACTAAAGTCAATGCATTCATAAGAATTGGGTAAGTATATTATATTAAATCAAAATTTAATTAAAAATTTTCGATATAATGCTAATGTAGTAGTGTTTTGTTTGTCACCTCTGCAATTTCTCCATGTGAGAAAATAAGTTATATTTCATTTGATATAGCAGACCTGGGAACCTAGACGATTTCGCCGTATTTTGTACGCATGGTTGTCTAGAATACGATCAGTACGGTCAGTGGAGAGAAAAAAATACGACGAGAAAAATTCCCACACTATTCTTCACAAGCCCTCAGGCCAATCCAGTATTTTGACACAGTTTTTGTTGGTAAACATTAAAAGAAGCATTTGTTTTAAATGTATTGGTAAACTTACCTCTGCGACAGACGCGTGTGAAGCATGGATGTTCAAATGCTTTATTGAGTACGCTATGTTTTTCTGAAAATACACTGTTTGTTTGAGAATGCTCTAAGTGCAAAACAAGGGTTCCCAGGTATGACATACACACTCAAATGTGTAAAGCAATCTGGTTAGGAATGTTAGCATGGTGGCACTAAAGAACTGGTTTTTAGTTGTGACATCTTATAATTAGCAGAACAAACAAGAACATTAATTTTTTTTTAAGGCATTGTCAGTTTCATCATGCTATTAACTGTTACTGGGTGGCAGAAAGTATAAAACATGTGTTTGATTTTCAGGAAATACCTTGTACAGAGAGAAACATACAACCTGAAAGTACCATACTTTGTCAAGGAAGATTTTCGAATTGAATACAAAAATGAACTTCGACGGATAGAGCGCATGGTTGAGGAAGAGTACATATCACAACTTCGAAGCAATTGTTGGCGAGAACGGACATACAGTGAGTAAAAAGAGAGAAGGAGAGTATGTGTGTGTTGACAGTTTGTAAATGGTCATGGCTCAGAAAAGGTGTCGAATTTGTGGGACACTTGAGTCACAAATACAAACTCTTGGATTACTTTCCATTTTGGGGTCCAGCAAAACTGTTTATGTGTTTAGTTGTGTCTGGGCAGTAACAATGTATTTTCATCAATTACTGCGGAATGAATTGCATTTTAAATTTTAACTGGAGTGTGTTACATAACACCGTGTCACACATTGTTTTCTAATATACAGTTAACAGTAAACCTATTACACAATAAAAGTTAACTGCATTAGTTAGTATCTACCTTGATCTTCATTTGTGAAAAGTGGCATTCCCCGACAGCAATAATCTGCATATCTAGGTACCCTAGGAATGTGTGTATGTTACATGAACACCAATAAACAAAACAACGATCAAACAAGTACTCAAAGAACTGAAAAGATTACTGTTTCAGCAGTCAATCAATTCTTAGTTCCACACACTTCATACGGACAGTCTGCAAAAAAAATCAAATCAGAACAAGATGTGAAAATGTATTCAAACAAAAATCAACTTTCTGTGTCTCACAACACAGACATTCAAAACTGCTAAATTCCTATTTATTTTACACACACAACCTTAGAAATACATGTAATGGGAAGAGAAACAAGTACATAATAGTAAAGAGTTGAAATGCATCAATGATACCGGACCCGTTATTCCCATTATCAGTTATCTGTCAAGTCATTCCTAAAAGTTTCCAATGAGTGTGTTACATTTCACCAAAAAAATCAAACTTTAGGACACTGTCAAGATATTCACATGAAAAATGCATGCAAAAGAATGAAAAATGAAAGAGCAAAACCATAACAACCTAACAATGATGTCTTATGACTTCTACCATGCTCCAATTCACAATACAGAGAAGATTTTCTCACTTTTGACACTGAGTGTGTTACATTTCACCAAAAAAGTCTTACTTCACATTATTTTGTAAGGTATAAAGCATATATCCATCCACTTGGTAATGAAAACAATACACTGTACAAAAAAACTTGATAAACCCAACAAAAAAATCTTAGGTTGAAGGCGGATTTTGAAGTTATCAAGAAAAATGCTGTTTATTCGCCAATGAGTGTGTTACAAAACACTGTCATAACATGAACAAAACGTTGTTCATATTCAGTGCATTCAGTTAATTGTGAAATTAATTATAAGAATGACACCATGGTTGCTACACAACTATTGAAACTATTGTTGACACATTCCGACAGCAATAATCTGCATATCTAGGTACCCTAGGCAAGTGTGTGTGTTACATGAACACCAATAAACAAAACAACGATCAAACAAGTACTCAAAGAACTGAAAATTACCAATCCTTCAAAGTAAATTGTAACAAGAAGGGCAAAGCCCATACGACTCACATGCTTGACCTTGACCTTTACATGACCTTGACCTTCAGGGTCAAGGTCAAATAACTAAACCTAGCAATAACATCATACACTAAGAACTGCTTTACACATTTTTCCTACCAAAATACATGTGACCTTGACCCAAGGTCAAGGTCATCCAAGGTCATGCAACACAAAGCTGTTAATTCAAGACATAGGAAGTACAATGGTGCTTATTGGCTCTTTCTACCATGAGATATGGTCACTTTTAGTGGTTCACTACCTTATTTTGGTCACATTTCATAAGGGTCAAAGTGACCTTGACCTTGATCATATGTGACCAAATGTGTCTCATGAGGAAAGCATAACATGTGCTTTTAAGTTTGAAACAGTTATCTTCCATAGTTCAGGGTCAAGGTCACTTCAAAATATGTATACAATCCAACTTTGAAGAGCTCCTGTGACCTTGACCTTGAGGCAAGGTAAACCAAACTGGTATCAAAAGATGGGGCTTACTTTGCCCTATATATCATATATAGATGAGGTATTGAATCTCAAAAACTTCAGAGAAAATGGGAAAAATGAGAAAAATAGCTGTTTTTAGACAACATTTATGGCCCCTGCGACCTTGACCTTGAAGCAAGGTCAAGATGCTATGTATGTTTTTTGGGGCCTTGTCATCATACACCATCTTGCCAAATTTGGTACTGATAGACTGAATAGTGTCCAAGAAATATCCAACGTTAAAGTTTTACGGACGGACGGACGGACGGACGACTCGGGTGAGTACATAGACTCACTTTTGCTTCGCATGTGAGTCAAAAAAACACTCTAATTCAAAACAATAAACGCAGACATCCTTTTCTGTTTACTTGATTCATTCCTTACTTTGTTCCAGCAAGATTTAAATAATTTTCAAGATAACTGTACAAACTATTGGAGTGTGTTACCTCTCACGATGTGCGAGTGGTGTGAGTAACACACTCAACACTGTTCCTAAAAAAACCCACTCTAATTCAAAACAATAAACGCAGACATCATTTTCTGTTTACTTGATTCATTCCTTACTTTGTTCCAGCAAGATTTAATTAATTTTCAAGATAACTCTACAAACGATTGGAGTGTGTTACCTCTCACGATGTGCGAGTGGTGTGAGTAACACACTCAACACTGTTCCTAAAAAACCCACCTCTAATTCAAAACAATAAAGGCAGACATCATTTTCTGTTTACTTGATTCATTCCTTACTTTGTTCCAGCAAGATTTAAATAATTTTCAAGATAACTCTACAAACGATTGGAGTGTGTTACCTCTCACGATGTGCGAGTGGTGTGAGTAACGCACTCAATGTAAAAAAACATATATTTCTTTTTCCTGTAATTTATTTCATTAAATTGGCATGAAAACAAAGCACAGGGTGAACTGTATGGAAAGACTATAGAAAAGGCCAGAAAAAACACATGCAATGACATGAACGCTGAATAACTTGGGAAATTGGTTGAATCGTCTCAAACATATGTCTTTAAAAATCAAAATAAAGAAAAATCTTTGTCCTAAAAAATGCAAATTTTATCAAAACAAATCACAATAACACTTCTAACTTTCAGATGAAAAAAAAGGAAGTAAGTTGTTATTTAGTGAAAATAACAGTGTTTCAAACTGCAGGTGAGTACGTTACATACAACGAAAAACCAGTGGTTCTTACTTTGGCCGTTTACGTCCATCTCCTCCATGCCACACTGAGTTCTGAGTTCGAGACAGTCAATGCAACTTTGTAGCAGACGATAGAACAGTTGTTTCCACCGTTGGAAGTCAGGAACATGTCGATAAACAACTTTGATTTACGTTGTTACTTTTCGCGGTAACACGAAAGTACACAACAACGAACTTAAGACTTATTTTCATTGCTTTGTCTTCTGTGTTTGTGCATATTTTTTTTTTAAGTAGTAGATTGTTCTTTCTTGTCCAAGTTTATCGCTTAGTTCAACGTCTGTCATCATTATTAAAAGCGCGGCAAAAGCTAAAACTGCCTACGTGACTCCAAACACGAAAAGTAACATACTCACCGTTGGATCTAAACTTGATCTCAGCCGACTGTTGGGGTGAGGTACTGGTTATCGTGCAGTATGTAAACAATAACTAACACCTTCTCTTTCCATCTCCATCAAGTTCTTATCCAAGCAGTGTGTGTAGTACGCGCAAATACGACGTTTCGACACCAAGTAAAAAAGTGTCCCAACTTCCGGCCCGAAAATCGACGTAAATTCACTCTACTATTGCGCCTTGCTCGAAAACAAAGTCATCAAACCTTTCGGTTTCTACCAGAATAGTAACTGTATTCATATCTGCACCCCGTGTCAGTACTTTCAAAGGTAGAATAAACCATAACTGAGCGTGTGGGGCGTTTGAATGGGGTAAGGGTGGAGTTCGACGCCATTTCTGAGCCGTGACCAAATGCGAATGCTTGTGTGCATCTGTGAATGGTTGTCTGTATGATTTTACAAGCATTTGTGTGCCTTCACATTCCTTATACCAAGATGATAACAGAGATATTTTTTCTTACAACAACATATAAACAAAACAAAAAATCAAGTTATTCTTAATCAAACAGAAACGCATGACACAAGCACAAAAGAAAGGGAAAAAAAAGATGCACAGAAAATGGAGAATGGATCCTAAGATTGTGTGCTTATGATTTATTCCATTTCTGTTGCAGAGGAGAATATGCTCTGGAGGGCCAAGAATTATGGAGACGCTCGATTATATCAGCAAGCCATTGAGATAAAGACTCCTTCGTGTGATAAGATTCAGCAGATCTACTCTTGATTGTTGTTTGCCTTGTTCGTGTTGAGTGTTATGCGTGAGTGCGTGTACTTTCCCAGATTTAGGCCCTTTGAATTGATGATGCACCTCTTCTTTACAAATGGTAACAGGATTTGCGAGACTACCTTTGAGAGAATGTACTGTGAATTTGATTTGATCTTCTTTGACAAAAATGGTGGTTTTTTTAATACAGGAGATTTTAGATGTTGAGTACTGTAAAAATAATACAGACCCGGGAGCTTGCATGAGTTTAAAACAAAATCTTTTCTGTAGATTGAAAAGTGTGTTTATAATAAGATTAAACAAAAAATCTAATGTTTTTGTAAAGTTTCTTTCTGTTGCTTTACTTCTTCTTTTTGCCTTGTGATACTATATGTATGGGTAATGATCAATGCAAATCAGTCAAATCACCTTTGCCTTTAGTGATCCAAATTTTAAATTTAATGGGAAAAAGAAATAGACTTGTAGAGTGTGAGGCTGCATTGTTACTTGAAAACAACTTCATTTGCATATTCTTGGGGGGCAGTAGTAATCAAACCGGTGTCACTTCAAAGTACCTAAACCGCTGATCAGAGTAAATAAATTGCATTCATGGGCAGAAGCATTCTGAACTGGCGGGTACCTGGAAGTACCTCAGCTTTTCACTTCTTAGTATAGTTTTAATTTTTGTTTTATTATTTCATGGAAAGCCATTCTTGAAAGCGGAAAGCTAAAATGGTATACATGCATTTGTTTTCCCCCACCTTGTTTGCAAATATTTCCATTGAGCTTTTTGATGTGTAAATGCTTGTAAGCAGTTTCATTTTGTGTGTGACTTGTGAACTGTCATTTGGAAACAAGAGACAGTGTGGTTTTATGTGATATCAAGACAAACTGTATGTGTACCAGGTTGCAATATTCATTATGTAACTGTGATTTGTATTTTAAGTAATATGTTTGTCATATTTATTCTGTAGATGTGATCAATCAGTTACAAAATCTTTTTTTTTCTTCATCACATGGAGTTCCTTTACATTGGAAAACTTTAGTTTTCAACATTCCCTGCATTATTTTTCATTCGTTTTTCTTTTAAATGGCTGTAAACTATGAATAAGTAGTGTTGTGATGTTTAGAAAAAAAAGTCCTGTCAAGTATCAAGAGGCAACTTCTCTGCGTTTAACACAGTTGCCTGCCTGTTTGGGGAGGAGCAAAACGAATACAAAATGAGCATTTCTTCATTTTTGACAAGGTATTCATTAGAGCTTTTGCTTCATCCCAATTCAAGCAGTTTGTTTACTTGCCAAGTCCTTCTGTGAAAGACTGTTAATTTGAGGGACACTTCAACTTATTTCAGCCTAATTGGTTGACTCATCACATGTATGCAGGATCTGTGTGTATTATTGCATTGATTTGCTTCCATGTTTTTTTCAAAGTTTAATGCTAGGCTAGTCACCAGTGGAAAGTTATTTCGACTTAAAAATTTGACTATGCTCTGGTGATTTGAACAGGAAATGTTGAATGCTTCCAGGTTTGGTCAAACAAAGTAACAATTTGTCTCGTATTTCATAATGAAAAATAGTTATGAAATCAAACTTACTGTTACTCTTTGCATGCAAAACCCAACTTTGAAGATTCCCAATCCCAGTGCAGCCATGAAGAATAGTATTAGTTTAATACTCTTCATCCCCTATCAATAATCATTGTTGTGAATATGCTAGGCAGTTGTGTTGGTGATTTAGGGCTCTCTGGTTTTGAATGGTTGAATATATTCAATAGTTGAAAAATTAGCATATGAAAATGCCAAGTACTAACTGTGAAGTTGGGGTCAGAGTTGGGAAGTGGAAGTAAAAAACATAAGCTAATTTATATATAAGGGGTCAGGATTTTGAACCGAGGCTAGTGCCTTCTGAGACAGCTTCTTTCACATGCTAATTCTCACAAGAAGTACCAGTACATGTATCACTATCATTTCGCTGTTTGATATGATGTTCGGAGATGATTTGGATGTTGATATGAACATTTTAACTCTGTAATTTGTTTTGGAAGCGTGCTTGTAACAAACTTTTGTGTCATTTTAATAAACGATCCTTTTATCTGAACATGTATATAGATCAGCAGAGCAAACATTTAGTTGTCTTCTGCAACTACATTTTAACAAAAACTCCTCTTGGTCAGATGTCCTTCACAGGTTAAAGTGCACTGTCTTTTTCTTCCAGTCTTTAAAGTTTAACTCATATATCTTGTAAATGTTCACATTTTCTGATGGAGCTGGATTATTATCTGCAACAAAAAAGAGGCCACTGCAAAAAAAAAAAGGTGAGATAGTAATTAGGAATGTAAATGCACCAAGAAATCTTAATTATTTTGATGTTCTTGGTTCCAGGTGTATTTTGTTCTTTTTACATTTAGTCAAGTTTTGACTAAATGTTTTAACATAGAGGGGGAATCGAGACGAGGGTCGTGTGTGTGTGTGTGGAGCTATTCAGACCAAACTACTGGACCGATCTTTATGAAATTTTACATGAGAGTTCCTGGGAATGATATCCCCGGACTTTTTTTTCGATAAATACCTTTGATGACGTCATATCCGGCTTTTTGTAAAAGTTGAGGCGGCACTGTCACACCCTCATTTTTCAATAAAATTGATTGAAATTTTGGCCAAGCAATCTTCGACGAAGGCCGGACTTCGGTATTGCATTTCAGCTTGGTGGCTTAAAAATTAATTAATGACTTTGGTCCACAGCGTTCTTAATAACAGTGTAATTAAGATCGCCATGACTTTGGTCATTAAAAATCTGAAAATTGTAAAAAATAAAAAAAATTTTATAAAACGATCCAAATTTACGTTCATCTTATTCTTCATCATTTCCTGATTCCAAAAACATATAAATATGTTATATTTGGATTAAAAACAAGCTCTGAAAATTAAAAATATAAAAATTATGATCAAAATTAAATTTTTGAAATCAATTTAAAAACACTTTCATCTTATTTCTTGTCGGTTCCTGATTCCAAAAACATATAGATATGATATGTTTGGATTAAAAACACGCTCAGAAAATTAAAACGAAGAGAGGTACAGAAAAGCGTGCTATCCTTCTCAGCGCAACTACTACCCTGCTCTTCTTGTCAATGTCACTGCCTTTGCCACGAGCGGTGGACTGACGATGCTACGAGTATACGGTCTTGCTGAAAAATTGCAGTGCGTTCAGTTTCATTCTGTGAGTTCGACAGCTTGACTAAATGTCGTAATTTTGCCTTACGCGACTTGTTTATTGTTGTTTTTAGGTGAATGTTACGACTTTGTCAACTTTTGCTGTGTATGTACATGTACTGTTTTTGAATGAGCACTGAAAATGTTTCCAGTAAAAGGGAGTGGTTGTCTTGTAAGACCATGTGTTAGTGTGTGAGTAAGGTGATGAAGACAAAGGGATGTGTTGAATCCCATGAATGTGAAAGAACTTTTTTTAGTGACCGATTGTAAGAGTGATGTGAAAGAACTTTTTTTAGTGACCGATTGTAAGAGTGAACGACATTTGTACATATAGGTATATTAGTCAGTGTCAGGTATGATCATTTTGTGCAAGTGTGTATGGGAACTGTTGACACAAATATTTATAAATGTTCGTGTCTACAGTGTAGGAATATTGTGTAATTATTTGTGTTCACTTTTGATCTTCTCTAGGATTGTTGTTTTGTTTCATGAATTTCTGCTCTGTTGTACAGAACATGGTCATTAAATCTTACCCACACCATCCTTCGATTTGCCTTTGTTCTGCTGTCACATGTTGCATTTGAAGATAGGACAATTTTCATTGCTCTTTTTAAAGGATTGAATATCATTTGGTTGCTCATCCGCATAACATGAGAATAAGTGATTATGCAGAACCTGTACATGCACACACATTGTAACAGTAAAAGCAAGTCGCGTAAGGCGAAAATACAACATTTAGTCAAGTAGCTGTCGAACTCACAGAATGAAACTGAACGCAATGCAACGCAGCAAGACCGTATACTCGTAGCATCGTCAGTCCACCGCTCATGGCAAAGGCAGTGAAATTGACAAGAGCGGGGTAGTAGTTGCGCTGAGAAGGATAGCACGCTTTTCTGTACCTCTCTTCGTTTTAACTTTCTGAGCGTGTTTTCAATCCAAACATATATCTATATGTTTTTGGAATCAGGAACCGACAAGGAATAAGATGAAAGTGTTTTTAAATTGATTTCGAAAATTTAATTTTGATCATAATTTTTATATTTTTAATTTTCAGAGCTTGTTTTTAATCCAAATATAACATAATTATATGTTTTTGGAATCAGAAAATGATGGAGAATAAGATGAACGTAAATTTGGATCGTTTTATAAAAAAAATAATTATTTTACAATTTTCAGATTTTTAATGACCAAAGTCATTAATTAATTTTTAAGCCACCAAGCTGAAATGCAATACCGAAGTCCGGCCTTCGTCGGAGATTACTTGACCAAAATTTCAACCAATTTGGTTGAAAAATGAGAGCGTGACAGTGCCGCCTCAACTTTCACGAAAAGCCGGATATGACGTCATCAAAGACATTTATCAAAACAATGAAAAAAACGTCTGAGGACTTTCATGTCAAATTTCATAAAGATCGGTCCAGTAGTTTAGTCTGAATCGCTCTACACACACACACAGACAGACAGACACACACACACACACACACATACACCACGACCCTCGTCTCGATTCCCCCCTCTACGTTAAAACATTTAGTCAAAACTTGACTAAATGTAATGAAAGGCAGTCACAGTTACAAAATAAAATTAAAAAGCTTGAGAAAAAACACACAAATAAAAACATTTATTTGATTCTAAAATACTCGCTCTCGAACATTCAAAAACAAACTCTCACAAAAAACATGGTAACTTTATATGTACATCAAATTTTTTTGTAATTGTTATTGCCAGTCACAAGTCAATAATAACAAGTTCACCAAAGATGTGGTCTTTTAAGGAACACAGTACATGTAATATATATTATCTTCATCAGTCATAATCATGAGGGCATATCATGATGCCTTTAATGCCAGTAACAACATAATTATCATTTATATCAGTTATACAAAGTCTTTTCAATCACATTGTATTTACATTTAAGAAAAAGTCAACAAAATGTCAAAGACCAAACACAAAGTCGGCACATTTTGACATCAATAAATGGAAAATTTCCTAGATAAATTTTCATTTAATTAATATACTTACCCGAATCACATTAGCATTGAGTCACCTGAGATGCTTATCACTGAAAAACGCTTACCCGGCTAAAATTTTTAAAGGGAAGCAACCCATCACCAAAACGAAAGTGAAAGTAGCTTTGGTAATGGGCCAGCACACTGGGAGTTACCTCCCATACGGGAGTGTGCCACGTCACTTCCTCTAGGAACACGTGCCTATCTCATACGGTCTTAGAAAAACTTAAAACCATACGCGGGGCAGGTGGGAGGGAATACAGTATGTGATTCGGGTAAGTATATTAATTAAATGAAAATTTATCTAGGAAATTTTCCATTAAATAACATATTCTTACTCCGAATCACATTAGCAGATAACATCAACAAGGCGGTGGGCTAGAAATGAATCAAAACTCACCATCAAGTTCTGGACAGGAACTGGCCTGCTGCTATGAGCACTGGAAGGCCTCTGAAGCCATCCTGTCGAAGAGCCGAGACGTCCCGAAGATAAAAGTTTAAGAAAACATCTTCAGAACGCCAAAACGTAGTTGTCCGCACCTCCTCTAGACATCTGGAGCGCAGTACTGCCAGAGAGGATGCCCACGCCCTCATATCATGGGCTCGGGCCGAGTCAAGTGGCAAGGAGGGCATGACCCCCCCCCTCTTTGTGCGACTCCACTCATAAGCTTGCTTAATGAGCGAGGACACCCACCAGGCCAACGATACCTTCGACAAACCTTACTCGCGCCTAGAAAAGGGCGAGATAAACAGCAACTTCTGAGAACTAGACCGAAACAGCTGAGTCCGGGCTAAGTACAGACAAAGAGCCCTCACAGGGCAATTGACCAAATCAAGGTCATCCGGGGCCAAACGCGCTGATCAGAGCCTTGACTCTAACCAGCGGAGAGGCCTGCCCCGGAGACTGAATCTTGGCCAGGAAATCGGGCCGGAAACGCAAAGATGCGAAACCGTCCGACTCAAAGGAGATATCTCCAGGCTGACCCAACAGGGCGTGGACCTCGCCACCCCGTTGGGCCGTTGCCAACAAAAGAAGAACCAGCGCTTAGCGAGTGACATTGAACAGAATGGCCTCGCTCAAAGGCTCAAAATCCGCAGAACATAGGAAATCCAGGATTAAAAAACAAGTCCCACTTGGGAGCGGGCAAACGATCTTTAGCTTCCCTAAGAGCAGCCCCTTTAATGACTGCAGCTATAACGCCCCCGACTCGAACAGACCGACCGATCTGCTAAAGAGTCGCCGAGATAGCGAAGCGCCGGAACCTCAACGAGAAGCCTGAGGCGCCCTGCGAAGACATGAAAGAGAGGCGGTTGGCGACCTGAATAGAGCGCGAAGCCACCGACCTCACCCCTGTAGCTGAACACCAGGCAGTCCATGCCTTCCAGTGGGAAGCATAAACTGACGAGGTGGACGCTCTATGCGAGCGAGCCACCAAGTCCAGACGGATGGAAACCATCAGGAGAGGCAAAGTGGAGCGAATCTGAGCTTGGAGCTTGTCCACCCTTCTCTGAGAAGGCTGGACAGTCCACGCGACCGTGTCGAAAGACATCCCCAGATAAGTGAATGTCTGTGACGGGGTCAGCTCCGGATTTGCCCGGTTGATCGAGAACCCCAACAAGTTGGATTCTCAAAGAACCATTAGGGTATCCTGCGAACAGCCGCTCTGGGACTGGATCATGATGAATCAGTCGTCCAGATAAGACCGCAGGCGGATACCCTAGGACCTCACCAGTGCACAGAACTGTCTCACCACCATGGTGAAAATCCATGGTGCGAGGGACAGCCCGAAAGGGAGTGCGCAAAACTGGTAGATCTGATCTCCCCACCGGAAACAAAGCCAATTCCGGTCGGCCGGATGCATAAGAATGAAAGTATGCGTCCTTGAGATCGATCAAGGTCACCCAGTCTCCTGGGCAGAGAGAGTCTCGGACCGAGGCTGGCGTCTCCATCTTGACTTTTATCTCACTCAAGAAAGTGTTGAGGAGAGATAAATCCAAAACGGGACGCCATCCTCCTGACGCTTAGGGAACGGCGAAAAGACGCCCTTAAATCCCAGGGAGCTATGGACCCGAACTCTCTCCACCGCGCCCTTCTGCTGCAGAGAGGCAATTTCCGACTGCAAGGCGGAACGTGCTTCCTGCGAGAAGAGGGGCTTGAACCGCGGCGGCACTCGGGTAAGAGGCGCCTTTTCCTCCCGCCAGAGCAGGCGGAAGCCCGATCTCACCACTCCCACAATCCATTGGCTGTCAACTACCGACATCCAACGAGAAAGCGCACGGGAGGGGCCTCCCGCCATCACCAAGGTGGAAGGCGGGAGGTGGGTGAGATCGTGAGCGCATCATTGGGGGTGTGGCTTACTCCCAGAGCCGCCACACCCCCTCCCCGATGCCGTCCTCTTCTTCCCGCCACGAGCGACCGGCAGAGCCTGCCGCTTCTGAGCTGGCTTGAGATTCGACAATGTCTGAGCCTGCTTTTGTTTAGAAGGCTTAGACTGTTTCACCCCCTGCAGAGTGAAGTCGAGGAACTGACTGTCCTTGTTCGACTGAATCTCCTTCTGTCTGGCAACCATTGCCAGAGAACAGAAGCGAGATTCCTCTGAGACAGGGGAGACTCTCCAGGTCTCCCTAGTAGCCAGCTCCGTGAACTGGGACTGCAAGAGGAAGAGATCCCTCCTACAGAGGACCGCTTGGGAGAACTGTAGGGAGGAAAGACGCAATTGCTCCTCCTTGACCTTGGCCAAGGTGGTCAAAAGGGCAGAGACATCGTCCGCATATTGTTCTTCACTGAGAGTGAAAGGAACCAGCGAATCGATCGATGACCGAGACAGAGTTCGAACAAGAGTCTCTGCAACGGAGGACAGTTCGATCTGCCGACGTCCAACCTCCTCAGCAGAGAGGAGGAAGCCTCAGAAACCGGCAGAACCGGATCATACTTGATCGGTTTAGCCAGAAGAGGCAGCAATTCCCGGAGAACCGGAAGGGTAGCCCTAGGGAGTGCAAAAGACACCAGCCAGCTCTGGCTCTGAGTGGACAAGCTAAGCTTCCTATTGCCCGTAGGCACAAAGGAAGAGGCTTGAGAAGCCGACGCCACCCACTGCTGAGCTGATACCGGAACTGGACCAAAAGGAAGCAGTAACGGAACAGGCACTGGCCGAATACCACTCCCCGCATGTGCTGGACGAACCAGCGAATGCAAAAGTTGGTAAGCCACTGACGGAGACTCGGCGAACCGGAAGGAAGAAACATCCTCCTGTGCCGGCCGGAAGTCCGCCATGGCCGAAGGAACGAACGGAGCGGAAGAGTCCGCAGCCACCACCCCTTCGGGGAAAAAACGAGACGCTACTTCCACCGCGATGTCAAGAACAGACTTGAGCTTCGACGGAAACACGCCCCGAGACTCCTCGTTGACCCCTGATGGAGCATCAGAATAGTCACACATGGAGCCATGACCAAAACCACAGTTCCGGAAGCAGAAGCATGCCCTGGCAAACCGGAAACCGGAAATGCCTGTGCACGAACATCATCCTGCAACCCAGAACCTTGTGAAGGTAAGGGTAGGCAGGACGACCATCCGTAAAAAACCCGGAGCTGGATGAGCTGACGTCACTCCCTCATCCGAGTGGAGTGATGCCTGCTCAAGCCTAGGCACTAAAAGGCCGGAAGGCGTACGCTGGAATCCACCCTCTGGTATCCGGAAGGAAGCACCAGAAGAGGAAGCAGCATGTCCGGCCGAAACCGGAAGTGTAGCCGACGAAACCGCGGAATGCGGAATTGAAGACTGCCCTGGTTGACTTCGAGATCCGGAAGGACCGGAAAATCAGTGAATACTCCATACTGACGCAGCCGCCGTAGCGCGCCTGCGTGGACGGATCATCACTTCTGGCGAGTGCCGGTAGTGTAGCCGACAGAACCGCGCACTGCGGAAGCGAAGGCTGCATTGAAACCAAAAACACCAGTTCCGGAAGCAGAAGCATGCCCTGGCAAACCGGAAACCGGAAATGCCTGTACACGAACATCATCCTGCAGCCCAGAACCTTGTGAAGGTAAAGGGTAGGCAGGACGACCATCCGCAAAAACCGGAGCTGGATGAGCTGACGTCACTCCCCCATCAGAGTGGAGTGATGCCTGCTCAAGCCTAGGCACTAACTGGCCGGAAGGCGTACGCTGGAATCCACCCACTGGTATCCGGAAGGAAGCACCAGAAGAGGAAGCAGCGTGTCCGGCCGAAACCGGAAGTGTAGCCGTCGAAACCGCGCAATGCGGAAGTGAAGGCTGCACTGGTTGACTTCGTGATCCGGAAGGACCGGAAGTCAGTGAATACTCCATCCTGCCGCGACCGCCTTAGCGTGCCGGAGCGGACGGATCATCACTTCCGGCAAGTGCCGGTAGTGTAGCCGACGAAACCGCGCAATGCGGAAGCGAAGGCTGCACTGGTTGACTTCGCGATCCGGAAGGACCGGAAGTCAGTGAATACTCCATCCTGCCGCGACCGCCTTAGCGTGCCGGAGCGGACGGATCATCACTTCCGGCAAGTGCCGGAAATGCGGCAGCCGAAACCGACTGCCGCAGCTGTTCGATCAAATCCGGGGCCTCGTAGGTTATCGCCGGAAATGAAAGATCAGCATGGTATCGGTCGTGACCCGATGCGAAAGAGCTGTCTCCCGAGAGAGAACGTCCAGGCGCCTCACGAGGGCTATCGGACCAGCTCTGCTTACCAGCCGCAGCTGAAGAGGGAGGACGCTGCTCCAAACCGGAAATGGACGGCAAAGACACGGAAGCCAACTCCCGGACGTCACTGCCAGATGCCGGAAACGCCAAACAACTGGCGACGGAACGCTGGAACTCTGCTTGCACCAAGCTGCGGATTCCCGGAACCAGTGTCTAAAACAGAAAGGAACCAACGCACCCTGCACAGGTGCTAACAACGAGGACGAAGTCTCCGTAGTAGAGAACCGGAGCAGACGTAACCATAGCGCTAGGCGCCACAAAAGATAGCAGAAGTAGTAACAGCGCTAGGCGCCGAAAAAGGTACAGACAACAAATAGTTACGTTCTTGGTCTGTACAAGTAAAACTGCTAAAGAAGAAGCCTAAGGCTTAAAATTTCCCCATGGGGTCTGACTTGCCACAGCGGTTGTCTGAATCAGACAGGCTGTCAAATCCATGTAAACAACACGAAAACATTTTACTGAACGTAAGTCTAAACGACTGAAAACTCAGTAAAAAAACACACACTTTCGCGTCAACAAAATACGATAGCTACACTTGCCCAACAAAAACAGAGGCACGTAAAGCTACAAACAAAGTCACACGAGCTAGAAAACTAACTCACACCACAAAATGGCGAAACACGCAAGTAACTGACACACAAGTCAACAACGCGTGGCAACGCGAAAAAATTTACTGAAACGTAAGTCTAAACGACTGAACACAGTAAACACACACTCTTTCGCGTCAACAAAATACTATAGCTACACTTGCCCAACACAGAAAGGGGCACGCAGAGCTACGAGCAAAGTCATACGAGCTAGCTAACTAACTCACACAACAAAATGGCTAAACACGCAAGTCACTGACACACAAGTCCGCAAAAAACGGACAACGTACAGTAACGAAAACAGCGCAAACAACCAACAACAAACGGGAACGAGCTCACCAAACTGTAGGCAAGGCGAGCAGAAAAGCTGGGTAACGTGGCCGGCGGGTGTCACTCAAACACACAAGGTCGGCCACAGAGCGTCAAAAAGTGAACCGTCCTCTCCGAGGTGAAAAGAACGTATGAGATAGGCACGTGTTCCTAGAGGAAGTGACGTGGCACACTCCCGTATGGGAGGTAACTCCCAGTGTGCTGGCCCATTACCAAAGCTACTTTCACTTTCGTTTTGGTGATGGGTTGCTTCCCTTTAAAAATTTTAGCCGGGTAAGCGTTTTTCAGTGATAAGCATCTCAGGTGACTCAATGCTAATGTGATTCGGAGTAAGAATATGTTATTTAACACAGCTTAGTATGCTCTGGGGGAAAAGTGATACTATAAATTACTATAACCATGAACGCTAACAACTAGTTAAGACACATTATTGCACTGTCATAGCTGAAATTTGAAGCTGTAGGAGACTTGGGAATAAGGTCACAATTGTGTAACACAACAATCCTGTTTATTGTTTTCAATGTAAGAAATGACAAGTAAATCTCAAGAATAGATGAAATACAAATCTTACATCTAACTTTACTGAGATTCCATATGCATCATGGAGGAAAAACTGATCCTCCAGTGTGGTACGTAGCTGATAGTATACTAGCGGAAAAAAGTTAAAGATGGTTCACACACGCAATCACAGCAAAAGAACGAATGAACATATCGTACGGAAATTTGGAACACGTTTATTTCAGTCAATGTGCAACGCAACTGCAAAATTTGGGTTTATTTCATCGAGCCGATTTGGTTATTCATGTCCACAAACAGCAGAGGGGTCACAAATAAACATAACAAGCCTTTCATGAGGTCAATAATGGGTGTGTCTCACCACACCTTGACCGCATAGAGTTCATAAGCTTCGTGAAAAAGGCCTGTGGAATGGCCTGCCACTCCTGTTGGAGCATCTGCAGCAGCTGCTGCAGGTTTCTGGGAGGCTGGTGGTTGGCCCTCACCTGCCTGTCCAGTTCGTCCCATACATGCTCTATGGGGTTCATGTCTGGCGAACAGGCAGGGAAATCCATCCTGACGACCCCGGTTTGCTGGATGTAGTCGTTGACAAGCCTGGCCCTGTGAGGAGTAGCATTGTCATCCTGAAACACGGCGTTTGGGCCAATCTGCTGCAGGGTCGGCAAGACAATAGGGGCGAGAATTTGGTCCCTGTAGCGTTGACCAGTGAGATTCCCGACCACATGGTACAGTGGGGTGCGTTGATGAAGGCTGAAGCCCCCCCAAACCATGACAGAGCCCCCGCCGAAGGCCACCCTCTCATGCACTGTGTCGTCTTCATAACGCTCGCCCTCACGCCTCCAGACCATGCGCCGGCCGTCAGAACGGTACAGGTTGAACCTGGACTCGTCACTGAATAGGACCTGAGCCCAGTCCCGGCGCGTCCATCTCAAGTGGCGGCGACTCCAGGCCAGACGAGCCCGGAGATGAGCCTGTGTCAGCAGGGGACGCACAGCAGGACGACGACTCCGCAGCCGGGCGTCATGCAGGCGGTTGCCGATGGTCCTCTCACTAACGTTGATGTTAGTGGCCTCCCGTAACTGCCCTCTGATGACCTTGCAGGTGGTGGCCCGGTGCTGCAGCGCCTGCCGTTGGATGAAACGATCTTCCCTAGGAGTAGTCTTTTTGGGGCGACCCGACCTGGGCCTCTCCTCGACATTGTTTGTCGTCTGGAACCGTTGATTCAGCCTTACAATGACTGAATGCGATACCCCAAGTTGCCTGGCCACTTCGCACTTGGATACGCCGTCGTGGAGCCAGGCAATTGCTCTTCCTCGGTTGAATGTTGTCAGCTTCCGTCTGGCAGGCATGGTGAGGAGATGGCAGCTCGCAGAAAATCGGCGGCTTATAAAGCCGAGTTCGTGATCACAATTCACACTCGAAGGATTGTCCTTGCATGTGCACAACAATTTTGCCATGTTACCTGCCTTATTCTACCCGTGCGCACGCCAAACAGCAGCCTACTTTTTGGCGATTTTGCTATGTTAGTCACGTGCTGCAGCTCTGCGCCCGGGAGTCCCGTGCAGTTTTCCTGCTAACACAGCATAACCTACCCATTGGTGTGTAGCATGCGACAGCCATTTGATTTTGCTGACGAAAGAACAGGGTGTTTTAAACAAATGAAAGTCAGCGGGGAAATCAGTGGCCCGTCCTTAACTTTTTTCCGCTAGTATATTTGAACAGGAAACAATGGTCAGTATGAAGATTTTTTGCATGTACAACCACAAAGATGAAACATACAAGCAGAAAAGCTCATATCTGGATGATTACAATAAGATTCTAAGCAAACGAATACGGCTAAAGAGCTGTTCCTACCCTACTAGCTAAATAGCACCTGAAACAATGGTTGCATGCAGTACTTTTCTTTCTCTTACATAAAAAAAAAGATATAAGACGTTTTTCGGAAATAACTCCGGATTTACAAGCATTGTGGAAGAATTGCGCCCCGCTAACAAATCCTCGTACACACAGGAAACACATGGTCGACCATGTAGTTAAAACAGCGATTGTAGCGAATAACTGACTAATGTGTATGTCATGCAGTGTCCGCTGGATCTGACCCCATTTCTTTCGAAACTATACATATTGCAGTTAACTATTTTTTGGATCGATTGCCCCAAGTGTTAGCCTACAACGTGTTTTGCCTGAGGTCACGTGATTTTCGCTTGAGCTTGAGGTCACAGCAGTGTGTAAAACTGACACGCGTGCTTCGTGATTGCTGCATGCCATCAAGTGAATCGTGGCTCCGATGTGTAGATTTTCAAAAGAAAAAGGCATCATATTAATTGGACACTGCATAACTTACACATCAGAGACAGTTATTTGCTGCAATCGATTTTTTTTTTACTGATTGGCTCAACTCTTCCACAACGCTTGATAAGCCTGACAGTTATTTTTGATAATTGTCTTTTCTCACAACAACACATGTTCTGATGACTGTAGTCTCTGTCACTTTATATTTATGAACATCTACCATACAAAATTATCTGAACAAATTTCAGATCATGCAGAAAAAGGATCCAAACCAAGCACAAGTCAAATAACATATTTATCAGATGTTTAAAAAAAAAAAAGAAGATCATACGAAGTACAATACAATTGAAAAATGCATGCTCTGCAGGTTTTGCTTCCAGGATGACTCACTTTTGCAGCTCATTCCAATCCGCATTCATTCAATGACATCTGAGAAACGTCCTCTGCACACAAAATATGAAAGGGTATAATACATGGGTGAAACCTAGGAAAAACAAATTGACAGAAAATTATGATGCAGAAGAACCACTGCACATTGTTTTTGTTTTGTTTTTATAAACCACATATCACTATCAAAACTGGTTCAAAGTTGTGTTGGATTTAAAAAAGAAATAAAATCATACACTATTCCCACTCTGTACATTAAGTAGTCAGGCTGTTGGTATTCTGTATGCACCCAGAGGAGGATAGTCTTGTCCCATGTATAAGCAAGGGCAGATCTGAGACAGTGAGCACAGTTGTTTTTACAAAGGACTGTGCCTCCAAAAACCTGTTCTGGAATTCTGCTGGAAAATGGTTCATCTACACTGCTGTAATCTGCCTGTGTCAGTTGTTTTATTTGTGCGTGTGTGTGTGTGTGTGTGTGTGTGTGTGTGTGTGTGTGTGTGTGTGTGTGTGTGTGTGTGCGTGCTTGCATGCATGTTTTAACCAAGACACTGGCCAAGAGAAAAGTTAGCAATATTTTTCAAGCAAAAACTTTACGTATATTAAACTGTTTATGTTTTTCTTTCAACAAACCTTTGTGGGGCGAGAAAAACTATTTTTATTTCCAACAAAAAACATACTCATCTGCTTCTAGAAATGCCTTATCACAGGTCCGAAACCACACCTACTTTATAACAATCAGTATTAAATTTCAAAATGGCACTGTGACAAGTGTAGGATCAAACATGAGAGCCCAACTAAGTACAAACATAAACTCACACATGAGAGCCCAAATAAGTACAAACTCAAAAGAACAGTAATCAAAACCCCTATAATCTCTCTGAAGTGGGAGTAACAACCTTTCATGCTACAAATCAACTTACCCTATTTCGTGAAGTCATCCCCCATGTCTAGTAAGTATGCCATAACCTTTTGAGCGCATCCGTTCTCTTTGATAGCATACTTCTGAAAGGTGCCGTCAATGCTGATGGCTGAAAAATCATGAAAACAATTCAAACACCACTGATGAAAAAGCTGTGTGTGTGTGTGTTACAATTAATTCCACGCCATCTGTATTTCACATGGAAGACAAACATTTTCCTATAACAATAGATCACAAAATACAGATACAATAATGATTACACACGAGCATAAAAACATCGGCCCAGTTGACAACTATTCTGGAATAAAAAGTGCCTGCCAAATGAACAAAATGTCATAGTATAAAACAGGTGTCATAGTACACGGTGGATCCCCACACCCACCCCTTAAGAATTTGTTTGCGAAATACATTATTCTGTTAATAACCTGGAAGACTCCCACCTTTTCAGGACCTGATTTTCTCTGATTTTTACATCAAAACAGAACTCATAACATGACGCTTGGATGAACCTTACAGAACAAATTGCAAGGAATCAAACAAACTCAACCCTTTCTTTCAAACACATGAAGAGCTGAAATCAGCGAAAAGCATGCAGCAAGACACTCACCGACAATGGTTTGACTTTCAGGAAAAGCCAGGACGGAGGGGCACTCTGCTGGCAGGGAAAACTGGGTCATGTTTCTCACTGCCGTCATCTGTAGTGATTCTGGCAATGGTATCACCCTTGACAGTTCAGCAGCCCTGGAAGAATTTTACAGTGAGCTAGTTCAGAGAAATTCAGGTCTTAAAAAGGGGTGAGTCTTAAAATTGGGGTACATTCACAGAGATCATGAAGAGAAAATCTGACAAACCAAGGTCTTAAAAAGGGGCGAGTCTTAAATTGGGGGTCTTAAAGGTCCTTGTCTACATTTTTATACCGAAATCGCCATTTGACCATTAAAATGCAGAGTCTATTATCTACAATTATCAACAATACACCCCCTTTCGATCAGGAAAGACGAAGCCAGTGTAGCCGTTTGAAAATTCATTGTAGTATTCCAGCGTAGTACTCATAGTAGGATATCCTTATTTGGAAAATGCCAAGCGCAAAACTCCTCTCAAATCCCGTGCATTTCGTGCGTTTAAAAAAAGCGTGGACAGCGCTCCAGTGTCAAACTGTTGCTGCACTTGTTTGGGCGTGGCTATAAGCACAGTGACATGAATTTGATTGGTCAGTATTTTTAGGCAAAGCACATGTTCTCAGCAAACAGAAAACAAAATATTGGAAGCGTGAGTCACGCTACCCAAAAATAAAATCGAAAATTTTTATCTAAATTTTGATTTGATTAATATACTTACCCGAATCACATGATTTGCATTGACCCACTTCGATGCTTAGGTTATGATAAAAGCTACCCCGTCTAGGTATAAGGGGAGCAACCCCAACTAAAAAAGTGACTGCACCAGCATGACTGGCACCCTGGGTTACGTCCCATGTAGCACACTACGTCATCAATGGTGCTGGTCACGTGATACCCCTTCAATCGACTAATAGAACATCAAAAAATCGAGCGGGGCAGGAGGGAGGGAATTACTCATGTGATTCGGGTAAGTATATTAATCAAATCAAAATTTAGATAAAAATTTTCGATTATAATTACATATTCTTACGCCGAATCACATGATTTGCAGATAACTCCAACCAGGAGGTGGGTAAGATCAAAAAGGGTTCAAACTCACCATCAATTTCTGGAAATGCACTGGCCCGCTGCCACCAAGGCAGGCAGGGACCTTGATCCATCGTTACAGAGCGAAGCAATGTCTCTCAGATAAAAGCTGATGAATACATCGTCCGATCGCCAATAAGCTGTATTCAAGACTTCGCTCATTCTGTGGGACCGCAAGACGGCCAAGGAAGAGGCCCAAGCCCTTGACTCGTGAGCCCGGGCCGAGCAGAGAGGAAAGGCAGGCAGAGCCCCCCCCCTTCGTGACAGGCTCCACGCATAAGCTTGCTTAATGACGGCCGACGCCCACCTGGCCAAGGTAGTCCTCGATATATCTTTCTCCATGGCAGTGTTTAATGAAATAAACAAAAGCTTCTGAGAACTCGATCTGACAGACTGAATACGGGAGAGATACGCCTCAAGGGCCCTAACAGGGCAGTTGACCATATCGGGATCGTCCCTAGCCAAAATGTGAGAAAGCGGCTTCACCACAACCCGAGGAGAGGGTTGACCTGGTGATTGGTTTTTAGCCAGAAAGCCTACACGAAACCTCAGCGAAACCGAGCCATCGCGTTCCCAAGAAATGTCCTGCGGATTGCCCGAAAGGGCGTGCACCTCACTGCCTCTACGGGCAGTTGCAAGAAGCAAGAGAAAAAGAGTCTTGCGCGTAAGATTAGGAAGACTCGCGTTCTCCAGGGGTTCGAAATCGGAAGAGCGAAGAAACTCTAGAACCAGAAACAGATCCCACTTCGGCAGCGCCGAACGCGACTTAACCTCTTCAAGCGAGGCACCCCTAATGACTCCAGCCACTACCGTGCTGAGGCTAATCGAATGCCCTATCTGTTTCAACGTAGAAGAAATCGCGGACCTGCGAACCTTCAGAGAAGAGGAGGAGAGTCCCTGCGAAGACAAATCGGCCAAGTGATTGGCCACGTGCATGGTACGAGGTGCAACCGGATTAACACCAGCCGTCTGGCACCAAGAAACCCATGCCTTCCAATGCGAAGAATAAACCGTAGAGGTGGATGCTCTGTGAGAGCGCTGAACCAGATGCAAAGTGCGTTCAGACGCTCCAGAACGCCTGAGAGCAGACCTCACAGTCTCCACGCGTGAAGTTTTAGAGACTGTGGGTCCTCGTGAGCGATGCCGCTTCGAGGCTGAACGAGCTCTCCTCTCACTAGCGACAGGGGGATTGGAGGACCGCGAGCCAGTCTCAGAAGGTCCGGGAACCACGTCTGAGACGGCCACAGAGGGGCGATCAGTAAGAGAAGAGACGGAGACTCCAATTCCGCCTTCCTGATCACCTGGCCGAGCAGGTTGAAGGGCGGAAAGGCATAAGCCTCCAGGCCCGCCCATGCCAACTCCAGAGCGTTGGTCTCCCAAGCCTCCGGGTCGGGAAAGGGAGACACAAAAATCGGAAGGCGTCTGGAGAACCTGGTGGCGAAAAGATCCACCTGGGGCTTCGGGACAAGAGCCCAAAGACGGAGAAGAGCTCCGTGTGAGACCGTCCATTCCGACTGCAACACCTTGCTGGAGCGACTGAGCGCATCCGCAAGCGTGTTGAGGCTTCCCGGCAGGTACCGAGCCACAAGGGAGATTCGGTGCTGAGCGCACCAAATCAGCAGCTCGCAGGCCCTGCGGGAGAGAGTAGGGGACCGCGAACCCCCCTGCTTGTTCACATAAGCGGCCACTGTCGTATTGTCTGTGAACAGACGGACTCGCTTTGCGGTAAGCGACGGGAGGAACGCAATCAGAGCCAGCCACACAGCCTCCAACTCCAGAGAGTTGATGTGCCATGCACTCTGTTCCGAAGACCACAGACCGGAGGCCGTGAGCCGGTCCGTGTGCGCTCCCCAACCCAGCAGGGACGCATCTGTAAAGAGGTCCAAGTCGGGAGGGGGAGCGGCGATCGGAACCCCCCTGCAGAGCCAATCCGTGTCCAGCCACGGAAGGGATGCAGCCTGGAACCATTCCCCAAGGGGAACAAGTTCGTTCCAGTTCACCCGAGGAGAGTCCACAAACGGCTTCAGGGCGTGCTGAAGAGGCCGTTTGTGCACCCTCCCCAGTGACACCAGTAGGGCCATTGACTCCATTTGCCCCAGAATGGAGGCCAATGTCCTGAGAGGAGCCTGCAGGAGAGGCAGAGTAGAGCGGATAAGAGCCTGGAGCTTGACCACCCGCTTCAAAGAGGGGTGGACAGTCCAGGAGACCGTGTTGAACACCATACCCAAGTAGGTGAACGTCTGCGACGGTACGAGCTCTGACTTCACCTGGTTGACCGAGAAGCCGAGCAAGCTGGCCTCCCGGAGAACCATCTGGGTGTGCTGCGAACAAACCTCCTCGCTCTGGCCCATGACAAGCCAGTCGTCGAGGTAAGCCCGCAGCCGAACCCCCCGCGACCTCACCAGAGCGCAGACCTGTCTCACCACCATGGTGAAAACCCATGGCGCTAGAGACAGGCCAAAAGGAAGCGCGCGGAACTGGAAGATTTGACCTGCCCACCGGAAACGGAGCCATTTCCGGTCGGCTGGATGCACCAAGATATGGAAGTAGGCATCCGTCAAATCTATGGAGGTCGCCCAGTCTCCTGGGCGGAGCGCGTCTCTGACCGAGGCAGGCGTCTCCATTTTGAATTTGATCGTTCTCAAAAACGTGTTGAGGAACGACAAGTCCAAAACAGGGCGCCAAGCCCCCGAGGCCTTGGGGACAGCAAAAAGCCTCCCGTAAAACCCCGGGGAGCTGTGGTCCGAGACTGCCTCCACCGCTCCCTTCTCCACCAGAGAGGCAACCTCCGACTGGAGGACGGCCCTTGCCTCCCGAGAGAAGGGGGGCTTGAAGGCTGGAGGAGACCTTGAAAGAGGGGCCTTGTCCTCCAGCCACAGCAAGCGGAACCCCGACTTCACTACCCCCACTATCCATCGGCTGTGAGTAGAGTTCAGCCAATGTGACAGAGCCCTCGAGAGGCCCCCAGCCATCACCAGAGTGGAGGGCTGGGGGGGGGTGAAGTCGGGGACGCTTCATTGGGGGTGGGGCTTGCCCCTGGGCGCACCCCTCCCCCTGCCCGCCGACGACCTCTTGCCCGAACCGCGGTAAGGGGCATGAGGTCTCTTGCGGGAAGCAGGATGCGCCTGAGCTGGAGCCTTAGTCTGTTGAGACTGAGACTGCTTAGGAGCAGCCTGCTTAGGAGCAGCCTGCTTTTGCTGCTTCAGAGCCTGAAGCGCAAAAGAGGAGAACTGCGAGTCCCTGTTAGCCTCAATCTCTTGCTTTCTGGCATCCAGAGCCAGGTGGCCAAAGAGAGAGCCCTCAACAAAGGGCGACGAGCGGAGGGAGTTCCTTGTCGACTCGTCAGAGAACTGAGAGTGGGTAAGGAACAAGTCCCTCCTGCACATTACCGCATAGGCATAGTGCAGGGAGGACAACCTCATGTGCTCCTCGTTCACCCTAGCCAGTGTCGAGAGCAGAGAAGCAATATCTTCTGCGTCCTGCTCCCCGCTGAGAGCGAAAGGAGCCAGAGAAGAGGTAAGAGCCCGCGAAAGGGCTCTAATGAGAGTCTCCGAAATGGAACTGAGTTCCAAGAGCTGTCTCCCAATTTCCTCCAACGAAGCAAGATTCTGTTCAGAAATGGGCAAACAGGAGTCCCTCCTGAGAGGCTTCGTGAGGAGAGGAAGGAGATCCGGTGTGACCTGCAAAGGTGCACTCGGAAGAGCAAAGCGAGACAGCAAGTTTCTTGGAGCCTTTGGCAAAGGCAACTTCCTCTGTGCCGCAAGAGGCACAAAAGAGGAAGCCTGCGCAGAAGAAGCAAGATACTCTAATGCCGACTCCGGAGCTGACCCATGGGGGACCAGCAAAGGAACAGAAGGCACAGGAAGTCCACCACCCTGAGAAGTGGACCTCGCAAAGAGTTTTGAAAGCTGAAAAGCTACAGAGGGCGATTCAAGAAACCGGAAGTAGCCATCGTCTTGCTGCTCCAACCGGAAGTCAGCCAACGCTGAGGGACCGGAAGTCGAAGGCTTAACAGACGAAGCAGCTCCTTCCGGAAAGTAGCGGGAGGAAACCTCCGCGGCTGCTTCAAGCGCCGCCTTGAAGCTAGCCGAGACCCCCGGCAGCGAGAATTCATCATCAACAGATTTAGAATCTGAAGCGACGAACGAAGGAGGCGGAACTGAGCCGCCTGAACCCACAAAGGGGCGCTGCGCAAAAAGACCCGAAGGTCGGGGACCATCCTGCTGGGAGACGACCCCCCCCCACGTCCTGGCTAAAAGGAGGTTGAGAGGAGTCGAAGCCCGTAGCAGCAGGAAGAGGGAGATCAGAAGCCGTCAACACCGAAGTGTGTGGAAGCTGCCGACCTCCCTGAGAAAGACACCCTGCATGTCCAAAGGGCGAAGCATGCCCGACATCCCGTGACGATCCAGGGGAAACGTCCGGAAGAGAGCAGGAAAATCCGGGTGGAGCCGGAAATGCAGCTGAACCGGAAGCGCTAAGGCCATCCTGCAGCTGCACATAGTGTGGGCGGAAGCCCGGAAGCCCGTAGGCATAATCATGAGTCAGACCGGAAGTGACAGTTGACTGTGCACCGGAAGAATGACCCATGTTACCGGCCGAAGCCGGAAGACCAGCTGCCGGAAACGACTGCTGTGTCAAGACGTGGGACGCACCGGAAGTGACAGCAAGCTGCGCACAAGCGGAAGAACCACTGCTTCCGGCCGTAGCCGGAAGCCCAGCTGTCGCGTACAACTGCTGGTGTAAGGCGGGGTTCGGTCCGGACGTGAACGCAAGTCGCTCACTAGACGGTGAACCCCTACTTCCTGCCAAAGCAGGAAGCCCAGCTGTCGGAACCGACTGCTGGAGTACGGAGAGGTTCTGACCCGACGTGAACGCAAGTCGCTCACTAGCAGGAGAACATCCGATTCCGGAAACCGGAAGTGCAGCCGCCGTAAACGGCAGCTGCGCACACCAACCTTGATCAGCCCGTATCCCCGGAGGGAAGCGCACTGTCACGCCACCGCAAGCGGCAGGTGACGAGTACCGGGCCGGAAGAGCACGAGGTCCCGGCAGGGAAGATCCAGAGGAAGACGGCCCCGGCAAAAAGGAAGCCAGGGAACGAGCGTCACCCACCCCCGGGAGGGGGGCGGAACAGGAAAGGGAGTCCGTCCGTGACATCTCCTGTCGCACCAGACTCCTAATCTCTGGAAGAAGAGACGAAATCAAAGAAGACACCAGAGCACCGGACTCTGGTGCCGCAACCGACGCAACGCAAACAGCCTTAGGGGCCGAAACTAGCGATTGAGAGCCGGACGGAAGACCGCTCGGAGCAGAGATAGGCACAGAAAATGACACATTGCTCTTAGGATCTGTCACTAAGATAATAGGGTCCTTGCTAGAGGACGCCGACGCGGAGGATTTAGGTTTGCCAGGGCCCTTGCCCTTATCCTCAGGCTTAGAGCCTTTCTTCTTTTCACCATCGGCCATATTAAGACCGAAAAGAAAACAACAACCGCAACTGAAAAATAGCAAAGTCACACAGACGCTAACAAAATTCAGAAGCAGAAAGCAAACAATTCAGCACATACGAAAAGCTACCAACAGCAGCTACAAGCAAGCAACAAGCGTTAACAGTCCAGCACACGGACGAAAACAACACAAGCCTGACAACGTGCAAATACAAATGGCGACCGAAAGGAAGCCAACAACTGCCGAAAACTTCAAAGTCCAAAGGACATGCGAAATTCGAGGCAGAAAGAACAAAACATGTAAGAAAACAAGAACAATCTCACCAGCTGCAAGCCAGCGAAAGAAGACGGGGGGCCAAGGCCGGTGGGTGCCGAAGACACGAAAACAAGCCTTAGCGCTAGCCAAACACAACCGTCACCCTTGAGTGATAGTAGTCGATTGAAGGGGTATCACGTGACCAGCACCATTGATGACGTAGTGTGCTACATGGGACGTAACCCAGGGTGCCAGTCATGCTGGTGCAGTCACTTTTTTAGTTGGGGTTGCTCCCCTTATACCTAGACGGGGTAGCTTTTATCATAACCTAAGCATCGAAGTGGGTCAATGCAAATCATGTGATTCGGCGTAAGAATATGTAATTATAATCTTTTTTTTACATTTTTTTTTTTTATAACTTTTTTCCCCATGGTTCATTCATCATTTGACATAATTTTGTATCGAAATCTAACCATAAGATTATTGAAAAAAAGCACAAATGTAGACGACCACCTTTTACAAGGGGATTCAACTTCAGAAGAACTTGCCAGTCAAAGCTAAAAGCTGACCAGTGAGCGGTTAACACTTATAGTGTCTGCCTTGGGAGAAAACGAAACAAAACAAGCAGAACTTACTATTCATAGGTTGGGCTTCCTCAGATTTATCAAAGAAACAAGTCTGCAGGGAATAGAAAAAAAGTATCTGGATTGCGATTTTGCATCAAAAAGTTTGCTCTGCTATCCCCCAGGAAGCATACAATGACAATCTTATGATCTCTTTTCTTCTTTTTCGACCTAAGAAAGGTAGGTTGTTGGAACGTTTGTTATTGACAAAACAATACATAATAATGTATTGTTTTGTCAATAACAAACGTTCCAACAACCTACCTTTCTTGTTTTTTGATTCTGAATTTTGGAACGTTGGCAGTCTATTTGTTTTTGAATTTATTTTCTTTTTCTACCATTAAAAAACAAAATAAACAAACTATCTTTAAAACCCGGCATCCTCATGATTAAGCAACATATCAAAAGGATACAACAATTGACAGACAAAAAAAAGGCCATTATAAGCATATTAATAGAAGTAAGATGAGTGAAAGTGCAGAATGCTATAACTCAACCATATATACTCACATGCTACTTTTATTTGAGCCCTTGTCCACTAGGTTGAAAATGTGAACTGTTCCCTTGTCGCTGCAGACACTGACAAAAGCGTCACACAGTGAAAATGCCAAGCTGAAACACAAAAGCCCAGTGTAGCAGTTAGTTCCAGTAAAACTCATTTGTGTAGACGGTAAAACATCAATCAACTACAGTGGAACCCCCCTTTTAAGACCTCAAGAAAATTGAAACAAGTCGCGTAAGGCGAAAATACAACATTTAGTCAAGCTCAGTCGAACTCACAGAATGAAACTGAACGCATTGCATTTTTTCCGCAAGACCGTACACTCGTAGCATCGTCTGTCTACCGCTCGTGGCAAAGGCAGTGAAATTAACAATACAGAAAAGCGTGGTAGCGGTTGCGCTGAGGAGGATAGCCCGCTTTTCTATATCTCTATTCTTTTTAACTCTCTGAACGTGTTTTTAATCCAAACATATCATATCTATATGTTTTTGGAATCAGGAACGGACAAGGAACAAGATGAAATTGTTTTTAAATCGATTTCGGAAATTTGATTTTAATCATAATTTTTATATTTTTAATTTTCAGAGCTTGTTTTTAATCCAAATATAACATAATTATATGTTTTTGGAATTATTATTATTATTATGGAAAGCTTATATAGCGCGAACCACAACTGTGCTCTCCGCGCTTTACATATTAATTTACATATTAATTTCTGCCGTTTGAAATGGAATTTTTTACAGACAGACAGACAAACAGACATTGAATCAGAAAATGATGAACAATACAATAAACGTATTTTTAGATCGTTTTATAAAAAAAATAATTTTAATTACAATTTTCAGATTTTTAATGACCAAAGTCATTAATTGAATTTTAAGCCTCCAAGCTGAAATGCAATACCAAAGTCCGGCCTTTGTCGAAGATTGCTTTGCCAAAATTTCAATCAATTTTATTGAAAAATGAGGGTGTGACAGTGCCGCCTCAACTTTTACAAAATGCCGGATATGACGTCATCAAAGACATTTATCAAAAAAATAAAAAATAAATCCGGGGATATCAGTCATGTAAAATTTCATAAAGATCGGTCCAGTAGTTTAGTCTGAATCGCTCTACACACACACACACACAGACAGACACACACACACACACACATACACCACGACCCTCGTCTCGATTCCCCCCTCTATGTTAAAACATTTAGTCAAAACTTGACTAAATGTAAAAACCAGGGCTTTATAAGGAGGGAGTCTTAAAATGGGGGTCATTTTACAGAGGTTATGAATTGGGGGGTCTTAAAAAGGGGGTTCAACTGTATTATCAACAAACTGAGATGTTTGAACAAAACAAACAGAACTCTAACATGGCCATCAGCCTGCAACTATAGAACTATAGCACAATTTGAGACAAACTACACAACTGCACTCATCAATGTCCTTACACGACAAAAGTGCCAATAGGAGAACATAATCAGCACACAAAGAAACCATTAATTCCAAAAACACGAGCTCCTGTTGTTGAGCACTTTAAAACCTCTCATGATTCTTCTCTCGATAGTTCTTACCATAAGAAATTGCAATCAGAAAGAATGCTATTGTTTTCTAGAGGGTATTCTGAAATACCATTCTTCTGTCAAGGTATACATCTTCATTCTTGCTGCAGTACAATAACAGCTTCGGAGGGTGAACAGAATCATCTTACTTGAAGATGGCTGCAGTGTCGCTGCCTCTCCGAAATACCATCTCTTTTGTCTTTGTGCCAACATCAAAGATACGAATCAGTGTACCCTGTCAACAAAACAGACAGTATATTAGTAAGTTGATGCAACTCTCAGGCCTACTCTGTTCTATTTGTTATGAAAAAGACTTGGATTGATGACACTCAAAAGCATAATAAAGAGACCAAAAAGCAATGTACTCACGTTAAAATGACGAACACGGAACGAATAACAGCGACGTTTCGACCTAAGGGTCTTCTTCAGGCACAAAAAACACAAAAATACCCACACAAAAAAAAGGAGACCCTTAGGTCAAAATGTCGCTGTTATTCGTTCCGTGTTCGTCATTTTAACATGAGTACATTGCTTTTTGATCTCTTTATTGTTCCCTCTCACGTGCAGTCGCCATTGTTTAATACTCAAAAGCATAGCCAAGTTCGCAGCTGGCGCAAGAATGTTCCACCTAAAATACATAGGAGCAGGGTGTAAAATGATGTCATCGTTTCCTCTATTTGCTTAGTCCCTAAACCTCTTACAGCACAATATAAGCCAGTGGTGGAAAACAAGTGTAAAAAAACTGAACATTTATATAAAACAATTTAAACAAGAAGGGCAAAGCCCATACGACTCACATGCTTGACCTTGACCTTCAGAGTCAAGGTCAAATAACTAAACCTAGCAATGACATCATACACTAAGAACTGCTTTACACATTTTTCCTACCAAAATACATGTGACCCAAGGTCAAGGTCATCCAAGGTCATGCAACACAAAGCTGTTAATTCAAGACATAGGAAGTACAATGGTGCTTATTGGCTCTTTCTACCATGAGATATGGTCACTTTTAGTGGTTCACTACCTTATTTTGGTCACATTTCATAAGGGTCAAAGTGACCTTGACCTTGATCATGTGACCAAATGTGTCTCATGATGAAAGCATAACATGTGCCCCACATAATTTTTAAGTTTGAAACAGTTATCTTCCATAGTTCAGGGTCAAGGTCACTTCAAAATATGTATACAATCCAACTTTGAAGAGCTCCTGTGACCTTGACCTTGAAGCAAGGTAAACCAAACTGGTATCAAAAGATGGGGCTTACTTTGCCCTATATATCATATATACAGGCATGAGACCAAGGGTAGGGCGGATGGTGGCGAGAGAGTGAAGGGAGGGGGAATGTTTACAGTGCCGTGTGCCGGGCTGTGAGCAGTGCCTGCCAATGTTTAGCTCAGGTACCGTCGCGGCAGACACGACTTAGTTCCATGCAGGAAAATGCAGCGCGCTATTCAGGCCATCTGGCCAACTGTCGTCCTCATCTCTAAGGCAGACTGATACCAAGAGGTGTAAGTTACAACCGCCTTCAGGCTCAGGCATTTTCAAACGCTCGACTCAAGACTAAATAGGTGAGGTATTAAATCTCAAACACTTCAGAGAAAATGGGAAAAATGTGAAAAATAGCTGTTTTTTAAACAACATTTATAGCCCCTGCGACCTTGACCTTGAAGCAAGGTCAAGATGCTATGTATGTTTTTTGGGGCCTTGTCATCATACACCATCTTGCCAAATTTGGTACTGATAGACTGAATAGTGTCCAAGAAATATCCAACGTTAAAGTTTTCCGGGGGGGACGGACGGACGGACGGACGACTCGGGTGAGTACATAGACTCACTTTTGCTTCGCATGTGAGTCAAAAAGCGGCAGTTCAGCTCTCAAAATTTGAATTAAAAAAACAGAAACCAAAGAGTAAAGAACTGTGAGCACACGCACTCACACTATCTCTATCTTACTCTCATTATCTTGCTCTCTCTCTCTCCTAAAAAAAAAAAGAAAAAAAAAAAGGCAAATCTAAGAAATCAACAAGAGAGGACAAATACAGATAGGTAAGGAGAGTAAACCTACCGTTTCAGAGGCTGTGGCTATCCTTTTGCCGCTGTTACTGATAGCAACGCATGCAATCTTCCCTTCATGTGCCCTTATCACAACAGGGGGTACTGTTCCCTTGCCATGCTGCTCATTCAGGTCCTGTAATAGTACAACAAATAGGAGAATGAGCATATGTACTTGCGTTCTTCACCTCATCCACACTTCCTCCTGGCAAAAAATACCACCAAACTTCCCTCATCAAATTGGCAGAAATTTATCTACTGCAAAACTGTCCTCATATCAGCCACAAACTAAATGTTCTATTTGAGATTACAAAGTAGTATTGTATTGTATCTGCTAGCCCAAGGTCTCCATAGCAACATAAAACCACAATAACCTAACGCAAAAATTGTTTGCAAAAGGTATCAAAACAGGCAAGAAATGTACAATGTATATGTTTTTCTGACTTTATGTTGCCCTTTAGAGAGCACAAATAAGCAAGACTCACCAGAACCTGAACATGACCTTTGTGTGTCGAAGGAAATACCATCCAGCCATTGGGCGAAACTTCACACAACCCATGATCTGCAAAACAAAATCAGATACACAATACCAATACAAAGATAGCATTCTAAAATATATTATACAAGATCTGCCTATAAATAAATGCACTGTTCCGGTCTGAGGTCACTACCACACTAGCAAAATATTGGTCATACTTGCACATTTTATGAGTTTGAGTTTTATGTCTTCACTGCTGTACGCGGGGAAAAGACAGTAATGCTCTAGACTGTTGTCAAATGTGAAGCTATTAATTCTTCTAGCATGAACTTTAATTAAAGTACAGTTGACAATGCTAGGGTCTTTGGTTTTACCAGCCCTGATTAGGACTGTAGTAAAAAACAAGTCGCGTAAGGCGAAATTACTACATTTAGTCAAGCTGTGGAACTCACAGAATGAAACTGAACGCACTGCATTTTTTCACAATGACCGTAGTCCGCCGCTAGTGCAAAAGGCAGTGAAAGTGATGAGCCTGTACATGTTTAGCGCGGTAGCGGTTGCGCTGTGCTGCATAGCACGCTTTACTGTACCTCTCTTCGTTTTATTTTTCTGAGCGTGTTTTTAATCCAAACATATCATATCTATATGTTTTTGGAATCAGAAACCGACAAGGAATAAGATGAAATTGTTTTTAAAACGATTTCGAAAATTTAATTTTAATCATAATTTTTATATTTTTAATTTTCAGAGCTTGTTTTTAATCCGAATATAACATATTTATATGTTTTTGGAATCAGAACATGATGAAGAATAAAATAAAAGTTATTTTGGATCGTTTTATAAAAAAATAATTTTAATTATAATTTTCAGATTTTAAATGACCAAAGTCATTAATTAATTTTTAAGCCTACATGCTCAAATGCAATACCGAAGTCCGGCCTTCGTCGAAGATTGCTTGGCCAAAATTTCGATCAATTTGATTAAAAAATGAAGGTTTGACAGTGCCGCCTCAACTTTTTCAAAAAGCCGGATATGACATCATAAAAGACATTTATCGAAAAAATGAAAAAAACGTCTGGGGATATCATACCCAGGAACTCTCATGTTAAATTTCATAAAGATCGGTCCAGTAGTTTACTCTGAATCGCTCTACACACACACACACATGCACACACACACACACATACACCACGACCCTCGTCTCGATTCCCCCCTCTATGTTAAAACATTTAGTCATAACTTGACTACATGTAAAAAGCCACAGCAACTGCATTCTAATACTCGAGCGAGCGAACGAAGAAGTATTCTAATAAAGTGGAACCACCCTTTTGCGACCTCCAAAAGTCTGTGAAAACCAGGTCTGAAAAAGGAGGAAGTCTTAAAATCAAGGTTAATTTGCAGAGGTTATAAACAGAAAATCTGAAAAAGTAAGGTCTCAAAATGAAGGTTTTAATTTTAGGGGTCTTGACAGGGGGTTCCACTGTACTGTAATACTAACGGATGACAATGTTTGCACACACATGGTGGAATTGATTCTTCTTCTGCGTTCGTGGGCTGAAACTCCCACGTACACTCGTGTGTTTTTTTGCACGAGTGGAATTTTACGTGTATGACCGTTTTTTACCCCGCCATTTAGGCAGCCATACGCCGTTTTCGGAGGAAGCATGCTGGGTATTTTTGTGTTTCTATAACCCACCGAACTCTGACATGGATTACAGGATCTTTTTCGTGCGCACTTGGTCTTGTGCTTGCGTGTACACACGGGGGTGTTCGGACACCGAGGAGAGTCTGCACACAAAGTTGACTCTGAGAAATAAATCTCTCGCCGAACGTGGGGACGAACTCACGCTGACAGCGGCCAACTGGATACAAATCCAGCGCGCTACCGACTGAGCTACATCCCCGCCCCCGTGGAATTGATTAAGGCTCAGAGTTATGAAGCACAGTTCAAACAAGTTTAGCCGAGTGGCTACTCACACTTTGCACAACACCCTGTCCTGATGATGTGGAGATGCTCAAAAGTGAAGAGTTTGAACACATGGATCTCAAACTCTAACACCACAATCATCCTGTGACATAAAAAAGTCAGTTAAAGGCACAGCTTACCAGGTCAGTCTTGCACAAGGTTTGCATCAGAGCAAAACACACACCAAAACATCTTTACACAAGCAGATGATTAGTAAAGCAGAATCTGGTATCTGCATACAAAATCAAAGCCAACTAATTTTGTTTAAAAAAACAAAGTGTAAAACTTGATTCAAGTCATCTAACAATAAACGATGATTGAGATGGCATAGATGCAGAAGAGAGGGATAAAAGCTGAGATAAAACAAAAACAAAGTATTGACGCACTGTTTCTCTGTGAATCGAACACCAAGCACTGTGCTGCTGAAGGTGAGGTCCAGTGGAACCTCACCAGTCTCCATGTTCTTCAGTACAACTGCAACACACACGTAAATGATACTTGATAGTCATCACCTGCGGCTCAAATGGCTTTTGAAAACAAACACTTCAATAGGGATTCTTTGTGTATAATTACACAAAAAAATAAGCCAGTCAGGTCCCTTCTAAATCTTTTCTACAACTCAAACGAATAAAAAAATTGCACAACAAAAACACCACTCTTGCCGTCAGATCAACAGTCAGACTCCTCGGAGTGAGCAAATTGGAAAAGAGACTAGAAACTTGCATACTTTAGGATTAAACTGACACTATCAAATCTGATACAATGTACTTTATTACGTACAGGAGTTGAAAGAAACTTACCTGATTTTTCATCATACTTCTCATATGAACCACCGCCTCCACCAACCAAAGCTATGAGGTTGGATTCTCGCAGCAGCTCAGCCGTTCTACAGCTGCCTACATCGCTGGCTTCTGGAAACAAACACCCCAAAACAATTAGCATACAAATATATGTGCATTCTTTCATACAAAAGGACACTCATATTTCTCATTTTCCCTTACATGGCCACAACCATGGTTGACATATTCTGCCATAGTTTGTTTTGTTCTTACATATATATTCTAGCACGAACTATGCATTTGCGTACATGAAGGCAAACTTTTCTTGCAGTTGCAGATATATACTGAGAGGCATAAATGCCGCAAACTGAACTTTAAAAAATCACAAAAAATCAACTCAGTGGTGAATGTTTTCAATGTTTGAATATTTTATTTATTGGCCATTTTAGTGTTTATAAACTTTTGCTTTATTGATTTTGAATAGAACATCATGAAATGACAATTTTTCAAAAAAAGTGACTGAGTCCAAGCGCAATGATTTCGGAAAACGTTCAGTGTTCATCACGTTCAATGCTTTGGCCAGCTCTAAGCATCCCAATCGCTTGCTGTCTCTCTCCTTCATCAAGTCGTGGCATGATTGTGATATCTGATACAGCCAAACAGCCAGTTGCATTTTATAGGGCCATACACTATCTTTTTTACGTTATTGTCTCCCTTTCAGCCCATTGTCTTTATTAGCACAGTGAGCTGTGGCTGGATCAGCAATACTGCAAAGCGCACGCTGACAGCGTGAAACATTTGCTCCGACACTCAAGATGTCAACTACAAATTACAGGTTCAATCTGATTTTCGTTTGAGAGCAAAATCGTTCAATGCACTATTTGCAGAATTTATGCCTTTCAGTATAATATATGTTTTAATTTTATCATGAATCTTAAAACATTCAATTATCAAGCTGAATGAACACACAATAAACAAGTCAATAAACAACAATTATTTCCCGATGTGTCAGTTATCTCTGCGGTAATCATAGTAATTTGCAAGGACAACTTTTAGGCCGAAGAATACAAAACATTACTTACTCAAATTTACTTGCAACGACAGAGGGTCCAGGCCAAACACTTTGACACCTTTACTTGTGGCAATTGTAAACGCCGCTGAAAGTATACATTGGTGTAAATATTCATGCAGTAGCATACAGCTGAGGGATAGGGAAGTTGGGTGGGAAAATATATATTTGTTTGTAAGATGTCATAAGTGGATGGCATACCACTGGTGTTCAAGCATAACAGGATATGATACTGTGGACAATATACTCTATTTGAGTACTAACCAATGGGTGGATCTACTTTAGCCGGTGCCATAATGCAATTAACTGCAACTTCAGTTCCAATCTGCACTTAATTAAAAATCCTTGAAAAAAAGTTAAGAGACATGCAACTTTGTACTGAATCTGAGCCTCATAATATATAATATAAAGTTGTTCTTGTTTCAAGAAAAGACACAGTTCTCCATGTTTTTTCTACTCTGAGACTCAGAGCCAAATGGATTACATTCTGTCATTAAAACTCAGCAAAATGAACTTGTGCTCTTGCGAAAATAAACTAACCAAGTCCCTACTACTCCAAATTAAATGAGCCAAAGAAACAATGTACACTGTATTTAACAGTGCAAAACAACTCACTGCAGGTCTGATTGCACCGTATAGAATGAACTCCATTTATCGGCTTAAAATTGAAATGAAGTCTCTGGTTGTACATTCTCAAATCTGCACACACAAAAACACAAAAGATTAAAACTGTCATTAACTACTTCCATAAGAAATCAAACTTGCGAGCAACATATAAACGAGTTAGCATGTAAGCCAAAGCTGGTGCACACACTAATTGCCTTCAGCATACTCAGAAGCCCATAATTTGACACTGTATGTGTAATTCAACTTCATTTTCTGTCTCTCAACCAGGAGGGTTAACTGTTCAAACTTGTTGGTTTTGGGGTGGGGTATAGTGTATGTGATCATGTCCCTATGCAGGGTTTCATTTACTAGTGCGCCTTGCGCCATTGGGGCATAACATCTCAAAATGTCCCACTGGAATTCCCTTCAGTGTGTCAAAGGGCGCACTGAGATTATGTACCACTGCGTCACCCCATGCACACTTTTCACGGGAGTACAGTGTTCGAAAAGACCTAAGCAAAAACGCGCGTCAAGCCGAGCAACTTGCAAGTTTGTGAAACGCGCTGTGATTGGCTTTTAAAATGTAATTCATTAGTATTCAACCAGTCCTACGAACTATCTGTGCGGGACCGATCTGTGCTTGCGCGTTTGCCTCTGTGGAAAATGTCAACATCGCGATATTGCTCGAAATACTGACCCACGTAAAAAAAACAATGCCTCCAAAGAAAAAAATAAAGTTCCTTCCCGGTCAAGGAAAGGTATCCTTTCAACTGCCTCGCCCATCAACCTCAGGAGATGTTCGCATTGAAACAACAGAAGAAGATGGCGGCGAAAGTGTCGAACAACTTGCTTCTATTTTCTCTGTGTGTGTGTGTGTGTCTCTCTCTCTCTCTCTCTCTCACACACACACGCACACACACACACTAACCTGCTACACTGGCACATTCGCATATCATCATATGGCACCAAATAGAACTATTTTGCATCTTTCGACAAAAGCATTTTCGGACCGCCTAACCTGCTTTGCGCTTTTTGCCTTCGACTATGTTGCAGAGGGTTAATTCTTGACTTCTACCATGATCATAACGCAAAAATATATTGTTATCCCTTCCAACTGTCTATGTATGTGTGAAGTTTGCAGAGGGTGTCCTGCATGGCTGATATTCTCCATTCAGATATAAAGCAAAATGTGTGAGAGTAAGTAAACCTTGGTAGTGTTTAATTCATTGATGGACACCTTTACTTGTCTTGAAAGGACTATAATTTTGCGGACCGTAACTTTTTGGCCGTGGCTGGAGGTCCGGCAAGCCGGTTCCCAAGCCTGGGGGCTCAAGCACGGGCGAGTCAGTGCTCGAGACCCCAGGCTCAGGAACCGGCACTCACATGGCTGCTCACTTTGTAAATCATGATTTCATGTTTGTGTAGGAGTTTCTAATCGCTGTTCAATTGACTGTGGAGAAAGATTGATAATGATCAGTGTTGGATTCAGAAAAACATGTATTTCGGCAACAGCGCGGTCACTGATGAGCGACTGACCGAAGCGAGAGATGCGATTCATTCGCATGTGTCTTTGAGATTCTGTCGAAGTATCTCAATGCAAAGTAGATTTATCTTTTGCCATAAATAAAATATGTTTGTTGTTTTTTGTTTGTTTCCATGTTTAATGTTAAGTATTTATTTACTGCATTTTGTTTTAACTAATGCTGCTTCAGTCTAGCCTCGTGACCGGTGACACACGTTGCTTGGTTCGCAGACGATTCAGTGATCCGGGCAATGGCCAATGCTGAACCACTGATCGAGTGACTCGTAAGTTGCTTTATTGTTGTGATCTCAGTTCGATCACCGAAATACTTTGGAATAGAGCAAAGGAAAGTTAAAGAGGGTGACAAATAAGTTAAACAGATTATTTTTTTACAGAAAAAATAAAAATGGACCGTCAAAGCCATGGATCGAACCGGCGACCTCATGATCTCTAGCGCATCTCACTACCGACTGAGCTAAGAAGGCAAGCTGTCTGATGGGTGAAAAATAGGAGTCTATTTTGTGAGATACTGGTGACTGCCAGTTCCCGATCCTGGGGGCTCCATATCTGGCTCGCCGGATCCTGAGCCACTCCGTAACTTTTTAATGCTATATTGCTACAAATTGTAAGGTAAGTTGAAAGGTCCCTCAATCATTTGAACGTTTTCACAATTTACACTGTATATATATATCCTATCAAACATGACTTGCGACAAGCCAGCAACTGCCATTATATGTCTAAGATTAAATAAATCTCAGTCATTTCTAAACTAAAAAAACCTTCCTGACCGCTTTCAATGACCTATCTCTAACTTCTAAGGGTCTCATGCGGGCACATACATTCCACCAACACACCGTTCATTTTGAATGTACCCACCCGATCGCTAAGATACCTTTCCTGTTTTACGTTTTGAACATTCTGTTTGGAACGACGAAGATAGCTGGTTTCAAGGACCACCACGTTACACACACAAGCCTTAATCAGTTAATGGCTGACTACACACAAAGAACAAGATGACCTGCTGCCAGTGCTGGTCCGACTAAACTACGCGCCAGCACGCGCTAGCACGCGCCAGCACGCGCTACCTTGAACCATAGCACTTATATACTTTATTTGTATATTTCTAGTTAGTTCATCGTCCATTCTCACATAATACAAAATTTCAAACTTCAATGATGAAAAATACGGAAGTTATGACGAGTTTAAGGAGAGCTAATGCACTACTCTCAAATCCGACGATTTCTCTATGATTGACTAAACAGCGTGCTACCACTTTGAAGTAGACGCTACCCAGTGATCCATAACACTTACATAATTTATTTTTATAGTCTATATAGTTCATTGTCCATTCTTACATAATACAAAATTTCAAGCTTGAGTGTTGAACATTTCAGTAGTTATGACGGGTTTTAGGCGAGCTAATGCGCTACTCTCAAATCCGACAAAATCCGGCAGTGACTAAAACTGCGCGCTACCAATTTTAAGTGGACGCTACTGAGATTCATAGCTGTTATATAATTTATCTGTATGTTTCTAGTCATTCCATCGTCAGTTCTTACATTATACAAAATTTCAAACTTCAGTGATAAAATTTACGATAGCTAAGACGCGTTATAGGAGAGCTATCCTAAGGCCGTGGCTCCATGTCCGACAATCGTCGGATTTGAGAGTAGTGCATTAGCTCTCCTTAAACTCGTCATAACTTCCGTATTTTTCATCATTGAAGTTTGAAATTTTGTATTATGTGAGAATGGACGATGAACTAACTAGAAATATACAAATAAAGTATATAAGTGCTATGGTTCAAGGTAGCGCGTGCTGGCGCGTGCTAGCGCGTGCTGGCGCGTAGTTTAGGCGGACCCGCCAGTGCTGGTGCAGCAGGGGAAGTTCTCAACTGAAAACGGGGCTGAATCACACAAAAACGAAACCGAAACACACACTCTTCGTAGAATAGTCTTTAACTATAGTCTATGAACGCGTATACCTCATAAGTCATGAATGTATGCCAAGTTCAAGGATCGTGCTGTTGAAGTTAAAACTTCTATGTCGTCTGTGAGAAGGATCAAGCTGAAAGTACTGAATGTAAACAATCGGTCTGACTAAATACTACGCGACCGCACGCGGCCTTGCACTACCTTGCGCTACCAAACTAAAGCATGTACATGTACTATTTTTTTTTATATATATATAATATCTTCACAACATTATCTGACTTTATACCAAGTTTTAAGTTACAGAAATAAAAAATAAGGGAGTTATGATGTATTTTGCGACGAACTATCGAGCGAAAATGAAAGCATCGTGGTTCAGCGTCCGACCATGTTCGCATTGATCTAAGAACGCAGGCTCAACCTCAAAATAAAGAATGTTCATGTAATAATTTTATATATCTAGAATCTTCACAACATTACCATACTTTGTACCGAGTTTTAAGTCACAGAAATAAAAAAATAAGGAAGTTAAGATGCATTTTCGAAGAGCTAGCGAGCACAAGTGCAAGCATCGGATATCTGCGTCCGACCATGTTCGCATTGTTTTTAGAAGCGCAGCACGACCATAAATTAAAGTACGGTTGTTTAATATTCTTATATATCTAGTATCTTCAGGACATCATCTGCCTTTACACCGAGTTTTAAGTCACAGAAATAAAAAAATAAGGGAGTTATGATGCATTTTGGAAGATCTAGCGAGGATGATGATAATGATGATGAAAATAATGATAATGATGATTATGATAATCAGTGATGGTGATGATGATGATACTCGAATGAATGGAGCAAAAGAGAGCGATAACTAGAAAAATGAACATCAACATGTACGACAACAACAACAACATCAACAACAACAACAACAACAGTCACAACACTGAGTCTGCCCCTGATAGCATGCTAACGTTAATTTAACGTTAATTTAACGTTTGCATGGTTAGATTTTGGTTTACGGTTAGCATTAAACGTTAAATTAACGTTAAATTAACGTTAGCAGAAAAACGGTTCTAAAGCAAACGTTAAATTAACGTTAAATTAACGTTAGCAAGCAAACCGTTTTCATGGCAAACCTTTTTTAAACGTTAATTTAACGTTTGCCTGAAAACCAATATAAAACGGTTTGCATTGAAACGTTAAAATAACGTTAAATAAACGTTTACACATAACCGTTCAATATCAAACCATTTTTAAACGTTAATTTAACGTTTGCCTGAAAACCAATATAAAACGGTTTGCATTGAAACGTTAAAATAACGTTAAATAAACGTTTACACATAACCGTTCAATATCAAACCATTTTTAAACGTTAATTTAACGTTTGCCTGAAAACCAATATAAAACGGTTTGCATTGAAACGTTAAAATAACGTTAAATTAACGTTGGCACATAACCGTTCAAAATCAAACCAATTTCAAACGTTAATTTAACGTTTGCCCGAAAACACAAAAAAAACGGTTTGCACTGAAACGTTAAAAAAACGTTAAATAAACGTTGACACATAACCGTTCAAAATCAAAGCAAAAGCAAAAAAAACAACAAAAAAAAAAAATGTTGTTATTGTTGTGGTGGTAACATTGACAATAACAAGCAACACAAAAAAAATTTGAAAAAAAAAAAATTTGAAAAAAAAAAAAAAAAAAAAAAAATTTGACATATTATATCAAAAACAAACGTTTCAAAAAAATGTATTTGTAAAAAAAAATAATAAAAAAAACTACCATAATGTAACGTTAAATTAACGTTAGTTTTATGTTTTATGGCTAACGTTTATTTCATGTTTTATGGCTAACCTTAAATTAACGTTAGATTTAGGTTATTTTGCTCATCAAGATAAACGTTAAATTAACGTTAACATTTAACGTTAATTCAACCAAAATAAAACCATAATATAACGTTAAATTAACGTTAATTTAACGTTTACCGCTAATATCAATTTGACCAAAATAAAAGTATAATACAATGGCTGTTTGAACGTATTTTTCACGTTGAGTGCAAACATTAAAAAGAACCCCCCAAAAAACATAATCAAACAAATCATAAGGAAAATAATTTTATTTAATTTTTTATTTTGCTTTTTAAATTTTTTTTCTTATTTGAAGATGCATTTCCCATAGTCTTTTCTGTCTGCTGTTGTTGTAGTGTTATATATGTAGCTAAAACCATGTTAAAAAAAGACAAGCAAACACCAACATGTAAAGTCAAATCAAATTTTGAAAAAGGTTTTTGGTGAGAACGGTTAACTTTGCAGCTAACGCTATATGATCTTGTTGTATTACTTAATCCGGAGAGCATGCAGGCTGTTGATTTTTTTTTATTTTTTATCTCTGTCTCATTGCAAGAATGGTACTGGCCAGGTCTCATATTTTGAGCCAAACAGTGTACGTACATGCTAACATAAAACAAAACAAAATACAAATAAATAAACCCAGTAGAAACATGTTTTGATAATATGTTCTAAACATTTATTCATCATTCCCTGATATTTCCACAATGTAAAAAAAAAACCCAATGATACAAATTTCAAAAGTTGAATCAGTTTTAAAGTTTCTAGAAGTGAGTTTGGATATACCACACTTTTAGGTTCTGTACCTAGAAATTTACCAATTCTATTCCATCTTTTGGGTTTAAAAAAGTCTTTGCAGATATATATTATACATCCGACTTGATGCCAGAAGAGACAAGGAAATATGAGGTTATTTGCAACACCACCAGCAGAGGAAGAAGTCGCTCACTTTGCAGCAGCAGATAAAAAGAATTGTTGAATTTGAAGCAGGAGCAGACACAGAAGTTGTTGAATGTGTAGTATCTGCAGCAGACAAAGAAGTTGTTGAATTTACAGCAGACGATATATTTGTTAAATTTGCAGCAGCACACAAAGAAGTCATTCACTTTGCAGCAGCTCCAGACAACAAGAATTGTTGAGTTTTAAGCAGGAGCAGATACAGAAGTTGTTAAGTTTGCAGCAGGAGCAGCGGCAGACAAAAAAAGTTGTTGAATTTGCAGCAGACGATATACTTGTTAAATCTGCAGCAGCAAACAAAGAAGTCATTCACTTTGCAGCAGCTCCAGACAACAAGAATTGTTGAATTTTAAACAGAAGCAGACACAGAAGTTGTTAAGTTTGCAGCACCAACAGACAAAGAAGTTGTTGAATTTGCAGCAGACAATATATTTGTAAAATCTGCAGCAGTAGCCATGGAAAAAGTTGTTGATACAACCAGTGCAGACGATGACATGTCTGCAATAGGCGACTTTGAAGATCTGCTCCACATGCTATGACACCTGCAAAGACAAAGAATGCAACAATATTAAAACAAAGAATTCAGTGTTATTTCAGAACTTCAGTGTAAACACTATAATTACAGTATGTCTTCTTTGTTGGTGTTCTTTGCTGAACATAGAACTGAAGGTAAATAAGGTTTAAATTGTCTTTGCATTATGCCAATATTGTTGAATTTACTTCTGTGAATTTGCTAACTTTGATAGCATCATTCTGTGTTTGAATGAAATGCTCTATGTCAATGCTGCCTGGCACGGATAACATTAACAGCCCTACCAACCCGTCCACCCACACCCCCACCCCACCCCCACACACACACTCACACAGAACACCTTCCAACAAAATTTTCCCCAGACTAAGACAATAGAATGTCAGTTGGACCTTGACTAAAAATATGCATAGGTAAAGATGTCCCAGCTACAACAAATTGTTCTGTCAGAAGACCTCCTACATCCCGAAATGATGTGATGGCCAACCAGCCAAGGATTAGAACAATGCGTCATATAATATCAGCATGTATCAATGACCCTAGGCTGAGGCCTGACAATAATACTGCCTTCTCTCAAATTATATGATTTTTTGTTATAAATATAATAATATGACTGCTGGAACATTCATCTTAGCGTTAAACAAGGATTTTACCTGCAAACACACACACACACACACATACACACACAGTGACACACACTTACTTGGCCTCAACAGCCAGAATGTCGGGGTTGTACCTTGTAGTTTACATCCCTGTGAATGCTTTCTGTTCCATCCTCATGGTAATTCCTCCCACCCTGCAATGAAAATTGAAAGCATTGATGTGTGAATTGCATTAATTACAATAGCCTAAACACACTCAAATCTTTACTTGTTAATGAAGACAGAGAGATAGAGAGTGGGAATAAGGGGGGGGGGGGGGGGGGGAGAGCAGTTGTCAATCAAACCTTGTTTTAAAAATTTAAGTGTCTTTGAATAGATCATTTTCGAAAATAACTCCCCATGCCTCTCCTGAGATCTCTTCTTTACTGTACAGTTATGCATTTGACCTGAAGCTGTAAGATTGAACAGTAAGTGCCCTGCGTGCACATGTGTGGAAAGTATCAGATTGAGAGAGAAAGTCTCAGATTGAGAGAGAGAGAGAGAGAGAGAGAGAGAGAGAGAGAGAGAGAGAGTAACAGACAGACAAAGACAGAGAGAGAGACTGAAACTGAGAAAGAGACAGAAGGCAGGAAAGAAAGAGAGAGAAATCCACCTTTCCAATCGTTATGCATGATATTGCTTTGATATTTGTGACTCGTATGAAAAATAAGTCAACAATCACAATGCCAACGGATCGTGAACTATGATTTACAACAGTACAGTTCAACATTACCTGAATTTCTTCCTGCTGAAAGTTCCATTTGCCATTCGCCTCAGCGTCACAAGATCTGTATTAGTCCTGATATATGCTGAAGTGTAGCATGTTATCTTATACATGTATCAGCAGTCACACTGGCTTTGAAGTTGCTGGCGTTTTAAAAACTGTTACAGAAACTTTTTTTAATTTCGATTCCACTGTGAAAGGTTGAGACTGAGAGTACTGTCCCTTGGCGATCAAGGGAGGTCACTCAGAATTTTCGTTCCTAGTTATCGAACTTGGACGTAACGGCAAGTTGTCAACAAATGCGTTGGGAAGATGGAAAAACTGGCAGTTGCAAGAGCACTATGTGATACACCAACAGAAACGAACCAGACTGGACAGTCCAATACTAAGACCGAAGGCGCAAGACATAATTACTGGACTGGTTTCAAGAGTTTTACAAACTTTGAGTGAGTATCTTGCCTTAGTGAACTTGGAAGATATAGATTTGCTAATTGACTTATTGAGACTTCAAGATGTATATTTTTTTCTCTCTTGGAATACATGAGACTAAAAAGTGTGTTTGTTTCTTATGTGTGTGTGTGTGTGTGTGTGTGTGTGTGTGTGTGTGTGTGTGTGTGTGTGTGTGTGTGTCTTGTCTTTCCATTACTGCCCACAATCAACAGTAGTGATTATTTCGGCACTTGATGGGATGTTGCGCAAGTCCAATAAAGTAGCGTTTCCAGCATCCAAAGTCCATTAAAATTCACAGGTTGGGGAGTATGGGGGGGAGGGGACATGAGTCACAGTGGCTGCTGGTTTAGTGCGAGGCGCGCGACACAAAGGTGTCGACAGTGCGGGCCTCGACGACAGCTGCTGGTAGAGAGTTCCAGTCCTTCACTGTGCTGGGTAGAAAAGCGGCACTCCGATACTGAGTGCGGCAGGTGATGAGGCCGAACTGCTGGCAATGGCCTCTTCGCTGGCGTGGTGGTAAGGGGGCCAGCTTCGACTTGATGCCCGGACAGTGGACGATGCTGTTCGTGATCTTGTAGAGCATCGATAGGCGGGCAAGCTTCCTGCGCTCCTCCAGAGACTGCCACCCAAGGGAGTCCAGCATCCGGCTGACACTTGACGTGTTGTGGTAGCGGTTGCAGACGAATCGGGCAGCTCGTCTCTGGACGGCCTCCAGCTTGTCGATGTTCTTCTGGGTGTGCGGGTCCCATACTGACGAGGCGTACTCCAGGATAGGCCTGACAAAGGCCTTGTACGCCTGCTCTTTCACGGATCTTGATGAGATCTTCAGATTGCGCCGCAGGAACCCCAGGGTCTTGTTTGCCTTGCTGACGATGTTGTTGATGTGGTCGTCCCAGCACAGGTCACTCTGAATGGTCACACCTAGGTACTTGACCGCCTTCACTGTCTCCAGCGTATGCCCGTGGAGCTGGTAAGAGGGCTGTAGTGGGCGTCTGCTCCTCGTAACAGGCAGGGTGTTGCACTTTGCAGGGTGGAACTGCATGTCCCAGTTCTTCTCCCACTCGGCTAGGCGATGGAGGTCTTGTTGTAGCTGGGCCTGGTTATTTACGCTAGTCACCACCCTGTACACTGCAGTGTCATCCGCAAACAGGCGCGCTAGTGAGTGTGTGTCACTGTGTGTGTGTCACCGTGTGTGTGTGTGTAGGTGTTTGCTGTTTTTCTTTATTGTTGTTGTTGCCTGAAATGGTGATTTTATAACTGAGAATCCTTTTATGATTCTGTTGTGCATAATAAATAGCTTTTATTCTTTCAGATTTATACCACAAAAAAAACCTGTCTGCATTTGGTGGGGAGGTGCCTTAACTGGTCAAAAGAAAAGTGAGCCGATTGATGGCATGGCCGTTCATCGCATTTGGATGGTAAAAAGCAAAACCAGTTTCCATTCTTCAACAAGCTGAAGGTTTGCATTGGAAAACAGT
>NC_090246.1:52748219-52858219 GCF_037325665.1 Littorina saxatilis
CACATTTTCATGTTTTAGCAATTGAAGGAATTAAGTTTGCATTGTTTAACATTTTAAAAGTGTTACTGTTATCAAATTAGTATTCACATATTGAATTGTTAAAGACCCCAACAATTTAAATTTTAAATAAAATTTGTGATCTTGAATTTTCTGTGCATTAATTCAAATTTGTATTTGCAAATGTTATTTTAATGTTTTCAGGAGAACGTAGATTTTACGTTTGCATGTGAACGTTAATTTAACGTTTGCATGTGAACGTTAATTTAACGTTTGCATGAAAACGTTTGATTATGGTTTTGTTTTGGTTAATTTTATGTTTGCATGCTAACGTTAAAAAAACGTTAAATAAACGTTAATAAAACGTTTTATTTTGGTTATTTTTATGTTAGCAAAAAACGTTAAAAAAACGTTAAAAAAACGTTAAAATAACGTTAAATAAACGTTAATAAAACGTTTTATTTTGGTTATTTTTATGTTAGCAAAAAACGTTAAAAAAACGTTAAAATAACGTTAATCTAACCGTTATATTATGGTTTTATTTTGGTTTTATTTTGGTTATTTTTATGTTTGCAAAAAACGTTAAATTAACGTTAATTTTAACGTTATATTATGGTTAGATTAACGTTAAATTAACGTTAGATTAACGTTAAATGTTAACGTTAATTTAACGTTTTATCACATGAGCAAATTAACGTTAAATTAACGTTAGCGGTAAACGTTAAATTAACGTTTACCGCTAACGTTAATTTAACGTTAATTTAACGTTAGCATGCTATCAGGGGCGTGTGAGTGTGTCGATCGGTGAGTGTGTGTTTGTCAACGTGAGTGTTTGTGTGTGTATACGTGAGTGTTTGTGTATGTGTGTGTGTGTGTGTGTGTGTGTCAGTGTGTGTCAGTGTGTGTGTGTGCCCGGTGTGTCAGTGTGTGTCAGTGTGTGTGTGTGTGTGTGTGTGTGTGTGTGCCCGGTGTGTCAGTGTGTGTCAGTCACAGTGTGTGTGTGTGCCGGTGTGTGCCGGCCGTGTGTGTGTGTGTGCCGCGTGCGAGGTATTGCACCTCGCTCATAGCGGATTGAAAGTATGTCAAATACACGGCTGAGTAGCCGTGGGTAAGTATACTTCGATACTTCGAAAGTGTACCTTGGCCGGGCTGTCTGCGGAGCATCCGCCTACCGGCTTGCACATCTCGTCTCTACAATGCACTTTGAAAGTGGACTCTGGTCCAGCTGACAGCCTCCGACACTCGCAGCCAATCAAAAACTGCAGAGCGTCTGCAGAGCAACTGACACGCCCCCTTGACGACAATTCCCCCCCCCCCACCCCCTCTCCCCTTTCCACCGTCCGTCCTACAAAATAAAAGCAAAACAAAGTTACTCTTTGTCAGATCATTATATTAGACAGGATCGCCAACTCCGCGCGTGCGCTAGGGCGGCAAGTTGCCGAAATAATTGTGCCGCCCAGTTCGTTTTGTTTACAGGCAAATCAAGAAAAACAAAAACAAGAGTGAGACATGTTTAGCATGAACATATACGTATACTTTTTAAAAGGGATATACCGTTACATTTCTTCTGCTGGGGCAAAACATTTTAATATGCAATGTTTTGTAATGGTTTCCCAGTGAAAAGACGACGCAAGGGAGTTAACTACCGTAACCGCGATTGAATGCACAAACATTTTTTCCTTTTAATTAAATTATGTGTGGTTGCGTGCCAACGCACACAAAAACACCAGTCATAGATGAATGTCTTACTCTTCATATTTAATTGAAATTTGTAATGCACCATATCTCGCGAAACGAACTGTGTGGTATATGTGTGTGTTTTTTGTTGTTGTTTTTTAAACACGCACTGTATCGAACAATATTCTCCAGCCCCTAATAGGCAAAGTACCTGGGGGACATGTCACATGAAGCACCATTTATTGATTGAGACTTCAGAGGCATGATTTGAACTATTAGGCCTAAAAAAAAAATAGGTGTGGTTACGGTAACCCGACCTACCCTATTTTTAGGGGCCGACCCTATAACTTTTTATTTTGTAAAAAAAAAAAAACAGTGCAGAAAACGCAATGAAAGCGAAAGCGCTCGAGTCGCACACTTATTTCCCTGTCAAGTAGGTTTAATTTGTACACATTAGAAAAAAAAGTTTAAAAAAAAAATGATTGCCTACCTTCCTACCCTATTTTGTTTGGCTATGTTACCTTAACCACACCTATTTTTTTTGGCCTTAGTTCAGAGTCTTAGCAGTTCTCAGAAAATATCAGTTATCACATGCTTTACTGGGGATGGCCAAATCTCAGAATTTTACTTCGTCAGCTGGGCGGTAAAAATCAAGGGTCTGCCAAACCCGGCAAATGCAGTAGGCAGCCCAGAGATCCCTAAGTACCTCTCCCAAAGATGGTACTTTTCGGCAAGATTTACAGTTTCAAGCTGTTAGGACAACTTCTTTGAACATGTGATTTTATAGAGTTTTTTGGGGGGAAACTGAAAGGTAGCCTCGTCAGGGGACAACTATTCAAACCCATATCCTCATCATCTTGTTTCTCGATTGAGAATAATCATTTATAGATGACTATTATTCATTTCCCTTGTTGGGGTGTACTTGCATGTACTGGTGGTTGATTACCCAAATGTCCTCTCAGTGATTGAGACTTATATGAGGCTCAGTGATTATAAATGTCACTGTTTCTTTAACGGGTTTATTCCGTTCTTTTATGTGTACTAATGGTACAGGTAGATATGGGGAGTGGTGTAGTTGTTTGTTCAACCCATCTCATTATTTTGTTTCTCCACAAACAGATAATCATTTATGTATGATTTGTAGTGTACCTCATAAGATCTGAGTGTTATAATCACAGTAGCTTTGATAGTGGAGGCTGAGCGTTTCCAATGAAGGTAAACGTATTGTAGTGATCGCTAGTCAAAGCTGTTTTGCCTGTCGGTGATGAGAAGGTCATATATATATAGCCCTTGGTTGGGCTGTTGCTCTCCTAATGTGAGGCAGATTAAGTTGAAGTACCTCTCAGTGATTGAGGATTTCGTTGTATGTGTACCTCACAAATTCTGAGGGTTATGATCACAGTAGCTTTGATAGTAGGGGCTGAGCGTTCCCAATGAAGGTGAACGTATTGTAGAGATCGGTAGTCAAGGCTGTTTTGCCTGTCGGTGATGAGAAGATCGTATATATTGCCCTTGGTTGGGCTGTTGCTCTCTTAATGTGAGGCAGATTGAGTTGAAGCACCTCTCAGTAATTGAGGATTTTGTTGTATGTGTACCTCACAAATTCGGAGGGTTTTGATCACAGTAGCTGAGCGTTCCCACTGGCAAGTATGCTATGCTAATTTTCTATTTCTGTCCCCAGAATAAGAATCTATTTGGGACATATGAGGTGGTACGCTAAGAGCTGGCAAGTAGTTGACTCTGCGTGTTTAAGTAGATAGTTTCGTCAGAGTTGATCTGAGGTCTTATTGGCGGGTAACAGTTCCCGCTCATGGGTTGGCTGGTTCGTGTAATTAGGGGATAAGTGTGTGTCACTCAACGTCCCTGTGGTTGGGGGTGGCGTCAGCGATTGGTGTAGTGGGGCTCTTAGCCTTTGGCTTGGTGGGCGGAGTTATTGTGGGGGTGATTGTTGGGTGCGAAACTGCGTCCCTCCCTGTCCGTTGCGGTTGGGTAACCGTGTTACGTGACGTGTCAGTTCTTCCGTGTACTTAGCACTGGTAATCAGTGTAAGATTAAAGTAAACTGCTCCCCGCACCCCCCAAGCCAGAGAACAAGTTAGTTGATTCCAAATTGTCCATCGGGCTTTCATTGTCATGATGCTGTCTTCGCTTTGACTGAGTCAAGTTCAACCTGAACAGTTTTAGGACGTCCTCGTTTTCCAGTGAGAACCTTAATTTTGACAGACGGAATTGCTTCGAATCTCTTCGCGCGCGGCATTATCACGTCAAGCTTTTTTCATCACCGGAAATCGCGTCCGGTAATGGCGACGTAAATTCTTGTTTGGAAATTAATAGTAAACGATCGATGAAACAAAAAACGGGATCCGAAAGACACAAAAACTCAAAAGATCAAAATGTAAACTGTATATTTTGCTAGTTTGGCTTTATTTTCGATTTGGCTCCATTCACTGAGTTATCCGAACGGCGGCAGTGCGGAACCGCAGCATCCATCGCTATATATATAGCTTCAGCGCGGCTACAGGGGCCTATCATCGCAAAGCAACCCGAAGACTGAGCTACACAGCCTGCTCAGAGTACGTTCTCCGAGTACAAAGTACCCTTCTCACACGGCTGTCCAGCCTGTATTCAAACATACTTTGTAACCGCTATGAGCGAAGTGCAATGGGTGCGCGTGCTCGGTGTGTCAGTGTGTGTATGTGTGTGTGTGTTTGTGCGCGTGTGTGTTGGTCAGTGTGTGTGCGTGTTTGTGTGTGCGTCTGTGTTTGAGGCCGGTCACGGTTTGAGTGAGTGTTTGTGTGTCTGTGTCTGTCCGCTGTCTGTGTGTGTGTGTTTATGTGTGTGTGACGGTGTGCGTGTGCGTGTGTGTGCCCGGTGTGTCAGAGTGTGTGTGTGTGTGTGTGTGTGTGTGTGTCTGTGTGTGGGTGAGTGTATGTGTGTGTGTGCCGGTGCCGGTGTGCGTGAGTCAGTGCGTGAGCCGTGTGTGTCAGTGTGTGTGTGTGTGTGTGTGTGTTTGTACGCGCGCACTGTGCGTGTGCGTGAATGTGTCAATATTCGCAAATAGTACACACACACACACACACACACACACACACACACACACACACACACACACACACACACAGAGAAACATACACATTTTCGTATCGACGTATTTGAGAGAATATTTCTCACCAAAACATCAAAATCGCCAAGAATGGAGTTACGCAGGAATTCCACGACGACATCATGCATGAAGTATTTGGGCCAGTAGGACTGATTCCGGTCAATAGAGTTTCGAACGGTCCAGTAGGCATGGAACCCAGCCCCCATCCTGTCAGTGTTACGCGAGCCGCCAGACTCAAGTTGACACGATTGACATCGCCCCTGTTTTCTACGGCTGAAATGACGAGCCAAATTGTGGATGAGGCACTTAATTTTTCATACTACTCTTATCGACTGTCATTAAAGCCCTATCCAAAAAAAAATGGAAGCAGCAACACCCAAACTTCAACCAGTCTGACTGCTATTACCAACTGAGCAAACGGGACCAGGTCATTCTGTTCAGGCTGAGAACAGGGCACAACCGACTAAATGCCCACATGTACAGCAAATTCAGAATTGGCGAGTCCGAGATGTGCTCCTGCAATGCAGACATCATGAATGCTGAGCACCTGCTGCAGAACTGCCGACTCCACGACGCTCCCAGGCAGGCATCGTGGCCGGAACCAGTACCACTGAGGGTCAAGCTCTTCGGCGGCCTGGAGGACCTACAGAGGACAGCTGCTTTCGTGCGGGCGATTGGCATCTCCATCTAGTGAACGACGAAGAAGAAGAAGACACAACCATTTGTCGAGGATAGCGTAGGCACCCGGTCTGCTCCCCGCCTAAAAAAGGCCAGTGCCGTTCCGTCTTCGAGGGACTGCGTGGGTTTCATTTCGGAGTTTTCCTTCTCCTAGACGAGTTTCCTTCCATGGATGATGAGCCTCCTCTACCCTCGTTTTGAATTCAGAGTGGTCTTCTCTTAGGATAGCTGCCTGCCAGGGTTGACGAGCCTATCCTGCCCGGCTATTTGACCCATAGCTGGAGGTTGGTTCGTGGGCACCTGGGCGTTTCCACACACCGGTGGGCCCGCATGCCGCACGTCTAGGGGCCAACCTCCTCCGAGTCCTTGTAGTCTAGCCTGGGGCCTTGCGGTACCCAGTTTACGCCTGTCGCCGCGATGGAGGCACTACATAGGGCTTGTTGTGGAGAGGTTATTGTACTGGCAGGAGAGACTGACGCATTCTGCTCTCTTTTCGCATTGTCCTAAAAAGGACAGACGGTGCTAGCCAGCGGTGAGGGCTGAAAGCGAGAAGTGACAAGCACAAGACACTTCGCCAACACACTAGACACGTCACACAACCGTTTGGCAGGCATACTACTCTTATCGACTTCAAGTTGGTTCCAAAGAAATAGTGCCTATTACATGTAGCCTTCATACTATTGATCCCGGACACGAGACAAGTTTGTCGAAAGTGTGAAATTGACTTGATGTTGTAGTTGTTGCTGTTGTACATGCTGGCCGCTCACGCACACACAAACACACACACACACACACACACACACACACACACACACACACACACACACCGTCACTCACAAGCACACATACACACAAACACACACAAGCACACATGAAATTGACTTGATGTTGTTGTTGTTGTTGTTGTTGTTGTACATGCTGGCCGCTCACGCACACACGCACACACTCACACACACACACACACACACACACACACACACACACGTACGCACGCACGTGCGCGCGTACGCACGCACGTGCGCAGTGCGTCACGCACGCACGCACGCACGCACGCACGCCGTAACGCACGCGGCGCGGCCCACACACACACACACCGTGCACGCACGCACGCACGCACTCGCACGCACGCACGCACGCACGCACGCACGCACGCACACGCACGCACGCACGCAGACCCGGGAACCGGCGCACGCGGCACACACACACACACACACACACACACACACACACACACACACAAACACGCATATATACTAATTTAGATATATAAAAAAAATTACATTTACATGGATCATAACTCCCTTCATTTTTACATTTAGTCAAGTTTTGACTAAATGTTGTAACATAGAGGGGGGAATCGAGACGAGGGCGGTGTGTGTGTGTGTGTGTGTGTGTGTGTGTGTGTGTGTGTGTGTGTGTGTGTGTCTGTGTGTGTCTGTGCGCGTGCGTGTGTGTGTGTAGAGCGATTCAGATCAAACTACTGGACCGATCTTTATGAAATTTGACATGAAAGTTCCTGGGAATGATATCCCCGGAAGTTTTTTTCTTTTTTTCGATAAATACTTAGTGATGACGTCCATGATATCCGGCTTTTTGTAAAAGTTGAGGCGGCACTGTCACACCCTCATTTTTCAATCAAATTGATTGAAATTTTGGCCAAGCAATCTTCGACGAAGGCCGGACTTCGGTATTGCATTTCAGCTTGGTGGTTTAACAATTAATTAATGACTTTGGTCATTAAAAATCTGAAAATTGTATTCTTTTTAATAAAACGATCCAAATTTAGGTTCATCTTATTTTACATCATTTCCTGATTCCAAAAACATATAAATATGTTATATTTGGATTAAAAACAAGCTCTGAAACTGAATTAAAAATAAAACAATTATGATTAAAATTAAATTTCCGAAATCGAGTTAAAAACAATTTCATCTTATTCCTTGTCGGTTCCTGATTCCAAAAACATATAGATATGATATGTTTGGATTAAAAACATGCTCAGAAAGTTAAAACGAAGAGAGGTGCAGAAAAGCGTGCTATGCAGCACAGCGAAACCACTACCGCGCTGAACAGGTTCGTCAGTTTCGCTCCGTTTTGCACAAGCGGCGGACTACGGTCATTGTGAAAAAATGCAGTGCGTTCAGTTTCATTCTGTGAGTTCCACAGCTTGACCACTGGAGCTTGTATCCAATCGCCGGTCGATCATTATTTACAGTCCACTACTACGACATACTACTACTATACACAGGAGCTTGTAAGCTTGACTAAATGTAGTAATTTCGCCTTGCGCGACTTGTTATTTCTATGACTTAAAACTCGATACAAAATCAGGTAATGTTATTTATCCTACATACGTGAGAGAGACACCCGTGAGGTAATAATCGTTCAAATCACACGTGTGTATATCATGTAAATGAGGTCATGTCAAGCAAGTCTGGCAGGGACCTGTTTTTCCACTGCTTATGATGCCAAAGTCACCGAGACAAACGTCATTATAGAAACACAAATTGCGCTCGCTAATTACCCTCGATGAATCTTTAGAACTAACACGTCACGCCACACTTTCAGAGTGACGTTTCTTTGCTTTGACGTAATAGATTGCACGAGGCTTTAGAAGAGATCGAGGTTCTAAAACAAGCGTCTTCAATTTAGCTGCCTCGAATGCAGGACATTTTCAGTAAAATACACGTAAGTTCAGTATGTAGGATAAACAGAATACTACATGGCTTGCTGTTCCGTACCAGATTTACACTCGTTGCTTTTTCAAATAGTGAACAGCTCGCTTTCGCTCGCAGTTCAATATTAAAAAAACAACTCGTGTAAATCTGGTACGACACAGCAAGCCATGTAGTATTCTCTATGGATATACTAGATCTATACGAATATTGCATGAACACTATACCGGGCACACACACACACACACACACACACACACACACACACACACACACACACACAGAGCACACACACACACACACACACACACACACACTGACACACCGGACACACACACACACACACACACGCACACACACACACGTACACACACACACACACACACACACACGCACACACACACACACACACTGGCACTCACGTATACCGACTAACAAACACTCACACACGGTAAGTTGTTGTTGTTGTTGTTGTTGTTGTTGTTGTACATGCTGATGTTCATTTTTCTAGTTATCGCTCTCTTTTGCTCCATTCATTCGAGTATCATCATCATTACCATCACTGATTATCATAATCATCATTATCATAATTTTCATCATCTTTATCATCATCCTCGCTAGATCTTCCAAAATGCATCATAACTCCCTTTTTTTCTGTGACTTAAAACTCGGTGTAAAGGCAGATGATGTCCTGAAGATACTAGATATATAAGAATATTAAACAACCGTACTTTAATTTATGGTCGTGCCTGCGATTCTAAAAACAATGCGAACATGGTCGGACGCAGATATCCGATGCTTGCACTTGTGCTCGCTAGCTCTTCGAAAATGCATCTTAACTTCCTTATTTTTTATTTCTGTGACTTAAAACTCGGTACAAAGTATGATAATGTTGTGAAGATTCTAGATATATAAAATTATTACATGAACATTCTTTATTTTGAGGTTGAGCCTGCGTTCTTAGATCAATGCGAACATGGTCGGACGCTGAACCACGATGCTTTCACTTTCGCTCGATAGTTCGTCGCAAAATACATCATAACTCCCTTATTTTTTATTTCTGTGACTTAAATTTTGGTATAAAGTCAGATAATGTTGTGAAGATACTATATATATAAAAACAATAGTACATGTAGGGGAAGGGCTCCTAATATGGACCGGCTCCTAATATGGACCACCTCTTGATCTGACAAACTAACGGCGCTAGAGCGCTAAAAACAATTTCATTCGCTGTATTCACCCTATCTGGATAACTTGCGCATGTCAAAACAGTTGCAGAAACACAAACCTTAAAACCGTTAGGCTTTTTATCTTTTTTTCACTTTTGGCAGCGTTCACTCTAACTTTGACGGCTAAAACGGACTCGTCAAGTTTCTGTCCACAACCAAAGCTTTTATCACACAAAAATTGCTATATATGACAGATAAGACCGTATTTGTTACATTTTAGCAGTTTTGACCCCGAGTTTCTACTGCCGGCAAACAAAAAATAATAGCAAAATCTCAAAGTATGTGTGAGTCCCCTAATATGGACCACCTTCAACAAATCGAAGAAAATAAAAGATAAAGGCTATTTTCATTAATTCATTAAAGAAGCTTGCTGAAAATAACCTATAACTAGCCCTCGAGCTTTCAAAAAAATATATGAAATTGTCTTCTTTTTGCGGAAGTTGATAATTTCACTTATTTTCACTCTGTTTTTGATAAGCTTCTTTAGTTTCCTGGTGTGCTTCAAATAATGCTCTCATCAACCCGAAACAGATAAATATAAAGCATATTTGAATTAGTCTGACATGCACAATAACTTGGGTTGTATCATGTTATTTTGAAGTATAGGGCGCTTTTGACAGTGATTCGTGAAGGCCGCTTCACTGGTCCATATTAGGCGCCAAGGCTCCTAATACGGACCCTTTGTGTTTTTTCTGTATTTAATTTTTGCTGAATGTCTATCAAAGCTATTTCACTATAATTAGGCCTAACGGTTAACCTAAAAGAGAAGGACTACCAAACACAAAATGAAACTTCTTCGCAAGAAAACAAGCTAGTTATCAGCATGAAACAAAAAGTGGTCCATATTAGGGGCCCTTCCCCTACATGATTTAGTTTGATAGTGCAAGGTAGTGCAAGGCCGCGTGCGGTCGCGTAGTATTTAGTCAGACCATAAACAATGGTGTAAAAGATGGGAGCGAAAATTTGCCGAAATCTCTAAAAATCTAAAATTGTATATCAACTTTAAATATTAGTCATTCTACAATTCCAGAATATATTTTGGCTTATGTACGTTTTTGAAACCATACAGTTATCTTAATTTACTATATGTTCATATTTTTTTCAGTTCTCGTCCACTATAAGTTTGTCTTTATACCAGAGTTTCTACAAATAGTAATTATTAAATGAGATCGTAGAACGTTGATTACAAGCATTTGAGGATACAGAAGTGCAGATTTGTTTCATTTTTCCAGTGGACAGAGATAACTTCAACTGTGTGTTACAAACCGCCGCTGTTACTAATTGATTCCTTTAGCAGAGCACTGTCATTCTGTTCTAAGAATATTCTGTAAATAGATATTAGACATTATTGCAAAGATGGCGACTTCCAAAGGTGCAAATACGTACAACCGACAAAACTGGGAAGATTCGGTAAGTCTTTCTGTTTTATGTATCCACTGTATTTTTTAACGTGTTTATTTAATGTCTATTCGGTTAAATCGAGGAGGCTAGTGTCTAGGGGTCGCACAGAACCTTGGTGGGGTGTAAGGACATGTAACGCACTGTTGCAGGTGTTGGTCCAGCTAAACATAGTAAAAAATAAAATTCATTTTGCCTTTTGGGCAGGTGCAGTGATGTTCCCAGGACTGGAGGGCAACAGGACAAAATGTCCTGAATCAAAAAACTAATAGGACATCATGTCCTGACTACAAAAAAACAATAGGACATTCAGATCAAGCGAACCAATCATGGCACCTTACCTTTTTAGATGACTGAGAATATATGAATAAAGGTAAATAAAAACTGAACAGTTCTAAATTTATTTTAATATTTTAAATGCAACAGTGTTCAGTAGGGTTACTTTCACACACACACAGACACATGCTTCAGAATGTCATAAGTGATCTTTCACACACACACACACACACACACACACACACACACACACACACACACACACACACACACACACACACACACGGATTTGCGAAAGTTGCTGCAACCAACGGTGAACGAGTTTGAGGCAACGCCATCCTGACAGATGGTGCAGAACATCAGTTCTTTTTCTTTGCTGTAGCTGAGCCAAGGGAACATAGAAAACCAGCTCTGCACAAACTTTCTGGTCGCCCCTACTTTCGTTTCTTGCGTCTCTTCCTGCGTCTCTTCCTGAGGTTGTAGATCTATTGGCTCACCTTCTGAGGCTTCAGTCTCCGACGGGGCCGAAGGCCCTGCAACTTGACTGTCCGTGTCGTCCTTTTTTTTTTAACAAAGCCACTCAAAAGTGTCTGCCCTTTTCCCACGCAAACCTTTTTCTTCGGCGGCATTTTTGCAAAAATGTGGCGGCGGAAGAAACGTGTCGCTGTCAAAAGTAGCGAGAGTTGTGGCTCTTGTAATATTGTTCGGTCGAGAGTTGCGTCCCTTGTGTTATTGTTCGACCAAGAGTGAAAATTCAAGTTCAGTCACTTCAAGTAGGACTCGATTCTAACTCGTTTTAACGGGGTTTGATACTTCAGTTTGTACAGATTCTTCTTGCAGTGACCTCTCTGGACGTAATACTATCGGACAATGACCGCTGACTTCGCGATCGGATCGGACATTTGACGGGACAGAGGTGTTTGCAATCGGTCATTTTACAACTTAAATCGGTGTATGACCGATGACCGACGCCTCGGAACATCACTGAGGTGGACATTTATTTTCTGAGACAGGACATCCATAACACATTGCAGCCCTGAAAGTGGCGAGTATTTTACTCGCCATGGCGAGTAGAAACATATGTAACTGACGAGTAGAAATGTTCATCTACTCGCCCAAATGCGAATAAAGTTTTCATTGAAAAATCTGTCCCAACCTAAAATCATGTGCCCCAACAAATGATCTTTGGTGTTTCTAACAAAAACACCAGTGCATAGAAGTGAGAATCTTTGTTCATGTCCCACTTTCAAGCACCATTTTGAGACCATGCTTCGATAAACAAATATATTAAAAAATTTCACAAACACAACTTTTTTTGCAAACACGTTTTATTTTATCAGACAAAGTTGTCATGCATCACGTGAAACCATCAACTGAGTCCAAGGCTTTGTGAGAGCAAGTTTAAAGACCAGCAAAGTTAGTCACTCACTGATTGTGTATGTTACCCAGTATCAATCATGGACGTGCACATATATATACTTTGTTCTTTCAGGAGTTTCCCATTCTTTGTCAGACATGCCTGGGGGACAATCCTTACATCAGGATGGTAAGTATTTTTTGTTTTTGAAAAATACATGTAGAGAAGTTTTAAAATTACATGTAGAAGTTAATTTTCTGTGTCATTCATAATTTATGTGTTGAGTACACAGTGAACATTATAGGTATAAGTATAACTTAGTTATAACTTAAAGTTTCTACAAGTATAACTCATATGAAAACACTTCTATTTCAAGTAACAACTAACATGTTATCTGATTTTACTTCATGAATACTGATTTTACTATTTTATTTTAATTTGATATTAAATAGCCATATCTAACAGGAATGTCGTTAGGCGTTGGACATCGGACATAGACCGATTAAGAGGCTCAAATGTCCGATTCACATAACCGCATTGCGGTCAGATGTCCTATTGTTTTGAGCTGAGCGCTGGCATTGTCCGATAAGAACTCAATTCCTTCGGACAGCGCGATATTCGTTAATGTTCCTTTCAAGATACACATTTTCAAAAAGCGACCAAGCACTCTTGCGTACAGGTGCACTGAAGTTGTGCAGTGCGGATCTTGCGTTTGGGTGACACCCGTCTGCAGCACATTAAAGTTAGGAGTATGGGAGACAACTCCAACTGTCCAAGTCTTGCGTCTGCTTTTGCTTTCAGTTCGAGACATTTTGACGAAGCACTCTGAGTTATGCCACCGAAAACTAAAACTAAAGCCTGCCAAAGTTCAACAAAAGCTGAACACGTTTGGCTATTCAACGGCATCCTGTGCTACATTAGGGTCAAAAACGGGGGGGGGGTGGGGGGGGGGGTGACACAGCGAGCGTCATTCTTGAAAATGAAAATATTCTGACGTCCCATTGAAATTTCTGAAAGCGGTCAAATGTCCTATTGATGCTGAAGAGCTAGGACATTTGTCCTATAGGTATGAATTTGAAGCAACATCCCTGTCTAATAATGGTAGGTTGACGGGCGCAGTGGCGTGGTGGTAAGACGTCGGCCTCCTAATCGGGAGGTCGTGAGTTCGTGAGCCTGGTGGATTAAGAGTGGAGATTTTTCCGATCTCCCAGGTCAACTTATGTACAGACCTGCTAGTGTCTTAACCCCCTTCGTGTGTACACGCAAGCACAAGACCAAGTGCGCACGGAAAAGATCCTGTAATCCATGTCAGAGTTCGGTGGGTTATAGAAACACGAAAATACCCAGCATGCTTCCCCCGAAATCGGCGTATGGCTGCCTGAATGGCGGGGTAAAAACGGTCATACACGTAAAAATCCACTCGTGCTGAAAACATGAGTGAACGTGGGAGTCTAAGCCCATGAACGAAGAAGAAGAAGAAGAAGATAATGGTAGGTTGTCGTGCAATGGCAGTTTGATGGATTATAGATTGACATGACTGTAGCTGTATCAGACTTTTTTGTAATCTGTGTATCTTGTTTTTTTCTTGATCTAAAAGACAAAGGAGAAGTACGGCAAGGAGTGCAAAACATGTGCTCGTCCTTTCACTGTCTTCCGCTGGTGCCCAGGTGCCCGCATGCGATTCAAGAAGACAGAAGTGTGTCAGACTTGCAGCAAACTCAGAAACGTTTGTCAAACTTGTCTGCTAGATCTGGAATATGGTAAGAAACTATAACTTTATTTTAAACTGCAGTGCAAAGGATCAGATTATCTTTGATCCAATTAAGAGAGAATGTGTATGTGTGACATTGTCATTGAAAATGACAGACTTTTTGTATTGATTTTTTTTTCTTTTGTAGCAAGTTGAAGTAGTGCTTAATATTAATATCCTTATGTTTTAATTTTTAGTTCTGTTCTCATAGTTTGTTTGTCCTGTTAAATATTAGCCGTTTATTTGAAAAGAAAACGTCCAAAGTGAAAAAGTCATAATGTTTGCAAACATCTTTACTTTTCAGGCTTACCGGTGCAAGTGAGAGACCAAGCTCTCAAGCTTCAAGAAAGCATGCCTAAATCTGACGTCAACAAAGAGTACTACACACAGAATATGGAAAGAGAGGTGAGTGTTATGAACTTCCAAAGTTGCATAGTATTGTTAACAATGTCAACTGTGAAACATGAATCCTTGCTTGTGTGTTCTATTTAAAGCAGTGATTGTAATAAGGCTGTAAACACTAATTACTTCGTACATTAAAACTTCATTAGCTTTTATTCCAGTTCAAAAGTTTGGGCTGCATGTAACGGTTGTATGGATGAGTTTGTGAGACAGAATGTTGAAAGTTCAGTAACGTTTAGCTAGTTTCTTGGTGTTCGATCACAACCAAAAGGAACCAAAACTTACAGCACAATATTAGTATTTTGTAATTAATATTATGGTCTGTACAAAGGAATGTTGTGGTGTAACTGCTATTTCTTTTTATTTTCAGATAGCTAACAGTGACGGGATTTCACCAGTTGGTGCTTTGGCTGGTAAAGCCCAGGCCCCAAGTGACATGCTGTTGAAGCTAGCCCGCACCACTCCCTACTACAAACGCAATCGCCCTCACATCTGTTCCTTCTGGGTCAAAGGGGAGTGCAAGCGTGGAGAAGAGTGTCCGTACAGGTGGGTCTTGTGAGACAGAAAATACCAGCAGATTTGGGGGGGCAATTATTGTTAAGTTTTACAATTCATTATGTATATTGAACCTGTGACTAGTTTTAAAGGAAGTTGACGCAAAAAATCATGAAGAGACTTCATCTGAACGGCAGGTATGCCGTGAATAAAAGAAAAACAAGTTTGCAGGATTCAGCAGACAAAATTAATTTTAAGTGTTTATGAATAAAAGATGTGAAGAATGGTGAGCTCTTGGGAAAGATTAAATGTACAAATAAGCACAAAAAAGAAGAGGGGTCGAAATGGACTTAAGGTGTCCATCTGTCACACCCAGATATTGTCTTCTTTCTGCCGTAGGTGTCTGTTGGATATAAACTGCTCTCCACCAAGGGTAAGAAATAATTTTTTAAATAAATAACATTTCTCAACCCTAACCATGTAGTAAAGAGTGTGTGGAAAAGGGCATTTGAAAAGAAAGGAACAACATTTAACTGTGACAACTGATAACCTGGCTGTCTTCCTCTGCAGACACGAAAAGCCCACCGACCCTGACGACCCTCTGGCTGACCAGAACATCAAGGACCGATTCTACGGGATCAACGACCCTGTGGCAGAGAAACTGCTGGGTCGCTACAACTCCATGCCCAAGCTTGAGACACCTGAAGACAAGAGTGTCACCACGCTCTATGTGGGAAACCTGGGGGACAAGGTTGGAGAGAAGGAACTCAGGTAAGATTCCTGCTTCGCTTGCCGGAACAAGAACTGCCACATGCAAGTGAAACAGAGCAACAGAAACTCTACATGTGCACACAGGCATACCCACACAATGCACAGAAAATGTCCTTGTTTGTTTTCAGTTTCAGTAATCATGCGGTTACATGTCCTCACAGTCACACAGATGAGGTTTGGGCAAATAATGAACATTATTTCAGGTTTTAAAGTGGAAGATGAGGCTGGGGACCCGGCGCTGTCTCCGCCTGGCGATCCGCGGGATGAGCACCATACCGTCGAATATCCGTTTGTATGGCCATGTTGGGTTTGATGCGTGCATGCCTGGTTTTCTCCTGTAGATGGGTGTCGGCACAGAAGGTCTGCCCGCTGTCCTCAGCCAACATGCTCCGTCTTCATGGCAGCTCAAATTTTTTATCGAGGTTCTCTCCTCTAGATCCGCCGTGTTTCGCCTAGGGGCTTTCGCTGCCTAGTTGATAGGGTCACCTCGTAGAGGATGTGGTCATAGACCACGCACGGTCGGTCTTGGGATAGGGAAACGTTATGCTAGTCCGGAGGGATTACGCCACAATGGCCACCTCGCGAAGACCCAGGGTCCTAGACTAGGGAGGTCCAAGGGGGAGCACCGGGAGGGCTACCCCTCTACCCGCACCTCCAACACAATCCCTTCCCCTGGTAGCTTCATCCCCAAGGAGGAAACAAAGCTACCTGCAACACCCCAAAAGTGGAAGATGACCTTCATTTGTTTATTAAACCATTTTATATATCCTTCCTTTCAAAATGATGGCTGCATGCTCTTTTAGATCATCAAGTCTTTTCTCTCAGAAAAACAAATTGGCATTGTTTCTCCTGTCTAGATACATTTGTCAACTTTATGTTTCCTTCATATTTCTCAGGGACCACTTTTACCAGTTTGGCGAAATTCGCTCAGTGAACGTGGTGAGCAAGCAGCAGTGTGCATTCGTTCAGTTCACCATCCGGGCCTCAGCAGAGGCGGCGTCAGAGAAGTCATTCAACAAGCTGATTATCAACGGGCGTCGCCTGAACATCAAGTGGGGACGCTCACAGGGACAGCAGTTGGCGCCTCGCCCCCAGACTTCAGAGAGTGACGTGCCTCTGGAACCTGTGCCTGGTCTACCTGGTGGTGAGCTATTCGTGCATGTCTTTATTTTTGTGTGTGGGTTTGTTTGTTACCTGTTTGCCAAGACTGATGTAACCTCACAGAGATGTCTTTACGTTTGTCCACCAATTTGTAGTTAGATAGTTTTTTTGTTTGTGATTTTATGAATAATACGTTGCTGCCCTACATGCCGACCGGCATAATCGGCAGTAAGTAAGTAAGTTGTTAATGATAAAGAAAAGATGCAGGGACCAGATTCAGTGTGCCTCACTGCTTTCAGTAGAGGGATGAGTCAGGAATAGAGGATAGTAAGCAAGATGTTTCTGTGTTGTGTTTCACTGGAAAAAGTGGCTTTTGTACAAATGTATATCTTGCTCATGTGAACTGTAAAAGAAGAAAAAATTATGTTTGTCTTATGTATGAAACTCTTGCTTATTAGTGAGTTTTGTTTTTATTTCTTCCAGCTCTGCCCATGCCACCAGAGGAGTTGTCCAACAATTACTTTAACCTGGGTGGAGGCCCTCCACCCAACATGCCTCCAATGCCTCCGAGAGGCATGCCCCCACGTGGACCTCCTCCCATGGGCCCACCTCCACCCTTTGGGATGCCACCCAGGGGCCCTCCCCCACCAGGTGTGTATTGTTCTGTGTTTTGACTTTTCCTGAAAAGCATGAAGATTTTTCTCTTGTAACCTGGTTTTCTTCAGAAGATTTTAAAAGATGCAAGGCTGCATCATGTTTTGTTTGTTTGTTTGATTTGAGAGGAACCCCCCCGCACACAATTTTATGTTGGTGCCCTGCCGTGCATATGCACATTTATATGGCGCATCTGTGATGAGTGCTTAAAGATGTCTGACTTGAGCCTTTTCTCTAACACAACAACCTAGCTTCCTTCCCTTTTTGTTGTTGAGAAATGTATCTTCTCTGCTACTTTGTTGACTTTTTTTCCGGAGCAGTCTAGTGTTCACAAATCACGTGTAGTAGCAATGCTAGTAAAAAGTAAACAGCCAACTCCTTGACAAAGTATGACACTTCTGTGTTTGTTACGGTGACAGAACTTGCTGTCTCCTGTAAGAGGTGTGAACTGGAGCATTCACAGAAGTCTTAGATTGCTGGTGTTGGTCTTTTCTCTAATTTTGACTTTACAATGTACTTTTAGCTTTGCATTTTACTGTATTTATTGAAATCTTTATCTTAAGATGATACCAATGGAAATGTTAATATAAAACCTGTTACTTCAAAACAAAAATAACACACAACAGCATTCAGTTTTGGTAAGTTCTTTTTTAAATTGTTGTCAGCCTGGCGCTGTCTTCATCAGGATGGTAAGGATTAGAATGATGGCACATGATTTACAGTGTACTTCTTTGTCTTTCAGGAATGCGACTGCCTCCCCCTCCGCCAGGCGTGATGCCCATGCGTCCACCCCCAGGTATGCCCCCTCGTCACGGCGGTCCAGGCATGATGCACTACCCCTCGCAGGACCCCACACGCATGGGGGCTGTACCAGGGGGGTCCAAAAACTGAAGCCGGTGATGCCGACTTGATAGTGGAATACCTGTGTGTCGCAACTCCTGTTGCTGGTTTCTCGTTCAGTAATAGGAACAAGACTCTTAAAAGTTGATTTATGTATGTTTGAATAGAAAATTGTCAAGTTCATGCTATTCTGTGTATATTACTGTATGACATATTTGTTTGATTTTGCTGATGAGAAATGAGTTAAGAGAATGAACAGGGTGAAATGAAGTTAACATTTTGTACTGAATTAGGTCTTGTCAGCTACCCGCTATTTTTCTTTAATGTAGACCCAGAAAGCATTGTTTTAAATTTGTATGTTTCTTTGTGTTGTGCGAGTGAAAGAGATTGTATGTGAAGCTGTGCAGATGCTGCTATTGTGTAAAAGTGTCGAGTTACTTTCATTCCGTGCATTGCATAAAATAAATAGAAGATAGGGGCTGTGGATATGACCACTTTCAAAGACATGAATGAGAAATGTAAGTTGAGATTTAACGGGACATTTTGTGTACTTGAGATGCTGTGTGCAAATGCCAGTTTATATAACTGTTCTACCCCCCGCGGGTTTGGGGGAAGAATTTACCCGATGCTCCACAGCATGTCGTAAGAGGCGACTAACGGATTCTGTTTCTCCTTTTACCCTTGTTAAGTGTTTCTTGTATAGAATATAGTCAATGTTTGTAAAGATTTTAGTCAAGCAGTATGTAAGAAATGTTAAGTCCTTTGTACTGGAAACTTGCATTCTCCCAGTAAGGTCATATATTGTACTACGTTGCAAGCCCCTGGAGCAATTTTTTGATTAGTGCTTTTGTGAACAAGAAACAATTGACAAGTGGCTCTATCCCCTCTCCCCGTCGCGATATAACCTTGAACGGTTGAAAACGACGTTAAACACCAAATAAAGAAAGAAAGAAAGATATAACTGTTCTACCATTATAGATATCGAATCGTATCAGGAATTAAACTCTTACATGTCAGTTTGTGTCTGTGTTCTTTTTTTGCTGCAAAAGTTGTACGTCTATATTTGTGCAAATACAGTGCATACTAACCTCCTCCTTTACATCACTGAACCAATGTTCTGTGCAACTCATGTTCACACTCACAGACCATGATACCTTGTATTACTGTATTGTGCTGGTCACTATCTCAGGGGTGGGACTTTTCCGCGGATTTCCGCGGACACAACTTATGTATTCCGCTGGAGTAATCTATGTTTCCGTGTCCCATTTCATCACAGTATCTATAACTTGTTGACTGAATGATATGGAGAGAAGTGAAGATGGAACAGAACACTGGAGGCTTGCGAGTTAAATTGTGCTGACTGAAAACTCCTGAAAACAAAAAGTTATTTTGAGCTTCAATGCATTGGGGCGTCACTTGGATCATACTATTGCCAGTAATGGAGTAAGTATGCACCATTACAATGTTACCATTGTTGTGTGAAAGTGTGTTTTTTGTTTGGTTGGGTGTGTTTTTGTGTTTGTTTTTTTTGTGGGGGGGAGTGAGGAGAATGTCTTATTTACCTGATCCAAACGAGTTGAATTTTAGTCTCAGAATGCACCAGATTGCACAGATTTTAATGTACCATTTAAAAAAATTTCGGGGGAGCCCCCGAACCCCCCGAGAGAAAAGGGATTTCCTCTTTTTTCATCACAAGAGAGTCCCCCCCCCTGCTATCTAAGAATGTGTATTCGTTGTCCAGCACATACTGATCAAGCCTGTGAAGTTTACATTGAAAACTGTTGGCTCACCATCTCAGATCTGGCTAGTCTTTTCCACATTAATAAGAATAAGATCATCCTTCCACTTGGGACACAACCAAAAACCAATGCCCTCGCTGCATGCTGATAGGTTGGAATTAAAAACTAGTGGCTTTTAGTTTTACGAAATCAATTTCATGAAAATTCTCACTGTGCAAAAAGCACCCAGGCTTATAGTTTTTGGTATGTGACCCGGTCCCACATAATACCCGGCCAGGTCTGAGATGGCAAGCCGAACTTTACACCGGATAAGGGGTGTGCCTTTTTAAAGCCCCAAAGCTGCAGACAACCCTAAGACAAAGAAGAGAAGTGTTCAATACTGCTTCCAAGACAAGGCCGCCATGCGTGGTGTCCTAGGAGTAAAATAAGAATTCCCCACACTGGGAGGGGTCAGCTGAGCATCCCCACATTGACTGTAAATGGTAAAAATGTTTTATTTTTTGGGGGGTGGTGGTGGTGGGGTTCAACTGTTCATACCTAATTCTGACGATTACCTGTACAGTCCCCCGCGAAAGAAACGCAACTCATTCGCGCCCGCGGTTGCGAGTGATTTTTCGTCATTTTCAAATTGTCGTCAAATATGAACCAGATAAGATAAATCAAAAAGAAAAACAGATTTGTAGAGGATAATTTACTGGCTGTACGACAAGTGCATAGTATTTAATTGTTTTTATCGTTTACTTGTTCATAAGTTGTGTTAAACAGGGTAGGGGTCAAGCGAATCGTGATTGCAGGCAAACGTGTCTTCAACATGCTGAGAAAATCGTAAAAATGCAAACAAAAATACAAAAAAATAACATTTGTGGAGGAAATTCATTTCTCAACAGCACCATTTAATTAGAATTATTCGCCAAAGCGTTTAAGACTAAAATAAATGAGCAAAGATCACTTAGACGGTGTTGTTTGGCAAAAGCTTATTCGCACGGAATCGACGTGATGATTTTTTTTTTAAACAGGTGTTATTTGTGGCCAAGTGTCTGATCTACACGATCAAACTATAACAAGAAACAAAAAAGTGCGTGTTTTTTTTTTTTCTTTTTTACATCGATCGATTGGCGATAGTGATTCGTATGAAAATATTATGAAACCAAACGCATACGTCCCCCCTCCCTCAACACATATTTACACACACATGCACACAAATACACACACGCATATGCATTCACACACACAGACACGCACATCCATACATACACATAAACAATAAGTCGCATAAGGCGAAATTACAACATTTAGTCAAGCTGTGGAACTCACAGAATGAAACTGAACGTAGTCCGCCGCGAGTGCAAAACGCAGTGAAAGTGACGAGCCTGTTTGGCGCGGCAGCGGTTGCGCTGTGCTTCATAGCACGCTTTACTGTACCTCTCTTCGTTTTAACTTTCTGAGCGTGTTTTTAATCCAAACATATCATATCTATATGTTTTTGGAATCAGGAACCGACAAGGATAAGATGAAATAGTTTTTAAATCGATTTCGGAAATTTAATTTTGATCATAATTTTTATATTTGTAATTTTCAGAGATTGTTTTTAATCCAAAAACAGACGAACGCGCACGAAGAATTTCGCGTAGATCTGGACCGAAATTGGAAAGTGGTGACCGTGACGGGATGTGACGTCACCACTTCAACAAACTCGCGAAGATCGGAACTCACGAACTTTTGACGAAGGCAAACCTGGATGTCTCTAGTAATACAAGCAAGTCAGTAGCACAAAATATGAGAAACGAAGGGATGTAAGCGCTATTAATGCATACACGTGCGACATGCATGTAAAGTCTTTTGTTCATTCAAAAGCGTGTTATTCTCACAGGTGCCAAGAAAATTGCTTCCACATAATCTCACTTACTCTTGTTGCACATGTCAAATAGCAGAGCAATTACGTCCCTTTGTTTCTCAGATATTAAAATAGCGCTCTGCTTCATTTCATTAAAATTCTTGCTATCACAAAAGATATTAACATATTTTGTGGAGTAGCTAGATGAAAAACAATCATCGATGAATAAAAATTAACAAGCAGCAAGACTGCAAGTTTTCTGCTCCACTTTGCCAAACGTGTGTGCACAGTGAATATTTGTTTATGAACTGTTGGTGTTAGTCCTGAATGATGGCACCCATGTAAATGAGGCTTGATGCCGGGCTGCTTTGCAAACACAGCATTCAGAAGCTGTGGGTCAGCAAAGGTGTTGAATCTTGTTAGTGAGATGGCGCGCAATGATGTCCTGTAGCACTGGCAGCTGCCTGCACTCGCTCTTTGACGCTGGTCAAACTTCTGGTCGTAGGTGAAGTCCACCTCACAGAATATGATGATGGTAATGGTGAGGGAGTAGTTCAACTTCTGCTTGAACTATGTGGCCAGGCCCAGCTCCCTGACTTTGAAGTGGTCATAATCTTATGCAGGATACCAACCTGGGATAGAGAAGGAAAAATGGTTCTTAGTCAATGGCTGGGATTACAAACTAAATCACACACGGTCCTTAGTCAATGGCTGGGATTACAAACTAAATCACACACACACACACTAACACCAACACACACTAACAGACACATACACTGACACAAATATACACTTACAAACACACATCTTTCTTTCTTTCTTTATTTGGTGTTTAACGTCGTTTTCAACCACGGAGGTTATATCGCGACGGGGAAAGGGGGGGAGATGGGATAGAGCCACTTGTCAATTGTTTCTTGTTCACAAAAGCACTAATCAAAAAATTGCTTCAGGGGCTTGCAACGTAGTACAACAAACACACATTCACACACATTAGCAGTAACAAACACATACAATACATGTACTAAGAAACACACCAATGTATACACACACAGACACACACACACACACAGGCACACACACACACAGGCACACAAGCGCACACACACACACACACACAGGCGCAAGTCCACATATGCAAAATCAAAAGTCTCAGCCCAATTTGTAACAACAGAGAAAGAAACAGAGAGAAAGAGAGAGAGAGAGATTGTGTGTGTTGCAAGCATTACACAACTGATATTGAAATTAAGCACCACAGAAAACAAGAAGAGCAAACGCTCGATCGAGTCACTTTCGCAGTTCTGAATATTATATGAGGCATCAGATGGACAGGAAGAAATTGCTATTCACAACACAATGCATTCCTGAAGAATGAGATTGCATGGATCGAGCAACAAAATATTTACCTTGGCATTAAAAATACTCTCATTAATCTCACATAAACAAACCCCATTAATAACTTAATTCACATAAACTAGCATCATTAATTTTTTTTCGAAGCAATCATATTAACAGTAGACACACTAACATTTGTTACTCTTAGAGCTGTGTCACTTTTATAGTTTACGAGAAAAGCCCAACGTTAAGTTGTGTGTTGACGAACAGGAAAGGCTAGTTATCTCCCCTGTGTTTCCGATAACGTTTGTAAAAAGCTACAGATGTAAATAATTTGATGTAAAGAATAATCCTATAAAGTTTGAATCAAATCCGATGAATAGTTTCAGAGATATGATATTTCAATTTTTTTCCTTCAAGACATACCTGTGACCTTGAAAAAGGTCAAAGGTCACCAAAGCAGACGTCAAAGTGTAGAGGTCACTGGGAGTCACGTTCACATAAAATTTGAGCCCGGTCACTTTTATAGTTTCCGAGAAAAGCCCAACGTTAAGTTGTGTGTTGCCGAACAGAAAAGGCTAGTTATCTCCCTTGTTTTTCTGATAACGTTCGTAAAAGGCTACAGATGTAAAAACTTTGATCTAAAGAATAATCCTACAAAGTTTCAATCACATCCGATGAACTTTGTCAAAGATATAAAATGTCTAATTTTTCCTTTGACGCTGACCTGTGACCTTGAAAAAGGTCAAAGGTCAACGAAACCATCGTTAAAGTGTAGAGGTCATTGGAGGTCACGACTAAACACAAAATATGAGCCCGATCGCTTTGATAGTTTCCGAGAAAAGTCCAACGTTAAGGTGGTGTCTACGGACGGACGGACGGCCGGACAGACTAACACTGACCGATTACATAGAGTCACTTTTTCTCAAGTGACTCAAAAAAGACGACACTGATTTAAACAATTCACTTACTGGTCAACAGTGTGAACTTTCAGCACAGACAACGGAAACTTCGATGTTTTTTCCCTCTTCCGATTGAATAATTTTGGTACAATCATCTGTCATCAATGAACTCATCAGTCTTCCCACCAGTCCAGACACCTCCCCACCAATTGCAGACTTGCTTGTTATCTGAGCGAATAAAAATCAATATAAATACATGTGCACAGGAATGAGAACAAGGATTCTCAGTTATCACAAAAACAAACAAGCACAGAATGACAACATGTTTTCCTAAATGTTATTAAAAACAGAAAAGTTCATCATACCAGTCCATCACTGAAACAGAAACGGTTGATATTGAATTTATGAGTGTGTGTGTGTGTGTGTGTGTGTGTGTGTGTGTGTGTGTGTGTGTGTGTGTGTGTGTGTGTGTGTGGGGGGGGGTCTGTTACAAGCAATAAACAACTGACAACAATAATTATACATGTACCAAATTGTACTCACTGTTTTCAAAGCTGATAATTGTAAACCTTGATGGGTTGTCCCCTTCCAACTGCATGCTTTGGTACAGCCATCCTTCAGACTGTGGCCCCCTCCCATTGCCACCCCCATCTCCGATTGTAGACAGGATTTTTTCATCTGAAAGAAATAATGTCCAATTAATACGAATTTGCACAAAGGACTGGAAACAGAATTGTAAGTAATTCTGATTTAACCAACAAATGTACAAAAGCACAATGATAGATTATTTTCCCTAATATGTTCCAACTGACAGTTGAGTAATTACAGGTCACCAGAAAGGTCCACCACTGAAACAGGAACAGTTCAAATTGGAGTTTGTGTGTGTGTGTGTGTGTGTATATGTGGAAAGGGGTGGGGTGGGGTGGGGGATGCGTGTGTACATGTGTGTGTGTGTGTATATGTGGAAAGGGGTGGGGTGGGGTGGGGGATGCGTGTGTACATGTGACTGTATGTTTTGCAAGCATTACACAACTGATTATAATAATTATACAACAAATTGTTCTGTCAGTTACATTGAAAACTCATTTAAAAAAAACACTTACTGTTTTCCAATGCAAACCTTCAGCTTGTTGAAGAATGGAAACTGGTTTTGCTTTTTACCATCCAAATGCGATGAACGGCCATGCCATCAATCGGCTCACTTTTTTTTTGACCAGTTAAGGCACCTCCCCACCAAATGCAGACAGTTTTTTTTGTGGTATAACTATAAATCTGAAAGAATAAAAGCTATTTATTATGCACAACAGAATCATAAAAGGAATAGATTCTTAGTTCAAATCACCATTTCAGGCAACAACAACAATAAAGAAAAACAGCAAACACCTAAACACACACACACACGGTGACACACACACAGTGACACACACACACACACACAAACACACACACACATAAGAAACAAACACACTTTTTAGTCTTATATTCCAAGAAAAATACATAATAAAAAAGAAAAAGTCTCAATAATTAGCAAATCTATATCTTCCAAGTTCACTGAGGCAATACTCACTCAAAGTTTGTAAAACTCTTGAAACCAGTCCAGTAATTATGTCTTGCGCCTTCGGTCTTAGTATTGGACTGTCCAGTCTGGTTCGTTTCTGTTGGTGTATCACATAGTGCTCTTGCAACTGCCAGTTTTCAATCTTCCCAACGCATTTGTTGACAACGTGCCGTTACGTCCAAGTTCGATAACTAGGAACGAAAATTCTGAGTGACCTCCCTTGATCGCCAAGGGACAGTACTCTCAGTCTCAACCTTTCACAGTGGAATCGAAATTAAAAAAAGTTTCTGTAACAGTTTTTAAAACGCTAGCAACTTCAAAGCCAGTGTGACTGCTGACACATGTATAAGATAACATGCTACACTTCAGCATATATCAGGACTAATAGTAATACAGATCTTGTGACGCTGAGGCGAATGGCAAATGGAACTTTCAGCAGGAAGAAATTCAGGTAATGTTGAACTGTGCTGTTGTAAATTCATAGTTCACGATCCGTTGGCATTGTGATTGTTGACTTATTTTTCATACGAGTCACAAATATCAAAGCAATATCATGCATAACGATTGGAAAGGTGGATTTCTCTCTCTTTCTTTCCTGCCTTCTGTCTCTTTCTCAGTTTCAGTCTCTCTCTCTGTCTTTGTCTGTCTGTTACTCTCTCTCTCTCAATCTGAGACTTTCTCTCTCTCTCAATCTGATACTTTCCACACATGTGCACGCAGGGCACTTACTGTTCAATCTTACAGCTTCAGGTCAAATGCATAACTGTACAGTAAATAAGAGATCTCAGGAGAGGCATGGGGAGTTATTTTCGAAAATGATCTATTCAAAGACACTTAAAAATAAAAGTTAAATTTTTAAAACAAGGTTTGATTGACAACTGCTCTCTCCCCTCCCCCCACTCTATTCCCACTCTCTATCTCTCTGTCTTCATTAACAAGTAAAGATTTGAGTGTGTTTAGACTATTGTAATTAATGCAATTCACACATCAATGCTTTCAATTTTCATTGCAGGGTGGGAGGAATTACCATGAGGATGGAACAGAAAGCATTCACAGGGATGTAAACTACAAGGTACAACCCCGACATTCTGGCTGTTGAGGCCAAGTAAGTGTGTGTCACTGTGTGTGTGTGTGTGTGTGTGTGTGTGTGTTTGCAGGTAAAATCCTTGTTTAACGCTAAGATGAATCAGAATGTTCCAGCAGTCATATTATTATATTTATAACAGAAAATCATATTTGAGAGAAGGCAGTGTTATTGTCAGGCCTCAGCCTAGGGTCATTGATACATGCTGATATTATATGACGCATTGTTCTAATCCTTGGCTGGTCGGCCATCACATCATTTCGGCATGTTGGAGGTCTTCCGACAGAACAATTTGTTGTAGCTGGGACATCTTTACCTATGCATATTTTTAGTCAAGGTCCAACTGACATTCTATTGTCTTAGTCTGGGGAAAATTTTGTTGGAAGGTGTTCTGTGTGAGTGTGTGTGGGTGGGGTGGGGGTGTAGGTGGACGGGTTGGTAGGGCTGTTATCCGTGCCAGGCAGCATTGACATAGAGCATTTCATTCAAACACACAATGATGCTATCAAAGTTAGCAAATTCACAGAAGTAAATTCAACAATATTGGCATAATGCAAAGACAATTTAAACCTTATTTACCTTCAGTTCTATGTTCAGCAAAGAACAGCAAAGAACACCAACAAAGAAGACATAATTATAGTGTTTACACTGAAGTTCTGAAATAACACTGAATTCTTTGTTTTAAGATTGTTGCATTCTTTGTCTTTGCAGGTGTCATAGCATGTGGAGCAGATCTTCAAAGTCGCCTATTGCAGACATGTCATCGTCTGCACTGGTTGTATCAACAACTTTTTCCATGGCTACTGCTGCAGATTTTACAAATATATCGTCTGCTGCAAATTCAACAACTTCTTTGTCTGCTGGTGCTGCAAACTTAACAACTTCTGTGTCTGCTCCTGTTTAAAATTCAACAATTCTTGTTGTCTGGAGCTGCTGCAAAGTGAATGACTTCTTTGTTTGCTGCTGCAGATTTAACAAGTATATCGTCTGCTGCAAATTCAAGAACTTTTTTTGTCTGCCGCTGCTCCTGCTGCAAACTTAACAACTTCTGTGTCTGCTCCTGCTTAAAACTCAACAATTCTTGTTGTCTGGAGCTGCTGCAAAGTGAATGACTTCTTTGTGTGCTGCTGCAGATTTAACAAATATATCGTCTGCTGTAAATTCAACAACTTCTTTGTCTGCTGCAGATACTACACATTCAACAACTTCTGTGTCTGCTCCTGCTTCAAATTCAACAATTCTTTTTATCTGCTGCTGCAAAGTGAGCGACTTCTTCCTCTGCTGGTGGTGTTGCAAATAACCTCATATTTCCTTGTCTCTTCTGGCATCATTTCAGATGTATAATATATATCTGCAAAGACTTTTTTAAACCCAAAAGATGGAATAGAATTGGTAAATTTCTAGGTACAGAACCTAAAAGTGTGATATATCCAAACTCACTTCTAGAAACTTTAGAACTGATTCAACTTTTGACATTTTCATCATGGTTGTGTATTTTTTATTTTTTATATTGTGGAAATATCAGGGAATGATGAATAAATGTTTAGAACATATTCTCAAAACATGTTTCTAATGGTTTTATTTATTTGTCTTTTGTTTTGTTTTATGTTAGCATGTACACTGTTTGGCTCAAAATATGAGACCTGGCCAGTACCATCCTTCCAATGAGACAGAGATCAAAAATCAACAGCCTGCATGCTCTCCGGATTAAGTAATACAACAAGATAAAATAGCGTTAGCTGCAAAGTTAACCATTCTCACCAAAAACCTTTTTCAAACTTTGATTTGTTGGTGTTTGCTTGTCTTTTTTTAACACGGTTTTAGCTACATATATAACAAACACTACAACAACAGCAGACAGAAAAGATTATGGGAAATGCATCTTCAAATAAGAAAAAAAAATTACAAAGCAAAAAAAAAATTTAAATACAATTATTTTCCTTATGATTTGTTTGATTATGTTTTTGGGGGTTCTTTTTAATGTTAGCACTCAACGTGAAAAATACATTCAAACAGCAGTTGTATTATACTTTTATTTTGGTCAAATTGACATTAGCGGTAAACGTTAAATTAACGTTAATTTAACGTTATATTATGGTTTTATTTTGGTTAAATTAACGTTTAATGTTAACGTTAATTTAACGTTTATCTTGATGAGTAAACTAACCTAAATCTAACGTTAATTTAAGGTTCGCCATAAAACGTGAAAGAAACGTAGCCATAAAGCATAAAACTAACGTTAATTTAACGTTACATTATGTTTTTTTTTAATTTTTTTTTTTTTAACAAATACATTTTTTTGAAAGGTTTGTTTTTGATATATATGTCAATTAAAAAAAAATTATATTTAAAAAAAAAAAAAATTTTTGACATTTAAAAAAAAAAAGTTTCTTGTTCAAGTTGTTGCCACCACAACAATAACTTTTTTTTTTTTTTTTTTTTTTTTGATTTTGCTTTGATTTTGAACGGTTATGTGTCAACGTTTATTTAACGTTTTTTTTAACGTTTCAGTGCAAACCGTTTTTTAATTGTTTTCGGGCAAACGTTAAATTAACGTTTGAAATTGGTTTGATTTTGAACGGTTATGTGTCAACGTTTATTTAACGTTTTTTTAACGTTTCAGTGCAAACCGTTTTTTAATTGTTTTCGACCAAACGTTAAATTAACGTTTAAATATGGTTTGATATTGAACGGTTATGTGCTAACGTTTATTTAACGTTATTTTAACGTTTCAATGCAAACCGTTTTATATTGGTTTTCAGGCAAACGTTAAATTAACGTTAAAAAATGGTTTGATATTGAACGGTTATGTGTCAACGTTTATTTAACGTTATTTTAACGTTTCAATGCAAACCGTTTTATATTGGTTTTCAGGCAAACGTTAAATTAACGTTTAAAAAAGGTTTGCCATGAAAACGGTTTGCTTGTTAACGTTAATTTAACGTTAATTTAACGTTTGCTTTATAACCGTTTTTCTGCTAACGTTAATTTAACGTTGATTTAACGTTTAATGCTAACCGTAAACCAAAATCTAACCATGCAAACGTTAAATTAACGTTAAATTAACGTTAGCATGCTATCAGGGTAGGGCGCTTTTGACAGTGATTCGTGAAGGCCGCTTCACTGGTCCATATTAGGCGCCAAGGCTCCTAATACGGACCCTTTGTGTTTTTTTTCTGTATTTAGTTTTTTGTCTATCAAAGCTATTTCACTATAATTAGGCCTAACGGTTAACCTAAGAGAGAAGGACTACCAAACACAAAAAGAAACTTCTTCGCAAGAAAACAAGCTAGTTATCAGCATGAAACAAAAAGTGGTCCATATTAGGGGCCCTTCCCCTACATGCTTTAGTTTGATAGTGCAAGGTAGTGCAAGGCCGCGTGCGGTCGCGTAGTATTTAGTCAGACCATAAACAATGGTGTAAAAGATGGGAGCGAAAATTTGCCGAAATCTCTAAAAATCTAAAATTGTATATCTACTTTAAATATTAGTCATTCTACAATTCCAGAATATATTTTGGCTTATGTACGTTTTTGAAACCATACAGTTATCTTAATTTACTATAATATGTTCATATTTTTTTCAGTTCTCGTCCACTATAAGTTTGTCTTTATACCAGAGTTTCTACAAATAGTAATTATTAAATGAGATCGTAGAACGTTATTACAAGCATTTGAGGATACAGAAGTGCAGATTTGTTTCATTTTTCCAGTGGACAGAGATAACTTCAACTGTGTGTTACAAACCGCCGCTGTTACTAATTGATTCCTTTAGCAGAGCACTGTCATTCTGTTCTAAGAATATTCTGTAAATAGATATTAGACATTATTGCAAAGATGGCGACTTCCAAAGGTGCAAATACGTACAACCGACAAAACTGGGAAGATTCGGTAAGTCTTTCTGTTTTATGTATCCACTGTATTTTTTAACGTGTTTATTTAATGTCTATTCGGTTAAATCGAGGAGGCTAGTGTCTAGGGGTCGCACAGAACCTTGGTGGGGTGTAAGGACATGTAACGCACTGTTGCAGGTGTTGGTCCAGCTAAACATAGTAAAAAATCAAATTCATTTTGCCTTTTGGGCAGGTGCAGTGATGTTCCCAGGACTGGAGGGCAACAGGACAAAATGTCCTGAATCAAAAAACTAATAGGACATCATGTCCTGACTACAAAAAAACAATAGGACATTCAGATCAAGCGAGCCAATCATGGCACCTTACCTTTTTAGATGACTGAGAATATATGAATAAAGGTAAATAAAAACTGAACAGTTCTAAATTTATTTTAATATTTTAAATGCAACAGTGTTCAGTATGGTTACTTTCACACACACACAGACACATGCTTCAGAATGTCATAAGTGATCTTTCACACACACTGACACACACACACACACACACACACACACACACACACACACACACACACACACACACACACACGGATTTGCGAAAGTTGCTGCAACCAACGGTGAACGAGTTTGAGGCAACGCCATCCTGACAGATGGTGCAGAACATCAGTTCTTTTTCTTTGCTGTAGCTGAGCCAAGGGAACATAGAAAACCAGCTCTGCACAAACTTTCTGGTCGCCCCTACTTTCGTTTCTTGCGTCTCTTCCTGCGTCTCTTCCTGAGGTTGTAGATCTATTGGCTCACCTTCTGAGGCTTCAGTCTCCGACGGGGCCGAAGGCCCTGCAACTTGACTGTCCGTGTCGTCCTTTTTTTTTTAACAAAGCCACTCAAAAGTGTCTGCCCTTTTCCCACGCAAACCTTTTTCTTCGGCGGCATTTTTGCAGAAATGTGGCGGCGGAAGAAACGTGTCGCTGTCAAAAATAGCGAGAGTTGTGGCTCTTGTAATATTGTTCGGTCGAGAGTTGCGTCCCTTGTGTTATTGTTCGACCAAGAGTGAAAATTCAAGTTCAGTCACTTCAAGTAGGACTCGATTCTAACTCGTTTTAACGGGGTTTGATACTTCAGTTTGTACAGATTCTTCTTGCAGTGACCTCTCTGGACGTAATACTATCGGACAATGACCGCTGACTTCGCGATCGGATCGGACATTTGACGGGACAGAGGTGTTTGCAATCGGTCATTTTACAACTTAAATCGGTGTATGACCGATGACCGACGCCTCGGAACATCACTGAGGTGGACATTTATTTTCTGAGACAGGACATCCATAACACATTGCAGCCCTGAAAGTGGCGAGTATTTTACTCGCCATGGCGAGTAGAAACATATGTAACTGACGAGTAGAAATGTTCATCTACTCGCCCAAATGCGAATAAAGTTTTCATTGGAAAAATGTGTCCCAACCTAAAATCATGTGCCCCAACAAATGATCTTTGGTGTTTCTAACAAAAATACAAGTGCATAGAAGCGAGAAGCTTTGTTCATGTCCCACTTTCAAGCACCATTTTGAGACCATGCTTCGATAAACAAATATATTAAAAAATTTCACAAACACAACTTTTTTTGCAAACACGTTTTATTTCATCAGACAAAGTTGTCATGCATCACGTGAAACTATCAACTGAGTCCAAGGCTTTGTGAGAGCAAGTTTAAAGACCAGCAAAGTTAGTCACTCACTGATTGTGTATACATGTTACCCAGTATCAATCATGGACGTGCACATATATACTTTGTTCTTTCAGGAGTTTCCCATTCTTTGTCAGACATGCCTGGGGGACAATCCTTACATCAGGATGGTAAGTATTTTTTGTTTTTAAAAAATACATGTAGAGAAGTTTTAAAATTACATGTAGAAGTTAATTTTCTGTGTCATTCATAATTTATGTGTTGAGTACACAGTGAACATTATAGGTATAAGTATAACTTAGTTATAACTTAAAGTTTCTACAAGTATAACTCATATGAAAACACTTCTATTTCAAGTAACAACTAACATGTTATCTGATTTTACTTCATGAATACTGATTTTACTATTTTATTTTAATTTGATATTAAATAGCCATATCTAACAGGAATGTCGTTAGGCGTCGGACATCTGACATAGACCAATTAAGAGGCTCAAATGTCCGATTCACATAGCCGCATGGCGGTCAGATGTCCTATTGTTTTGAGCTGAGCGCTGGCATTGTCCGATAAGAACTCAATTCCTTCGGACAGCGCGATATTCGTTAATGTTCCTTTCAAGATACACATTTTCAAAAAGCGACCAAGCACTCTCGCGTACAGGTGCACTGAAGTTGTGCAGTGCGGATCTTGCGTTTGGGTGACACCCGTCTGCAGCACATTAAAGTTAGGAGTATGGGAGACAACTCCAACTGACTAAGTCTTGTGTCTGCTTTTCCTTTCAGTTCGAGACATTTTGACGAAGCGCACTGAGTTATGCCACCGAAAACTAAAACTAAAGCCTGCCAAAGTTCAACAAACGCTGAACACGTTTCTTGTGCTACATTTGGGTCAAATACCGGGGGTGACACAACGAGCGTCATTCTTGAAAATGAAAAAATTCTGACGTCCTATTGAAATTTCTGAAAGCGGTCAAATGTCCTATTGATGCTGAAGAGCTAGGACATTTGTCCTATAGGTATGAATTTGAAGCAACATCCCTGTCTAATAATGGTAGGTTGACGGGCGCAGTGGCGTGGTGGTAAGACGTCGGCCTCCAAATCGGGAGGTCATGAGTTCGAATCCCGGTCGCTGCCGCCTGGTGGATTAAGAGTGGAGATTTTTCCGATCTCCCAGGTCAACTTATGTACAGACCTGCTAGTGTCTTAACCCCCTTCGTGTGTACACGCAAGCACAAGACCAAGTGCGCACGGAAAAGATCCTGTAATCCATGTCAGAGTTCGGTGGGTTATAGAAACACGAAAATACCCAGCATGCCTCCCCCGAAATCGGAGTATGGCTGCCTGAATGGCGGGGTAAAAACGGTCATACACGTAAAAATCCACTCGTGCTGAAAACATGAGTGAACGTGGGAGTCTAAGCCCATGAACGAAGAAGAAGAAGAAGAAGATAATGGTAGGTTGTCGTGCAATGGCAGTTTGATGGATTATAGATTGACATGACTGTAGCTGTATCAGACTTTTTTGTAATCTGTGTATCTTGTTTTTTTCTTGATCTAAAAGACAAAGGAGAAGTACGGCAAGGAGTGCAAAACATGTGCTCGTCCTTTCACTGTCTTCCGCTGGTGCCCAGGTGCCCGCATGCGATTCAAGAAGACAGAAGTGTGTCAGACTTGCAGCAAACTCAGAAACGTTTGTCAAACTTGTCTGCTAGATCTGGAATATGGTAAGAAACTATAACTTTATTTTAAACTGCAGTGCAAAGGATCAGATTATCTTTGATCCAATTAAGAGAGAATGTGTATGTGTGACATTGTCATTGAAAATGACAGACTTTTTGTATTGATTTTTTTTTCTTTTGTAGCAAGTTGAAGTAGTGCTTAATATTAATATCCTTATGTTTTAATTTTTAGTTCTGTTCTCATAGTTTGTTTGTCCTGTTAAATATTATCCGTGAAACGTTACAAGTTTATTTGAAAAGAAAACGTCCAAAGTGAAAAAGTCATAATGTTTTGCAAACATCTTTACTTTTCAGGCTTACCGGTGCAAGTGAGAGACCAAGCTCTCAAGCTTCAAGAAAGCATGCCTAAATCTGACGTCAACAAAGAGTACTACACACAGAATATGGAAAGAGAGGTGAGTGTTATGAACTTCCAAAGTTGCATAGTATTGTTAACAATGTCAACTGTGAAACATGAACCCTTGCTTGTGTGTTCTATTTAAAGCAGTGATTGTAATAAGGCTGTAAACACTAATTACTTCGTACATTAAAACTTCATTAGCTTTTATTCCAGTTCAAAAGTTTGGGCTGCATGTAACGGTTGTATGGATGAGTTTGTGAGACAGAATGTTGAAAGTTCAGTAACGTTTAGCTAGTTTCTTGGTGTTCGATCACAACCAAAAGGAACCAAAACTTACAGCACAATATTAGTATTTTGTAATTAATATTATGGTCTGTACAAAGGAATGTTGTGGTGTAACTGCTATTTCTTTTTATTTTCAGATAGCTAACAGTGACGGGATTTCACCAGTTGGTGCTTTGGCTGGTAAAGCCCAGGCCCCAAGTGACATGCTGTTGAAGCTAGCCCGCACCACTCCCTACTACAAACGCAATCGCCCTCACATCTGTTCCTTCTGGGTCAAAGGAGAGTGCAAGCGTGGAGAAGAGTGTCCGTACAGGTGGGTCTTGTGAGACAGAAAATACCAGCAGATTTGGGGGGGCAATTATTGTTAAGTTTTACAATTCATTATGTATATTGAACCTGTGACTAGTTTTAAAGGAAGTTGACGCAGAAAATCATGAAGAGACTTCATCTGAACGGCAGGTATGCCGTGAATAAAAGAAAAACAAGTTTGCAGGATTCAGCAGACAAAATCTATTTTAAGTATTTATGAATAAAAAATGTGAAGAATGGTGAGCTCTTGGGAAAGATTAAATGTACAAATAAGCACAAAAAAGAAGAGGGGTCGAAATGGACTCAAGGTGTCCATCTGTCACACCCAGATATTGTCTTCTTTCTGCTGTAGGTGTCTGTTGGATATAAACTGCTCTCCACCAAGGGTAAGAAATAATTTTTTAAATAAATAACATTTCTCAACCCTAACCATGTAGTAAAGAGTGTGTGGAAAAGGGCATTTGAAAAAGAAAGGAACAACATGTAACTGTGACAACTGATAACCTGGCTGTCTTCCTCTGCAGACACGAAAAGCCCACCGACCCTGACGACCCTCTGGCTGACCAGAACATCAAGGACCGATTCTACGGGATCAACGACCCTGTGGCAGAGAAACTGCTGGGTCGCTACAACTCCATGCCCAAGCTTGAGACACCTGAAGACAAGAGTGTCACCACGCTCTATGTGGGAAACCTGGGGGACAAGGTTGGAGAGAAGGAACTCAGGTAAGATTCCTGCTTCGCTTGCCGGAACAAGAACTGCCACATGCAAGTGAAACAGAGCAACAGAAACTCTACATGTGCACACAGGCATACCCACACAATGCACAGAAAATGTCCTTGTTTGTTTTCAGTTTCAGTAATCATGCGGTTACATGTCCTCACAGTCACACAGATGAGGTTTGGGCAAATAATGAACATTATTTCAGGTTTTAAAGTGGAAGATGAGGCTGGGGACCCGGCGCTGTCTCCGCCTGGCGATCCGCGGGATGAGCACCATACCGTCGAATATCCGTTTGTATGGCCATGTTGGGTTTGATGCGTGCATGCCTGGTTTTCTCCTGTAGATGGGTGTCGGCACAGAAGGTCTGCCCGCTGTCCTCAGCCAACATGCTCCGTCTTCATGGCAGCTCAAATTTTTTATCGAGGTTCTCTCCTCTAGATCCGCCGTGTTTCGCCTAGGGGCTTTCGCTGCCTAGTTGATAGGGTCACCTCGTAGAGGATGTGGTCATAGACCACGCACGGTCGGTCTTGGGATAGGGAAACGTTATGCTAGTCCGGAGGGATTACGCCACAATGGCCACCTCGCGAAGACCCAGGGTCCTAGACTAGGGAGGTCCAAGGGGGAGCACCGGGAGGGCTACCCCTCTACCCGCACCTCCAACACAATCCCTTCCCCTGGTAGCTTCATCCCCAAGGAGGAAACAAAGCTACCTGCAACACCCCAAAAGTGGAAGATGACCTTCATTTGTTTATTAAACCATTTTATATATCCTTCCTTTCAAAATGATGGCTGCATGCTCTTTTAGATCATCAAGTCTTTTCTCTCAGAAAAACAAATTGGCATTGTTTCTCCTGTCTAGATACATTTGTCAACTTTATGTTTCCTTCATATTTCTCAGGGACCACTTTTACCAGTTTGGCGAAATTCGCTCAGTGAATGTGGTGAGCAAGCAGCAGTGTGCATTCGTTCAGTTCACCATCCGGGCCTCAGCAGAGGCGGCGTCAGAGAAGTCGTTCAACAAGCTGATTATCAACGGGCGTCGCCTGAACATCAAGTGGGGACGCTCACAGGGACAGCAGTTGGCGCCTCGCCCCCAGACTTCAGAGAGTGACGTGCCTCTGGAACCTGTGCCTGGTCTACCTGGTGGTGAGCTATTCGTGCATGTCTTTATTTTTGTGTGTGGGTTTGTTTGTTACCTGTTTGCCAATACTGATGTAACCTCACAGAGATGTCTTTACGTTTGTCCACCTATTTGTAGTTAGATAGTTTTTTTGTTTGTGATTTTATGAATAATACGTTGCTGCCCTACATGCCGACCGGCATAATCGGCAGTAAGTAAGTAAGTTGTTAATGATAAAGAAAAGATGCAGGGACCAGATTCAGTGTGCCTCACTGCTTTCAGTAGAGGGATGAGTCAGGAATAGAGGATAGTAAGCAAGATGTTTCTGTGTTGTGTTTCACTGGAAAAAGTGGCTTTTGTACAAATGTATATCTTGCTCATGTGAACTGTAAAAGAAGAAAAAATTATGTTTGTCTTATGTATGAAACTCTTGCTTATTAGTGAGTTTTGTTTTTATTTCTTCCAGCTCTGCCCATGCCACCAGAGGAGTTGTCCAACAATTACTTTAACCTGGGTGGAGGCCCTCCACCCAACATGCCTCCAATGCCTCCTAGAGGCATGCCCCCACGTGGACCTCCTCCCATGGGCCCACCTCCACCCTTTGGGATGCCACCCAGGGGCCCTCCCCCACCAGGTGTGTATTGTTCTGCGTTTTGACTTTTCCTGAAAAGCATGAAGATTTTTCTCTTGTAACCTGGTTTTCTTCAGAAGATTTTAAAAGATGCAAGGCTGCATCATGTTCTGTTTGTTTGTTTGATTTGAGAGGAATCCCCCCGCACACAATTTTATGTTGGTGCCCTGCCGTGCATATGCACATTTATATGGCGCATCTGTGATGAGTGCGTAAAAGATGTCTGACCTGAGCCTTTTCTCTAACACAACAACCTAGCTTCCTTCCCTTTTTGTTGTTGAGAAATGTATCTTCTGTGTTACTTTGTTGACTTTTTTTCCGGAGCAGTCTAGTGTTCACAAATCACGTGTAGTAGCAATGCTAGTAAAAAGTAAACAGCCAACTCCTTGACAAAGTATGACACTTCTGTGTTTGTTACGGTGACAGAACTTGCTGTCTCCTCTAAGAGGTGTGAACTGGAGCATTCACAGAAGTCTTAGATTGCTGGTGTTGGTCTTTTCTCTAATTTTGACTTTACAATGTACTTTTAGCTTTGCATTTTACTGTATTTATTGAAATCTTTTTTCTTAAGATGATACCAATGGAAATGTTAATATAAAACCTGTTACTTCAAAACAAAAATAACACACAACAGCATTCAGTTTTGGTAAGTTCTTTTTTAAATTGTTGTCAGCCTGGCACTGTCTTCATCAGGATGGTAAGGATAAGAATGATGGCACATGATTTACAGTGTACTTCTTTGTCTTTCAGGAATGCGACTGCCTCCCCCTCCGCCAGGCGTGATGCCCATGCGTCCACCCCCAGGTATGCCCCCTCGTCACGGCGGTCCAGGCATGATGCACTACCCCTCGCAGGACCCCACACGCATGGGGGCTGTACCAGGGGGGTCCAAAAACTGAAGCCGGTGATGCTGACTTGATAGTGGAATACCTGTGTGCCGCAACTCCTGTTGCTGGTTTCTCGTTCAGTAATAGGAACAAGACTCTTGAAAGTTGATTTATGTATGTTTGAATAGAAAATTGTCAAGTTCATGCTATTCTGTGTATATTACTGTATGACATATTTGTTTGATTTTGCTGATGAGAAATGAGTTAAGAGAATGAACAGGGTGAAATGAAGTTAACATTTTGTACTGAATTAGGTCTTGTCGGCTACCCGCTATTTTTCTTTAATGTAGACCCAGAAAGCATTGTTTTAAATTTATATGTTTCTTTGTGTTGTGCGAGTGAAAGAGATTGTATGTGAAGCTGTGCAGATGCTGCTATTGTGTAAAAGTGTCGAGTTACTTTCATTCCGTGCATTGCATAAAATAAATAGAAGATAGGGGCTGTGGATATGACCACTTTCAAAGACATGAATGAGAAATGTAAGTTGAGATTTAACGGGACATTTTATGTACTTGAGATGCTGTGTGCAAATGCCAGTTTATATAACTGTTCTACCCCCCGCGGGTTAGGGGGAAGAATTTACCCGATGCTCCACAGCATGTCGTAAGAGGCGACTAACGGATTCTGTTTCTCCTTTTACCCTTGTTAAGTGTTTCTTGTATAGAATATAGTCAATGTTTGTAAAGATTTTAGTCAAGCAGTATGTAAGAAATGTTAAGTCCTTTGTACTGGAAACTTGCATTCTCCCAGTAAGGTCATATATTGTACTACGTTGCAAGCCCCTGGAGCAATTTTTTGATTAGTGCTTTTGTGAACAAGAAACAATTGACAAGTGGCTCTATCCCCTCTCCCCGTCGCGATATAACCTTGAACGGTTGAAAACGACGTTAAACACCAAATAAAGAAAGAAAGAAAGATATAACTGTTCTACCATTATAGATATCGAATCGTATCAGGAATTAAACTCTTACATGTCAGTTTGTGTCTGTGTTCTTTCTTTGCTGCAAAAGTTGTACGTCTATATTTGTGCAAATACAGTGCATACTAACCTCCTCCTTTACATCACTGAACCAATGTTCTGTGCAACTCATGTTCACACTCACAGACCATGATATCTTGTATTACTGTATTGGCACTATCTCAGGGGTGGGACTTTTCCGCGGATTTCCGCAGACACAATTTATGTATTCCGCTGGAGTAATCTATGTTTCCGTGTCCCATTTCATCACAGTATCTATAACTTGTTGACTGAATGATATGGAGAGAAGTGAAGATGGAACAGAACACTGGAGGCTTGCGAGTTAAATTGTGCTGACTGAAAACTCCTGAAAACAAAAAGTTATTTTGAGCTTCAATGCATTGGGGCGTCACTTGGATCATACTATTGCCAGTAATGGAGTAAGTATGCACCATTACAATGTTACCATTGTTGTGTGAAAGTGTGTTTTTTGTTTGGTTGGGTGTGTTTTTGTGTGTGTTTTTTTGGGGGGGAGTGAGGAGAATGTCTTTTTTACCTGATCCAAACGAGTTGAATTTTAGTCTCAGAATGCACCAGATTGCACAGATTTTAATGTACCATTGAAAAAAATTTCGGGGGAGCCCCCAAACCCCCCTAGAGAAAAGGGATTTCCTCTTTTTTCATCACAAGAGAGTCCCACCCCTGCTATCAAAGAATGTGTATTCGTTGTCCAGCACATACTGATCAAGCCTGTGAAGTTTACATTGAAAACTGTTGGCTCACCATCTCAGATCTGGCTAGTCTTTTCCACATTAATAAGAATAAGATCATCCTTCCACTTGGGACACAACCAAAAACAAACGCCCTCACTGCATGCTGATAGGTTGGAATTAAAAACTAGTGGCTTTTAGTTTTACGAAATCAATTTCATGAAAATTCTCACTGTGCAAAAAGCACCCAGGCTTATAGTTTTTGGTATGTGACCCGGTCCCACATAATACCCGGCCAGGTCTGAGATGGCAAGCCGAACTGTTTACACCGGATAAGGGGTGTGCCTTTAAAGCCCCAAAGCTGCAGACAACCCTAAGACAAAGAAGAGAAGTGTTCAATACTGCTTCCAAGACAAGGCCGCCATGCGTGGTGTCCTAGGAGTAAAATAAGAATTCCCCACACTGGGAGGGGTCAGCTGAGCATCCCCACATTGACTGTAAATGGTAAAAATGTTTTATTTTTTGGGGGGTGGTGGTGGTGGGGTTCAACTGTTCATACCTAATTCTGACGATTACCTGTACAGTCCCCGGCGAAAGAAACGCAACTCATTCGCGCCCGCGGTTGCGAGTGATTTTTCGTCATTTTCAAATTGTCGTCAAATATGAACCAGATAAGATAAATCAAAAAGAAAAACAGATTTGTAGAGGATAATTTACTGGCTGTACGACAAGTGCATAGTATTTAATTGTTTTTATCGTTTACTTGTTCATAAGTTGTGTTAAACAGGGTAGGGGTCAAGCGAATCGTGATTGCAGGCAAACGTGTCTCTTCAACATGCTGAGAAAATCGTAAAAATGCAAACAAAAATACGAAAAAATAACATTTTTGGAGGAAATTCATTTCTCAACAGCACCATTTAATTAGAATTATTCGCCAAAGCGTTTAAGACTAAAATAAATGAGCAAAGATCACTTAGACAGTGTTAAAAAGGGTTGTTTGGCAAAAGCTTATTCGCACGGAATCGACGTGATTTTTTTTTTAAACAGGTGTTATTTGTGGCCAAGTGTCTGATCTACATGATCAAACTATAACAAGAAACAAAAAAGTGCGGTTTTTTTTTTAGTTTTTTTTTTTTACATCGATCGATTGGCGATAGTGATTCGTATGAAAATATTATGAAACCAAACGCATACGTCCCCCCTCCCTCAACACATATTTACACACACATGCACACACGCATATGCATTCACACACACAGACACGCACGTCCATACATACAGATAAACAACAAGTCGCCTAAGGCGAAATTACTACATTTAGTCAAGCTGTGGAACTCACAGAATGAAACTGAATGTAGTCCGCCGCGAGTGCAAAACGCAGTGAAAGTGACGAGCCTGTTTGGCGCGGCAGCGGTTGCGCTGTGCTTCATAGCACGCTTTACTGTACCTCTCTTCGTTTTAACCGTTTCTGAGCGTGTTTTTAATCCAAACATATCATATATGTATGTTTTTGGAATCAGGAACCGACAAGGATAAGATGAAATAGTTTTTAAATCGATTTCGGAAATTTAATTTTGATCATAATTTTTATATTTGTAATTTTCAGAGATTGTTTTTAATCCAAATATAACATATGTATATGTTTTTGGAATCAGAAAATGACGAAGAATAAGATGAAATTGTTTTTAGATCGTCTAATAAAAAAATAATTTTAATTACAAGTTTCCGATTTTTAATGACCAAACTCACTCATTAGTTTTTAAGCCACCAAGCTGAAATGCAATACCAAACCCCGGCCTTCGTCGAAGATTGCTTTGCCAAAATTTCAATCAATTTAATTGAAAAATGAGGGTGTGACAGTGCCGCCTCAACTTTTACAAAAAGCCGGATATGACGTCATCAAAGGTATTTATCGAAAAAATGAAAAAAACCATCCGGGGATATCATACCCAGGAACTCTCATGTCAAATTTCATAAAGATCGGCCCAGTAGTTTAGTCTGAATCGCTCTACACACACGCACACACACACACATACACCACACCCTCGTTTCGATTCCCCCCCCCCCTACGTTAAAACATTTAGTCAAAACTTGACTAAATGTAAAAAGACAGATAAACGAACAAAGTCGCGATGTGCAGGAGCGCCGCTACGCAGTGCTAAAATGGACGCCAAATGTCACTTTGATGATCGCTGTCCCAAACAGTTTGTCTGTCACTATTTCTCCAAAGTTATATTTCTCACATTTAAAACAACGGACAAAGACACACGCACACACAAACACTCATGCACGCACGCCGAGTCAAACATACACGGACGGACACACATGCACACGCCGGCCCGCCCGCCTGAAGGCACAACTACAATTCACACACACACACACACACACGTAGGTACACACACGTAGGTACACACGTAGGCAGGCACACACACACACACACTCACATACGCGTGCGCGCACGCGCTCGTACACAAACGCGAACGCACACGCCGAGGACTTTTTTTTTAAACGTAAACACAAACATACTGATTCACACACGGAAATACCAACACAAACGTGTGTTTGTTTGCGCGCGCGTGCGTGCGTGTGTGTGTGTGTGTGCCTACGTGTGTGTGACTTGTGATTGTGTCTTCAGGCGGGCGGGCCGGCGTGTGCATGTGTCGGGGTCCCGTGCGCCTGTCCTTGTATGTGTGAGCATGCGTGCGTGTGTGTTTGTGTGTCTGTGTCCGTTGTTTTAAATGTGAGAAATATAACTTAGGAGAAATAGCGACAGACAAACTGTTTGGGACAGCGATCATCAAAGTGACAGTTGGCGTCCTGAGGGCCAATTTAGCACTGCGTAGCGCTCCTGCACATCGCGACTTTGTTCGTTTATCTGTCTTTTCGTTTATCTGCAGGGGCGGACGAGGGGGGGGGGTTTCTGGGGTTTCCGGACCCCCCCCCCCCCCCAGCCAAAAAATAAAAATATTTTTGTGTTTTTTTTGGGTTGAGTTTTAATTTTTGGGGTCTTAATCAGTGACAAAATCTGCTGCCTGAAACTGGTAATGATCATCCTCAGAATGCACCAGATTGCACCATTTTGCATCCTTTTTTTCAAAATTTTCCGGGGGGGCATGCCCCCGGACCCACCTAGAATATGGAAAGCCGTTTGGCTCATAACCATTACACGTGTAATAAATCATAAATACACGTGTAATAAATGATTTATACACGTGTATTTATTTCTTATTGCACGTGTAATTTATCTTTTTTCTTATGCTATGGAATAGCATAATGATTAAATACACGTGTAATAAATATTTCATACACGTGTAAGAAATGGTTAAATACACGTGTAAGAAATGTTTATTACGCGCCTTCACACCCATATCTTCACAATATACTTTTGGAACCCCCCCCCCCATAAAATGAACTGATCCGCCCCTGATCTGTATGTATGGATGTGCGTGTCTGTGTGTGTGTATGCATATTTGTTTGTTTGTTTATTTGTTGCTTAACGTCCAGCCGACTACGCAGAGCCATATCAGGACGAGGAAGGGGGGGATGAAGGGGGCCACTTGTCAAGCGATTCCTGTTTACAAATGCACTAACCCATTACTTGTGTCCCAGCAGGCTTTAGTAAAACTAAATTAATACCTACTGGAAGATTACCAGTTTCCAGTATGTTAAAATAGGCTTAACCTATCTACTGCTGGACTTACATCAGAACACTAACAGATTAAACTATACATGAATCGCGAGACAAGCGGCAAGAGAAGAGATTTTTGGAAAAAATACAGGTGAATGAGCAAGAAGGCAGAAAAAAGAAAAGAATTCATGAAGAAAAAGAGAGCATGACAGGAAAGAGGAACCAAAAATCTACCTAACAGCAAACTAGAAAGCTCCTGCGGTTCCAAAAACAGGAGGGGCCTTTAATTTCATAACCGCAGTGCCCCACTGCGGGAGTGTATGCATATGCGTGTGTGTATTTGTGTGCATGTGTGTGAAAATATGTATTAAGGGAGGGGGGACGTATGCGTTTGGCTTCATAGTATTTTCATACGAAACACTATCGCTAATCGATCGATGTAAAAAAGAAAGAAAAAAAACACGCACTTTTTTGTTTCTTGTTATAGTTTGATCGTGTAGATCAGACACTTGGCCACAAATAACACCTGTTTTTAAAAAAAAATCATCACGTCGATTCCGTGCGAATAAGCTTTTGCCAAACAACCCTTTTTAACACTGTCTAAGTGATCTTTGCTCATTTATTTTAGTCTTAAACGCTTTGGCGAATAATTCTAATTAAATGGTGCTGTTGAGAAATGAATTTCCTCCAAAAATGTTATTTTTTTGTATTTTTGTTTGCATTTTTACGATTTTCTCAGCATGTTGAAGAGACACGTTTGCCTGCAATCACAATTCGCTTGACCCCTACCCTGTTTAGCACAACTCAGTTGTGAACAAGTAAACGATAAAAACAATTAAATACTATGCACTTGTCGTAACGCCAGTAAATTATCCTCTACGAATCTGTTTTTTAAAATGTTATTTATCCCCGAGTACGCAGTACTAGGGTCCAACAGACTTTAATTGTGTGTGTGTCTGTCTGTCTATCTGTCTCGACTTAACAGCTTATTGCTGGGAAACTACTGGGCGCAGTTCGTTCAAAAGTTGATACACTAACTTGATAATAGGTCCGATTGATCGTATTAAAACTTCATAATGTTACCTGGGACCTAAATGCCCCAAAAAACACAAAAGTTCTTGACGGTTGGACGAATTCAATCGGAGCGACAGCCAGCCATTGAGCTGATAGAACAGCCGAACGCGTGCGTCATGAAAAGCATGCGTATCGCATGCGAGACGATTTGCAAGCCAGCCAGCGGGTGGGGATTAATTTGGTCTCGGCAAAGAAACTACAGTGCAGGTTTGGTCTCGGTGAGACTGAAAGAGAGACAGAGAGCACGAGAGAGAGCGACAGGGACACTGTGTCAGTGATTCAAGGTGGTGGCTTGGTGGCCAAAGGGATCCGGGTTCGATTCCCGGCATGGGCGCTTTATTTTTTTAATTTTTAATTCTTGTTTACTATTGTTTATTATGAACGTTTTAATGTTTTATTTTACTCTAATAATTTTTTTAATTGTGTAAAATAAATAAATAATTTTTTTTTTAATTCACGTGCACAAGACAAAAACTTTCATACTGTGCCAAAGTGATCCGAGTTCGATTCCCGGCATGGGCGGTCTATTTTTTTATTTTTTTAATTTTTTTTTAATTCTTGTTTACTTTTGTTTATTATGAACGTTTTAATGTTTTATTTTACTCTAATAATTTTTTTAATTGTGTAAAATAAATTTTTTTTTTTTTAAATCCACGTGCACAAGACAAAAACTTTCATACTGGGGGAGCGAGCCAGTCTGAAGAGTACTCGGGTCCAGCGCCAGCGTTTTTTTTATCTTATCTGGTTCATATTTGACGACAATTTGAAAATGACGAAAAATCACTCGCAACCGCGGGCGCGAATGAGTTGCGTTTCTTTCGCCGGGGACCGTACATCCCCACCCTATGTGCCGTGCATAAATCAGTCCCAACATTGTGAGGGGTCATTTGTAAATGAATCGTTTTACCTTGAGCGGGGCACTGGTTGAGGTGGCACGATTACTCTCATTTTAATAGCCCCTTGTCTGCTTGTATTAGCGTCTAATGATGTTTTTACATTTAGTCAAGTTTTGACTAAATGTTTTAACATACAGGGGGAATCGAGACGAGGGTCGTGGTGTATGTGTGTGTGTGTGTAGAGCGATTCAGAGTTAACTACTGAACAGATCTTTATGAAATTTTACATGAGAGTTCCTGGGTATGATATCCCCGGACGTTTTTCATTTTTTTGATAAATGTCTTTGATGACGTCATATTCGGTTTTTTGTGAAAGTTGAGGCGGCAATGTCACACCCTCATTTTTCAATCAAAATGATTGACATATTGGCCAAGCATTCTTCGACGAAGGCCGGACTTTGGTATTGCATTTCAGCTTGGAGGCTTAAAAATTAATTAATTATTTTGGTCATTAAAAATCTGAAAATTGTAATTAAATTTTTATTTTGTTTATAAAACGATCCAAAAACAATTTCATCTTATTCTTCATTATTTTCTGATTCCAAACTCATAAATATGTTATCTTTGAATTAAAAACAAGCTCTGAAAATTAAAAATATGAAAATTATGATTAAAATTAAATTTTTAAAATCTTTGAAAATAATTTCATCTTATTCCTTGTCGGTTTCTGATTCCAAAAAATATAGATATGATATGTTTGGATTAAAAACAAGCTCAGAAAGGTAAAAAGAATAGCGATACAGAAAAGCGTGCTATCCTGCTCAGCGCAACCACTACCGCACTATTCTGGATTGTCAATTTCACTGTCTTTGCCACGAGCGGTGGACTGACGATGCTACGAGTATACGGTCTTGCTAACAAAAAATTGCAGTGCGTTCAGTTTCATTGTGTGAGTTCGACAGCCTGACAAATCAGTGTTGTATTATTGCCTTACGCGACTTGTTAGTGTCCGGGAACGATCTGCGTGTAAAACGAATGACTGTGACGTGTAAAATTGACTGAGGTTAGTTTGAAGCTCATCTCGTCTTCAACCAGAACTGAATGTTACCTGAAAGGTCAGTGAAACTTGAAAATTCACAACTACTCGTCTCACACAAACTCACACACACACACACACACACACACACACACACACACACACACACACACACACACACACACACACACACACAAACTATATATATGATGTTATTAATTTGAAAATGTGTTCAAAGTTGACAAGGAGGATTTGCCGAGCCGTCGACCAGGTCGACGACCTCTAGCTCTCCCTGTACGAGTTTTGGCTAACCATGCCTTCCTAATCTTGGTGGTGACTGACTGATCCAGGGCTCGAGTCAGTCTAGTCAGTGTCCATCTTTAACTTTCAGTCCCGCGACAGATAGTAAAGTGACGAAATGTTTTGATATCGCCATAGACCTATTTTTGTCCCTGATATCGCTGTCAGATTGACAAAATGTTTTGATATTGCTTTGAGCGACTTGTTTTTTTCTTCTTTTTCTTCTTTCTTGCTACATGGCCGCTTCGGTCAAGTTTCTTCTCTTCACCGAGTTTTCGACTTAACGCCTTAATGGCAACAGCGGCATTCTAGGGTAAAATCACGATTATCCAAGTCAAGCTCTGCTGACAGAGGGCTGCTCAGTGCAAATTATGTCACCGAGACATACGACCGATTTGTCGTCAAGTTTTTCTGAGCACTGTGCTTCACTGAACTCTTTTAAAACTGACTCAAAGGTTGAATACTGCCACTGGCCAACTCATTTTTTTCAGACTGACATGTTACAATTTCAGAACTATTTTGAAGTCTGGGTATTATAGTCACACGCGACTGGGTTTTAATACACACACGAACACTTTAAAAATTACGATTAGACACGTCAAGCTCAACCGTCCGTGGACTGCGAACTCCGGATATTGCACACGACCCAAGGCACGTGGCCCGGCACGTGACCGAGCATGCGCAGTCTTTTCCGACGCCACTTCTGGGCAGATGCACCTCAACGCTTTCCCCGTTTTTCTCTCCGAGCTCCGGCCTGCAGCGCTGGAAAGGAAATGATCGCTGTTAAACCCCGAAGAAAACTGCAGTGGAGTTGTAGGCCTTGGCCAGTTGGCAGAAACAAAGCCTTCTAATGCCGCGTGGCTTGATCACGTGCCTGTCTGCTCCTGAGCGTGTGGTGACGTCAGAGCCACGACCAGTAATCAGCTTCATTACTCCCCGTTTCCATTAAAATTGCCGCGTATAATATAAAATGTTGTCATTAGAACAAGCAGGAGTTAACAATATTTTGTATTTAATCAGCAGCTGAAACTCAGTGACGCGTTGTATCGTTTCAGTTGGTGATACAAAAAAAAAAGAAGCTGATACTTAACATGTACCAACATTTTGTTTTATATCCAAACCACTCGAAGGAGCGTCTTTAACGCAATGACGTACATTTCGCACTTGCGCGCTCACACAAACACTGACTGTGACACTCTCTCTCTCTCTCTCTCTCTCTCTCTCTCTCTCTCTCTCTCTCTCTCTCTCTCTCTCTCTCTCGGTGAGTGTTTATATTCTTTGGAACCGGTGACAACTAATTGTTTTTGCTTTTTAATTTAACATTCAGGCCAAAAAAATCCTCGTTTCGCGCTTGACGCTTTGTCTCTTGAATATAATAAATATTACCTTTATACACCTACTATACATACACACACACTGAGACATACACACACACACACACACACACACACACGATGACAGATTCACTGAATACACACACTGAAACACTCGCACGCTGACACACACACACACACTGTGAGACACACACTGTGACACACACACACACACACACACACACCCCCACACACACACACACACACACACACGATGACATATTCAATACTTTTGCAGCGTCTGACGAAAGCGTGACCACGTCCTAACACTAAAAAGGCAACAGTGGTAACGAAATTGCACATGTACCCGTGTCACTAGAGTAAGAGTGGACGTTCTTGTCATGCAAGAACCAGTTCTTACAAATATTGTATCTCCGGCAAATAATCCTTCGCTTGTATGTCCTCTTCCTGCCAATTTCGAAGCACCTCTACTCTAGTACTATGATGTTCACCACCGTCATCGCTTCTGCTCGTCAAATAGCCTGGGTCGTTATGCTTGACATGGAATCGACAATTTCCTCCCCCACCCTACCCCCCCATAACAAAAAGTGCATTCATTCTGATAATTATGTGTCGGTAAGCCTGGATTTGTTCCGTCTGCCATTTTACCACATCCACTCATGAAACAGTTTGAATTGTTTTTCCTCGTCCTCCTCTATAACAGTGGCCCAGGCAGCAGAGTGTCCTGTACCTACAAGGGATCGTAGCATACGGCACTGTCGGTGTTATAGGCCAGAAGGTCTGCCTCTGGGTGGGGTAGTTACAGCACCTATATGATGCTGGTAGTGTTCTCGGCCAAAGAAGCAGAGCGTTTAAACGCTTGAGCATTCATCTTTTCTGACAGGAGCCATGGGCAGTCCAAGCCCTGGCTGTAGGCCCGAGGAGAGAGCGTCTTTGCCCGTTGTCATCCCGGCTCCCAGTATGCTGTTGCTCCTGCTGCACATGAAGTTGGCAGTGGGAGGGAACCTCAGGTAGTCCACAGCGGGGATGGACAGTGCTGGAAGAGGCAGAAAAGGTGGAGAAGGCACGACGTTCAAAGAGGGAAGGCTGGAGCTTGGATGAAGCGGGGATCGAACAACATCCCCCGAACTACCGCTGCTGACAGACGGGGACAGGTAGTGAGGTGGAGCCATCAGTCTGGTGTCGAAGGCGGAGCTTCCGCCAAGAGTGGAAGGCAACGTTTTCACTGAGTTCAGCACAGTCAGGTCTCTGGACGATGCAGCTGAACTCACCATACCAGAAGCGCAGCCCGCAGCCAAGAAGCTGGCTCTGTTGCTGCCGATAGACCCCAGGCTTGGACTTCCGGTTCCGCTGACCGGGGATACACGGTTTCCGTTTTCGGCGGCAGTAACTTCTGAGCGGAATCGGTTGTGGAGAAAGGAGAGCATCCTGGCACAGCGGGTGTCTGTGACGCCAACGCCTTCCACGTCGCCCATGTACTTGAGGACCTCGCGGACACACTCGCTGTAGCCCGTGTGATAGTGCTGGGCAAAGTCCCGCCAGATGTCCGTGCTGAACCACTCGCCTAAAACACACGTGCAACAAATAAAAATACATATCATATCCATGTTGAAAGGATACTGCTGAATACATGATCCGTGGTACATCTGGTTTGAACAAATCATTTTAAAAACAACGCATGCAAGGTAATTATTGTTCAAGACTCGGGCATACCCATTGGAACTCAAAGGTGTTGTAACTGTAAAACTGGTTAAACACGAAATGCAACGGATAGATGATATGACATGCAGTTTAAAACGTCGTCAATATTTGTCGTAATGCATTGCCGGAGATTGGGAATCGAGAGGGAGGCGAGGTTGTATGAGTGTTTGTGCGTGCGTGTAGTGCAGAGCGACTCCCACAAAAATACTGGGTAGATATTTCTGAAACTTTACACACGCGCGCACGTATGTGTAGTTGCTTTATTTGAATCTGCATCGTGTACTGACAGAGTTTTTTTGTTTTTTTTGCGTATACATTCTTTTATATAACAGTCTTTGTAAGGCGCCTAGTACTGTTGTAGGATGAAAATACTTTTTCTATTAATCTTATTAAATTCGTCCAGATGAAATCGCCAGACTTTCTTCGTTTTGGGGGGATAGCAATGTCTGATGACGTAAAAAAACAAAAAACTTGAGGCGGTACTATAGCGACCGCATTTTTTAATCAAATTCATCGAAATTGTGGTCAAACATTTTTTGACGCGGCCCCGACTATATTATTTGTATTTTAGCTTGGAAACTTGACTTGAAAAACGGTTCAGTTAATTACAAATCTGCCTAAAATTGGAATTGCAATATTCGTGTGACACAAACGTGATTTCATTAAACTCTTTATATTTTCTTTAAATCCACAAATATATATATGTTTGTTTTGAAAGTACTAAAGAAAATCCGTTTTGTGAAAATGAGGTTCACTTTTGTTTTCTACAAAGACCAGTCAACGTTGTCTCAGTCGCTGGAAGGGTTTGGGCAGGCCAAGAACGTACGAGTCTCGGTTACATTCTTTTAGGCTGACAGATTGACTGAATGTTTTGATATCGCTTTTCGCAACTTGTTTTTGTTTTGGTGGAAAACGAAGTTTCCATTTGCACAATCCGGGGTAATGTTGAACTGAATGTGATTGTTATGCCGGCTGTGATGCTTCAGATTAGTGTGAGTGACTCATGTGCGAGTCAATTATGTGCGTGCATAACAAATCCAAATGGATTTTTTTTAAAGCAAAAACAAAAATTTGAAAAATGATAACAAAGAAAAGAACAGTGCTCTCAAAGGTACAGTTTGGCTGCAGCTTGCAAAAACGTGCTTAAACCCTCGTTTTAATGATACTCTTGTGACAGGGGAGGCTACCGCTCCTTTCACAGCAGACTCTGCACCCGAGTTGTTGGCCTTTAAAAGTCAACACCAGTGGATTGTAGAGTTCTGTTTGTGATGGGGTCTGGTGGTTTCCGATTGTCTGTATGTTCATGGAAACCTTCGGGTTTGCATAACAGTTTTTATAGGGCTAAGAAATTAGCCCTAACATTTTCAATCCTGTTTGATTGCACTTCGCTTCCCGAGGTGGTCGTAGTGTTTCGGCACTCGGTTACACTCTTTTTAACTTCAAAAACACAGAATACTTCAGTCAAAAAATTGTTCTCGCCGGTATCCGGTGCCGGGGTTATCTGTTACTTTAGTTGTGTGTTTTTCTCAGTCGCTTGCCGCACACAGCAGTTACAGCACCCGTCTGTCTCGTGCGCTAAGAGACCCGGGTGACAATTATGTCGTCTTGGTGACACGCGCACCTGCCGCCCGGACTTGTGTTTGCGCACCACGCTTTTTGGCTTGTACACGAGCACAGCCCCCGCCAGCCTCACGTGCTCGCACGTGCGACACGTGCCCGAGTAATGCGCTTGGAGTGTGCGCAGACGAAAGACAAGCCGGACACGCGCAAGGACATAATGTTACCGTTAGGTAGCTAACTCCTGAAAGGGAATAATGACTCTTGAAATGGAATGAATTTTGGTCAACTCGAAATGTCTCTGTGACGGTCTTTCTGTCCGTGTCTCTGTATCATACTTCTCTCTCTCTCTCTCTCTCTCTCTCTCTCTCTCTCTCTCTCTCTCTCTCTCTCTCTCTCTCTCTCTCTCTCTCTCTCTCTCTCTCTCTCTCTCTCTCTATGTCTGTCTCTCTATATGTCTCTCTGATTTGTCTACAGGTATCTTCAGTGCTCAACGGCATCTGAAATAAGACGCAATAAGCGACAAACCGACGTCATCGCGAAATACTGCTGTAATCATTATAAGTGGATCAAGGCGTGTGCGGTAATGCACAAAGAACCATGTTAGAGAACTGATACCTAATAACGCACTTTATCTGACTCTTTGTCTCAGCTGCTTTATTTATATGATGTGTGTGTGTGTGTGTGTGTGTGTGTGTGTGTGTGTGTGCGCGCGAGCGTGCGTACGTGTGTGTGTGTGTGTGTGTGTGTGTGTGTGTGTGTGTGTGTGTGTGTGTGTGTGTGTGTGAGAGATAGAGGGAGAAAGAGAGAGACAGAGAGAGACAGAGAGCTGAACTGATTAAAACCGGATGAACTGAACATTATCATTAGATGATTATCATTATAGCGAGTGTTTAAACACGACGTATTTATCCTCCAACGTAGCTGCCCTCAGTGACATCACACAAACTGAGTATATAGTTTGACACAAACTGATAGCTCTGAACAGACGTAAATAAGCAAATACATTTTAATGGAAAATAAACGAATAAATCACTAATTGCATTCAGAGCTATCATTTTGAAGACAGCGATTAAGTTTCACTCTTTTTCCATTAGTAGTTAAAATTTAATTGTCTTATCGTCAAGTGTATTTGGTGATGCCGATTACAGTTGCCTTTTTCCTGTTTACGCAGTACCCGTATAAGTTATCTTCTTTTCTTCTGATCCCTCTAGTTTGGTGAAGCCCAATCCTAGCATGCATTTAATTGTAGTATTATTTCATTGGAGGAGTATACGTTTACTTAGCTCTGAGGGTGCCCTCGCGGCTAAGAAGTGCGAACTATTTATCTTCATTTTCAATCCGGAGTAACATGATCACGTGTACGTATACAGTTTATTTTGCGCCGCTAATATCAGATTCTTGGCCTGGAGGTTGAAAAAAAAGCCCACGCGCCTTCTTAACTGGGTACTTATTGTAATCGACATTTGTGTCGGTAAGTAAGCAACAAAATCTTTTTATTGCATCTGTAGGGCCAGACATTGAGCTAGCAACGATTGGAAAAAAATACCAACTGAATTGTTATTGTTTGCAGACTATATCGGTGGGATTAGACACTGAAGTAGGCTACACTTGAAGCAAAACAAAACCTGCATTAAAATTGTAGCCTTAATTTGATACATTCAGTAAATAGTATTATCATGCTTGAGAACAACTTCCGAAGAGAGAAAAAAGAAAGAAAAACAGCGGTCATCTACCATCCGCTGTTAGCCTACTTAAACGAGCGAAACCTATACACACCCCTATACCGGGGGTGTAAATATGCTGCTCTAGGCACACCTCTTACAAATCAGAAGTAATAACCGACAAAAGTTAAAAATAGTAGACCCTGTCACATGTTTGATGCAGAAGCTTGAATCTACATTATAATAATAATAATAATAATAATAATAATAATGGACATTTGCTATAGCGCATAATCATATATATGCCCAATGCGCTTCACAATAACTATTAATGCCGTGTGACATGGAATTTTTTACACAATATATCACGCATTCACATCGACCAGCAAACCTCAAGCCTATTAGGGCGAGCATTCACCTTTCACGGCCTTTATTCCAAGTCACACGGGTATTTGATGGACATTTTTATCTATGCCTATACAATTTTGTCAGGAAAGAAGACCCTTTTGTCAATCGTGGGATCTTTAACGTGCACACCCCAATGTAGTGTACACGAAGGGACCTCGGTTTTTCGTCTCATCCGAAAGACTAGCACCTGAACCCACCACCTAGGTTAGGAAAGGTAACGCCCTGACCCAGGGTCGAACTCGCAACCTCTCGCTTCCGAGCGCAAGTGCGTTACCACTCGGCCACCCAGAAACACTTAACAAGGGTAAAAGGAGAAACAGAATCCGTTAGTCGCCTCTTACGACATGCTGGGGAGCATCGGGTAAATTCTTCCCCCTAACCCGCATTATTTGCAAGACGCAATTTTCCGCAAGCGGATAATAATTATCCGTTTGCGAAAAATTGCGTCTTGCTAATGTACTGTTTATTATTATTACGAAAAATATGCGGGTTAGCCATGATTATCTAAAATGAACGTTCTGTTCTTCCTGTCCCCTAGGCTTTGCCCAGAGAGTACCGTCTGAACAGGTCCCCCCCTCTTACTTGAGTATTATCGATTGTATGAAAAGACAGGAATTCTCAAGATACGACTTATCAATGATAAGACTCGTTAGTTATAATAAGACTTAAGTTATCTCTATGTATAAGGTGTCAAACTGTACTAGATATCTGCATGTGCTAGAAAGGACCGCAGTTTTGTAGATTGCCGAATTTGAATCTCAAATATTCAAATTTTGTTTTGCAATTTGTATTGCCGTCAGATGCTCTACAATCGTTTGACGGGTTCTGTCTAATACATACATGCCAATGTTATAAAAAAAAAAATTATATATATATATATATATTAAAAAATCCCACTTTTTAGTCTTTGTTGGTTTTCTACCTTATCACTTGGAAATAAAATTGTGCAAATTTAATCAGAGACCGTTTACTAAATGATACTGACATACCGTCTTCAATATTAAACGATCTTTCCTGTGTCGCATGAATTTTCCCCCATAATTTATGTTCCACAGTCAACTTACCGTTGTCGAATCGCATGCCGACCTCAGTAGTTTGAACTGCTCTCAGATATTCCACTGTCATCTCCAGGATTTCTGCTTTCTCCAGCTTACCAGAGGTCTGAAAATGAATGAAAAGGGGTTTCAGCGACTGAATGTTCTCCGCGTACATCACAGCTCAGAGGTGGTGTTAATCAACAATTTCTTATATTTTCAAGTACCGGTAAAAATATGAAAATATGGGAAAAAAATCGGGTGGCATACTTCTCTCTCTCTCTCTCCGTCTCTCTCTATGTCTCTCTCTCTCTCTATGTCTGTCTCTCTATATGTCTCTCTGATTTGTCTACATGTATCTTCAGTGCTCAACGGCATCTGAAATAAGACGCAATAAGCGACAAACCGACGTCATCACGAAATACTGCCGTAATCATATATTAACTGGTGGATCAAGGCGTGTGCGGCAATGCACAAAGAACCATGTCAGAGAACTGATACCTAATGACGCACTTTCACTGACTCTTTGTCTCAGCTGCTTTATTTATATGATGTGTGTGTGTCGTGTGTGTGTGTGTGTGTGTGTGTGTGTGTGTGTGTGTGTGTGTGTGCGTGCGTGCGTGCGTGTGTGTGTATGTATGTGTGTGTGTGTGTGTGTGTGTGTGTGTGTGTGTGAAAGAGAGAGACAGAGAGAGACAGAGAGCTGAACTGATTAAAACCGGTTGAACTGAACATTATCATTAGATGATTATCATTAAAGAGAAAGTTTTTAAGCATGACGTATTTATCCTCCAACGTAGCTGCCCTCAGTGACATCACACAAACCAAAGAGTATACATGCACAAACTGAGTCGTTTGACACAAACTGAAAGTAACCCAACGCATTGCAATTATTAAAATCAATTATGATAACTTTGGAACGTTCACACATCCTAGGTTAAACTTGGCTTAAACTAGGCCTAGTATAGTGGCGCCAACTGTTTAATTATACATCACAGGGCCGGACTACCGGGGGGGTTATGGGGGTTGCGCAACCCCCCCCCCCCCTAGCCTAAACATGTACCTTACTTATTTAATTTTTTTTATTATTGCTTATTTTATGCCGTTTCATGCAAGGAGCGACCATTTTCCTATCTCAGAATATGACCTACCCATCAGCTTCAGGGGGCTTCGCCCCCTGACCCCCACAACGAGGGGGGGGGGGGGGGTGTTCTAGGGTTTCCGGACCCCCCCCCCCCCAGCCAAAAAATAAAAATATTGAATGAGGTAGGCTATGCATTTCTTTATTTTACATTGAGTTTCAATTTTTGGGGTATGAATCAGTGACAAAATCTGCTGCCTGAAACTGGTAATGATCATCCTCAGAATGCACCAGATTGCACCATTTTGCATCCTTTTTTTCAAAATTTTCCGGGGGGGCATGCCCCCGGACCCCCCTAGCAAGCTAGGCGCTTCGCGCCGTCGACTCGGCGCGAAGCGCCTTCACACCCATATCTTCACAATATACTTTTGAAAAAAACCACACATAAAATGAACTGATCCGCCTCTGCCGCCAGGGGGGACATCCCCCTGGGCCACCACTGGCAACCCCCCCCCCCCCTCCTCTTCGCCTAGTCCGGCCCTGCATCATATCGTTTCTGGTAATTTCAGATTCAAACTCAAACCGGTAAAGTACTGAAAAATTGTGGTTAACGCTATCCACGTACAACTGTAACCTGTGCTTCGGACATTACGTACTCACCTGTTTGGAAAAGGCAGCGGGCACAGTCTGACTCAACTCGAGCAGACAGCTGTTGATGCGATCCCGTCGTCTTTTTTCAATTACCTTGTGCGACGTTTGTTCCTGGGTAAAATACGAAAAACAACAATAAAACACACAAAAATGTAAGTTTATTTAAACCTTTACCTACTTCACATTATCGATTTTAATGTAAAAAAAACATCGGTTAATGATTGGGGATGATTAAAGATGTGTGTGTGTGTGTGTGTGTGTGAGAGAGACAGAGACAGAATAAATGTAAATATATAAGGTGTATAAAGTTGATATCTATTTTTGTTTGTTTTTGTGTCAAGCGCGAAACAGGAATTGTCTGCACCTGGGTGATACATGTTTAAAAAAAAACCTGCCGTTGTTTTCGTACGTGTGATCTTATGACACGTAAAAACCTATCTATCTGAGATAGTGACGCGAAATGTTCACGGGAAAGGCTGCGTCTTTAAAGGTCCATGGTTATTATATTTTAGGCCAGATCCGATCATAGTTTGTAGGTTTGTTTATTCAGGTTTTTTGTTTTTGTTTCATTGGACAAAAATACACTTCCGGTGTTGCCTTGGTTAAGTGAAAAGATTCCTTCTGATATCAAAAACAGCCACCAACGTACGTTTTTGGAGACGTGTGTTTGTGGGTATTTTGTTCTTGCTGTAAATTACCACTTGTCGGGAAATCTGGATTATGAGTTTGGTACATGCAATAACAACAACAACAACCGTATAGAAACACAAGTTCAGCTGAGCACACTATGCAGACACACACTCGGCACAAACAACATTACTTCAACTTAATATTGAGCCTGGGATTTGTGCTCATCCAACTGTAACACTCAAAAAAACCAAAACAACTACAACAACAACAAGAGAAAAGATTCAGCTCCCCCCTCCCCTCACTCCGGTCACCTCTTTCCTCTAAGAAATCTACGAGGAAGACGACAAAGACGACGCCTAGATATCAGACCCTTAGACAAACACACAACAAACAAACAAATAATCAAAAGATAAAATAAAAATTAAAGAAAGATACACTGAATAAAAAAAAACCCGTTCACGCACAAAGTCAAGAAACAAGCACTCACTGACATAAACATTTAAAAGAACAAAATATTCAGATGCGTAAATAATCTCACAATAACAAACGCTTCACATTGCAATATTTCTACATGAATTTAACCCTCACACTGAAATAGCTGGATTAACTCGAAAATTTAATACTGAACTAATCCAGCAACAGATTTGTTATCTGACAAGACTGAAAACATATCACACTCACCACTCGCTCCCGTTTTCTACTCGACGACATCTTGCACTGATGAAACTGATGAACTTCCGAAGCCTCACAGGACACACGAGCATATGAATTTTTCACAAGTCTGTTTGGCAAGAAATGTGGAAAATGCGACAAGTTGCTCCGCGTGCGCGTCAGTTTCGGTGTTAAAATGAACGGCCTATAACCATCTCGCGTGCGCAGGTGACGTAGGCTACATTTCTCGCTCCTTTTTTTTTTAATCTGCCGAAAGGGGAGCGAACATGATAATAGGCAACTGCCGTTTTCCCGCAAGGCAGTTGTGAGGAAGTTTGCTAAACCGGGCAGAAAAGCGAGCTGCCCGCGCGACATGTGTTAATACTCGCTTTAAAAAGAATACGCGACGCCGGCTACGTGTGACGTTCGCTTCGTCCATCGCAGCATCTGAGTCTTGCGCTGTCGTTGCAGATCCAGGGCTGTCGGCCGATGGAGTCAGTAAACGGGACTCAGAAGCTCTAAATTATTAGGGGAAGGTCGCCTAATATGGACCACTGTTTGTTTCATGTTGATAACTAGTTTGTTTTCTTGCGAAGAAGTTTCATTTGTGCTTTGGTAGTTAAACAAAGTTGTTCTGTCTCAAGTAAATCGTCAGGCCTAATTAGAGCGAATAAGCTTTTATTAACATACAGCAAACATGAAGTACAGAACAATTCACAACTGGTCCATATTAGCAGCCTGGGCGAATTGTTGTAAAAATAACCACTGTACTCCAAAATAAATAACACTAACTCAGTGTAGGTGTCAGACTGAAACAGTGATTCAAATATGCATCAAAATTTTTTTTCTCTCGGTTCGATTAGATGATTATCTGGAGCACAATATAAAACATTGAGAAAATAAATGTAATTATTAACTTTCACAAAAAGATAACTGTTTGTTATCTTTTAGTTTTGAAAGCTTGACTCAATGGCTAGCGATTTTTTGTTTGCGCTACTAAAAGTCGGTGCCAACATTGCTAAAATGTAACTTACTGACAGTCTTAGCTCTCATATAAAGCAACTCATCATGTGAGTTTACAGCGGCGCCGTGTGTCTGTGGACAGAAAGTAGGTTGTTTTAAGCGTCAAATTTACATTGAACGCTGCACTGAAGAAGCGGTGTGGCGAATGAAATTATTTCAGGTGAGCGCTCTAGTACCGTTACTTTGTCAACGGATGCACGCTGTTTAAACATGATTTTATGCACTTCAACGGTGATGTCGGCGTCGTATACGCGTCTTGGTTTTAAACTCGCTATTATCTTTTGCGGCCGTCATTCAGACTTGCGCACGCGTGGTGATGTGTCTAAAAACGGCACGTGTCTCGCTCGTGCCGACACAGACTCTTGTGCACGTGCCTGCGCCTCTGGTTACCAGCAGGTCACGTGACTGGTCACGTGGCCCACGGAGCGACTCAAACTCGCCGAGTGCACTGCTGATTCGCCTAAAGTTATCAAAGACTTTTTGTTTATTTTTGCCGTCGCAGAAGATTTCCAATACACCGGGAAGCTGCAAAAGAAAAAAAATGTATAAGATAAATTAAAGCGTTTGGTAGACTCAGTTGTCTCAAACGCCGCCCTACAGTGACGCCTGTCAGTGATACTGCGCTACGGGGCCATAAGCCGGCAGTAACTGACCAAACTTGAGATTCAGAACATTCTCATCTGTGTCCTTTTCTTTCTTTCTTTCTTTCTTTTCTTGGCGGTTGAAATCATTTTTCCGTCACAGTAGGGCCTACATATTTCTCTTGGAAGGTCACTGCTCGGCAGCTCAGCCGCCCCGACGGTAAACGTCTAACTCAGTCGCCATGAGCCAAGCAGGACCAAGCGGGCTAGCGGCCGGACTGGTCGGGGACATTGACGCTCCTCCGCTGTTATTGTCTCTACGTGTTTACTTGTTATTTTCTCGTTTTCTGTTCAGGTGTATGTCCCTTCTCGGTGCTCTCAGGCTAAACATTCAGTCACAGGGGCTTATATCAGTGGAGACTTTTAAAATCGACCCGAAACGTGTGGGTTAAGCGCTCAGAAGGAATCTCAGTGTGATTGAAAAGCCTGCTTAACAACCTTTGTCTGCAGCCGGGAAATCCACGGGATACAAGCTGATTTAAAAATGACTGACTGCATCATGAACATTATACCAGTCTATGTAAAACATCGTGACTATTCGGATTTTCCTCTTGCTACGTTTTAAAATGATTATGAAAAAAAAGGGAAAAGATCGAGAGAACTTGAGAAGGTGAGAAAAAAGACGCGTGTCAGGTACCCAACCAACCCTATTTGTCCACCTTTTTGACTGCCTGGAGAGAGAGAGAGAGAGAGAGAGAGAGAGAGAGAGAGAGAGAGAGAGAGAGAGAGAGAGAGAGAGAAATAATACAACAAAAAACACAGTGTGCCCGGAAGAAGCAAAAAGAAAACAAACTGAGTAAGGTTCTGGTCAACACAGTTTGTGTGCCGTGTGTGTGAGTCAGTGTGTGTGTGTTGTTGTTGTTGTTGCAATGCACTACATGCACTTATCCCGGTTTTTTTTTTAAATACGAGGACATCTTCCCACACAACGCACACGCAAGATTAAAACGAAAACTGGGCGCAGCTGGCAGCTTCCCATTGACATGGCATCGTAAATCTTAGCCTTGGCGAAATATTATCAGGTCCACGTGACCATAAAGAGTAATTACAAACTACACGGGTATCCCGGAGACTGATACAGTGGAACCCCTCCCCCCCCCCTTTAAAACCTCCACAAATCTGAGAAAATCAGGCCTAAAAAGGGTAGGGGGGGGGGGGGGGGAGTCTTGTAGCATCTTTCACTACAACAGGTCTCGGTGACATGGACATTTCCCTCCAATCTGGCTATCGTAATAAATGAAAACTACACTTCCGTAACATTACGTTTTTATGCTATTTGAATTTTTTTTCTCGACAAAATGGTTGTTTTCACACGTTTAGACGGATGGATATGAACCCTTAGTTAAGTTAGTGTTATGATGATGTTTTTTCTCTGTGTTACGATGTTTTTGTGTTATATTATCTTTTACTGCTTCATACATAACGTCAACACTGACCAGTCCATTTTCATGTCTATGTTATTATGCTTACGTCTCGGATGAGTGCATTTTCATTGTATTCAGTTGTTGTCTTGTTCTTTTGTGTTATGCCGATACTCACATACCTTTACTATGAGTAATACTCCCAAAGTATTGTCCATAACTCCAGTCTAGCTTAAGAATACCCCCCCCCCCCCCCCCCCGATAAAAAAAGAAAAAAAAGCACAAGCACTAACCAGTGATAAAAGCTGTAGATATAGACATGAAAACACACAGCTGTTTGTCACAACATGAAAATGGCTCAGAACCTTTGCATTCAGAAGTTTTTCTGTTCTTTGTCTTCTTTAATTTATTACCTTATTAGTCAATGATAGAGGCAAATACTTACTTTCTTTTAACACAACAAAAAGAAAACCATGATGTGGGTTTTTTCTAAGATGACTACTCTAACTCTCAGTCTAAGCGTGCGGGCACGCTCACAAAATATTCCTGGGTAACACTTGTTTCTTTCTTTATTTGGTGTTTAACGTCGTTTTCAACCACGAAGGTTATATCGCGACGGGGAAAGGGGGGGGAGATGGGATAGAGCCACTTGTTAATTGTTTCTTGTTCACAAAAGCACTAATCAAAAAATTGCTCCAGTACAATATATTACCTTTCTGGGAGAATGCAAGTTTCCAGTACAAAGGACCTAACATTTCTTACATACTGCTTGACTAAAAATCTGTACAAACATTGACTATATTTTATACAAGAAACACTTAACAAGGGTAAAAGGAGAAACAGAATCCGTTAGTCGCCTCTTACGACATGCTGGGGAGCATCCGGTCAATTCTTCCCCTTAACCCGCGGGGGGAGCCTGGGTAACACGACCATCACTGCCACCTAAACACTTGGTGTTGGTGAATGTCAACAAGATTGACCAAACATCGTCTTGTTTGTGCCTTTAGTTACGAACAACATTGAGAAGCATCCAAAAATCTGCTGAAACAAGATGGGTGTACCGATTTCAAGCAGATGATTTTTTTGTTACTAGGAGACGTATCTCTGAGCATGACTGATTTTTCAGTGAATTGATAACTAGCATGTTTAGTGGGTGTTCATATGCAAGATGCTTTTAAATTTTTTTTTTTTTTAATGTATCTAGATGCTTGTAAATTGTTAATGCTGTGTCTATTGTGATATGCACCACTACTTCATTTCTCATTTTTGAGATATTGAAGTCGACTTGAATGGATTGACAGACTGATAGTTTCATTCATCAATATCGTTTAACAGAAAGTGAACAGACATTTTCAAACACACTCTGGCATCCTCTCCCTTTACCTCTTCAAAGTCCAGACGTTAAAACTCAGAAAAAAAAGACAGACAGAAAATAAAGAGTCACCACAAGAGTAATACGATGGTTCACATTTATTATCATAATGTACAAAATGACAGCAAAAAATGAGGAATGATGAAGCCAGCTTACGAATCCTGCAACTTTTAAATTTCACATTTAGGACTGTCCTGTTTCCAACCAGAAGTGTATTCCCCCCACAAACTTGCCTAACAACTGTTAAATTGTCTCTTTACCTTTTAAACATAGGTGCTTTTCCTCGAATGGCAGAAAAAAATCAAATAAGAAAATGAAAAGAAAAACCCACAGACAATAACAGATCTTAACATCAAATGTTCTGACACTAAAATAATACAAGGTCTATTTATGGACTAGAACCAAGGACAAATAAGACTATTTTTGCACATGAAAGAAAAGTCTTCGATTTCATTCTCATGGGTGAACGGGATTAGTGCACTGTATCCATAGTTCAGTTCATTTAAGCACTCTTTTTGCTGTTATGTTGGTCTTCTCTGATTCCAAAAAAGTGAGATAGTAGCAGGGAAGGCATCCACATTTAGCTTGCTATTGAAGGATCCCGGAATTTGAGGGCCTGGGCGCGAACTCGGCGTTCATATTCTTGACTGTTTTGACTGAAACAAAAGACAGACAAATTGTTACTTTTGCAGATTGAAAACAGTCATATACATAATCTTACCCTCAACAACACCTCCTCTTGCTGATCTCTCCTCTTTTGTTGCACATCCACACTAAAAGTAAAACCACAAGATTTATTATTCTTAGTTTGGTTTACTACGATCATGTTTACATGATGTGCAACAACAATGACAGCAACAATAACAACAACAATGCACACATACCACACAGTCAGGTGTACACTACTCTGTTTGACACAGCAAGTCTCAAAAACTTCTTTTTATGTAACACACACACCGACAAGCAAACAAGTTACAACAGTATTCCTGAACAAATGAAAGCTTGACCCCCAGAAGAAAAAGGAATTCAACTTTGCAAGATAACTTACAAGTTACATTACATGATCCTAAAGATAGCACACCATTGTTAACAGAGCAGGAAAGCATTTATTTGGAAAAGTTTGCAAGAGACACACGTTGGTCCACAAAAAAAACCTGATTTGCCCGTGATGCACTTTCCCTACTCACCAGTAGATAGTGTAGGCTTCAGCCTGAGCAGGATCTTTGACGTTGCACTCGTTCAGTAGTTCTTGGATGCCAAGCAGAATCTGGAATGAGGGAGACAAAAGTGTTTTACACTACGGTATTTGTTTTACTGATGCGCTTGCGCTGTTTCCGCAATAAAATGACATTTTTTTTCTTGATCTGACAGTGACATACCCAAGGCAGGAACATTGTTCTTTCTGGGTGGCAATTATGGTCATCGTCAAACTGCATTTTAACAACTGGTCACAAATCAGTAACTGTTAACAAAGGCTGCTTAACTTCAGTCTTAAAAGGGGGGCTCCACTATAGAACGGAATTGAATTGTTGTTCAAGGAGGTGAACAAACGGCTGAACACTAGGTTGGCCCTACTTTGACAATGTTCTGACCGATTATATTGTGCAGTTACCTTCGGTGGACCAAAAAGGATATTTATAAGGTGCAAACACTATCATAGTTCTAAGTGCCTTACAATAACGAAAAAACACATCAGCTAATTTGAAGAACACCAAAATGCACACAATTAATAACATATACAAGCAAGCAATAGACTTTTCCGGAAATAAATCTGTCAGGATTTACAAGCGGAAGGGAGTTGTGCCCTGCTAACAAAACCTCGGACAAATGGGAAACACATGGTCACACAGGAAACACATGGTCTACCAGTTAAAACAACTATCGCAGCAAATAGCTGACTCCGATGTGTATGTTATGCAGTGTCCACTCAATATGACCCCATTTATTTTGAAAATATACACATCGCAGTTACCATCTGTTGTGGCAATGTTGGATCGCTTGCCCCGAGTGTAAGCCGACAGCGCAGTATTTTGCCTGAGATCACGTGAGTTTTGCTTGAGGTCGAGGTCACGGCAGCGTAAAGCCAAATAAAACCTTGAAACTGACATGCATGGTTAGTGATCGCTGCATGCCATGAAGTGGTGAAACGGACATTACGTGAGTGTGCAGGGGATTGACAATCTGAATTGCACTTATCCCAAGAGCAACGCGGCATAATCTTTGGATTGCTTGTTTACTTTGAGCATGTGTTGGCCAGAAATACATGCAGGAAGTCGAAATATTTGTCAGAGGTTCAAGCGGCATAACTCTGCCGAATGGTCATGAAGCAGTGACAAGAGTTATTTCCAAAAAGTGTCTGTTGTATACACATAACTCATAATACCTGTTTGATGGTCACAGCAGGTCTCCAGTCCTTCTCCTCATCCAGCAGAGACAGGCAGACCGTCCCAGAGGGGTAAACGTTTGGGTGGAACAGTGGTGGTTCAAATTTGCCTGAAATTTTACAATATTATGCTCATCATCCACCAGCATTTATAAATGGCTGACTGAATAACTCCCCTACAGGCTTGCAAAACAAATGTCAGCAATGACAGGTTTGAATTTGTAGGTACTGCATGTTAACAAGGACAGCTATCAATTATAAATCACTTTGAACCCCCCCCCTCCCCCCCAAATTAAAATGTAACCTGTCATACATTTTCAAAACCCAAATCAGGTAAACATGCAAGGACATCTGCACTGATAAATACCAACTAAATGCACTGTACTTTAATTAAAACCAACATAACCATTTTGTTTAAAAACATTTTAATGACAAGAAAACATTCAAAACAAACCAAATATCTTTGAGAGATATCGTTTTCCAATTCCAGGTCAACATACATTTTGGGGGTGTGCTTGGGTAGTCTTCTTTGAACAGCATTCTGATGGAAAACAGGCCACCTTCCCAAATTGTCTGTAAATCACAATTATGAAATTAAAAATTGAACCATTGAAGCAACATCCTTGTTCATGACATTATTTAGAAAACATTTTGTTAACCACAGAGACACATGTGTACATAACTTATTAATATTAATACATTGATATTATATGATAAGCTTCTTCTCAAGAAAACACACACACTGTTTCATTCAGTTTCAATGTCTATTTTACAGTATTCATGCAAATCCATGTTGAACTTGAGCCTGAAATAAAATCTGCATTATTAGTCTATAACACTATTAACCAGTCTATATTATAACAAATAAATAAATAAAACAAGCCTTAGATAATAAGTCAGCACTGCCCTACACACTATCAGTGTCACAACATACTTTAAATTCAGAAAACCCTTACCCCTTTTTTTCCTGGAATCTTGCATTCCCAGTTGTATAAATTCAGTGTACCATCTGGATTCTTTGTTGGTTTTGCAACAAATCCCTGTCAAACAAAAAGTAACATCGATTTCATCCTTGTCTTCATTAGAAAATCTATGTAAATCTACTTACATTGTTGCATCATTTCACATGTACAAACGTCCTCTTAATATATATTCTGATTCATATCTTGCAATTTTACAAACAAAAATTGAAAACATACAAAGATTAGCAGTTTGCATTCCTCTGATGACGGACTGGGATTACCCCCTTGAAAGGCATATTTCTACGTTTTTAAATAAAAATTGTTTGCAGTCGAACTACATTCTGGAAATAAGTATAAACCTTCACGGTGAAAATCATTGCTATTATGTTAAGCTTCCGGGAACAGACTACTTCCAATTCAGTAGGGGGGTGACTATCCTCAACCCAGCGGGTCCCCAGGTGGCGGATAGGGGAACGGCCCCCAGATATGGGGGCCAGCTGCGAATAGAGAATAAGCAGTCCCGGACCAACTAGCAGTGTCTCTACCAGGACGGGGTGGGTTGGCAGATGGCACTGACTACCCTATAAATGCCCTATGCGTCCGATGACGGTTACACCATGCGAGTAAGAGCCGCATTAAAAGCTCTAGCCCCTGTCTGCAAGAGCACTGCTGTGAGATTATCTTACTTTCCAAATGGCAGATGTCAGAATGTGACACACGCACACACTCACACATGAGTGTAAGAAATCCCCCATGTGTTCCCACGGTTAGGTTTTTGAGCCAGGAACTAAGGGCGGGGTAACCCTGAAAGAAACCTAAGGGCTGAAGTCGGAGGATCTGGGCCAACAGGCGCACCTTAACCAACCACAGATCCACGCAAATCGCAAAATCCAGCGAACGACAAGAAGATGTTAAGCTTAAAATGAAAAAAATCTTTCTCTTAAAAATGAAAAAAAAATCAATATCTACTAATCTCGACATATGAGCAAACAATGCTTTTGAAACTAAAAACAGATTGTGTTTGTAATATTGTGCTGTGACTCTGGTAAATACTTACGAATGGATGGTCTTTTCGCCAACTTTTTCTTTCCTCTGCTAATCTGGCAAGAGCAATGCCTGACATCTGGAACAGAAAAAAATTCATATGAATTCCAACCTCTGTCCCTTATTGGATAAGTAGATCACATTAGTTTACAATAAAAGGACTGAATCAACACTCCCTCACACACCCCACTGTCATTGGTAGAGCACAGGAATTGTGATCCTTGGGTCACAGGTTCCAATCCAGACCGGGGCGGACATGGCTTAACTTTATGTGCAGACGGTATCCATGTCCCAACCCTGTGTCACCACAGGTGCGCAGAACATGTTTAACAAAAACTTGATAATTCTGCTAAAGTGCAGGTGGATGTCTACACCTAAACACTCACTGGCACACACCTGAGTAGTGCAACTCTTGTTGCTGTTAGCTTTCCACGGGGACCAGTGGGAGGAAGTGACCCCCATGAAATGGTCAAGAATGACAAGATGTGTAACATACTAACAAACATGCAACGGCAAAGGATCTTTCTAAACTGTCAAAGTATGTCTGTCAAACGACTCTCCTCGTCCTAGCAAGATCACTCATATGACATTCTAAATGTTATAAAATATAAGGCTGACCCCATAAAAGGTAAACCATACTATGTATACATTTAAGTACAATATTCCTTTCTTTGATTATTTATCGAAGAGAGCAGTTAACAAATTCATAACTGAAGTGAAACAATTTGACATTTACCCAAATGTTGTAATGTTTATTATTAACTCTATATATGGAGCTTCCTAGTGTACTGTCATTTGCGCAGGAAGGAACTGAAAACAAAACTACAATAATAAAAGCAATTCATAACACCTTCAGTGCTTCACACCCTCTAAATTCTAATGATGAAGTCACATCCTGTGAAACACACAGACCACAGGTCCAATAGAGGGTAATATCTATGTTGTGGAGATAGGTACTTGTAAGTTCTTCAAGAAGTTAATTTTGAAACTCATTCATCCAGTAATTGTTAAAGAGTATCACTCAGGATTATTCATTTTTATACTTCATCCACACTGACCACAGGCCCCTGTCATTACCGCGACTGCGTTGTGAGAAAACTACTGACGAATTAACATCAATTCACCATTTATTCGCTTCTGATTTTCCAAATTATATAAACATGGTCGAGTATTTGACAAGCAAAGCTCGGATATCGTTCAACAAATGTCTCCAAAGTTATACCTTTTTGTGTTTGAAGATTTTTTGAGAGTCGATTTTCCTTGATGGTTTCGCACAATTTTCCGTCTGTGAAACAAAAGTATGGATCGGAAAATGTATAGGCCTATATTCCTTGATGTTCCAGGAAAAAAATAAATGCAGAACTTGTTCTCTATCAGTGTAAACAAAAAGTTAGAGAAAAAAGTCTGATTTTTCATGACTATGTACGTAGACAAGTTTTTTTTCACATCTTCTTTATTTTTAAAAGTTGTTGTTGAAAGGCAAAACGCGAAAATACGAGAGTGCATTGCCAACATGGCAGCTTCCATGGGGGATCCTGCTCTTTCTCCAAATGAATTCATGGTTTCTTTCATGAATTCACACTTTGACGACAATGTGCGATCACTATCGAAGCTGCAAGACATATACAAAGATGTTAAGGACCAGAAATCATCCATTGAGACACGGGTAAACTGCTTAAAGCTGTCTGTGACCTAATAATAATAATAATAATAACGATTACTTATATAGCGCGTAAACCTCGTGGTGACGAGCCCAGAGCGCTTTACACTTACACAATCATAATACAAACAAGGAAAGAGAACTAAATCCGAATAAATTCAAACATGGTCACACACACCCACACACGCACGCACACACACATGCACACACACACACACACACGCGCGCGCACACACTCACACACAATCTTTCTTTCGTCATTGTCAATGTTCAGGTAACCCGCAATGTCATTCCATGTACGCATACGTTATTCTAGTACAACACACACAAAGCTAAACAAGCTGTCTGCAACAGCACTGCTGTGAGATTATCTTACTTTCCAAATGTCAGATGTCAGAATGTGACACACACACACACACACACACACACACACATGAGTGTACTAATTAAACAGCGTAGTCTATATTATCAATTGTTAGTTCTGTACTGTGGTTGGTATTTTATGGTAATGCTGTGTCACTAAATCAGTAAATCACTAAATGTAAAACTAAAGTTGTCCTTATTCAGTTATTGTGCTGCCTTTGCTTTAAACTGGTCAATTTGTGCCTAGAACTCGAAGTTCCGAGCAGCAGTAGTGACCCCATTCTTTGTCAAACGTGCATGTGTCATTTACTGATTTAGTGACACATCTAACCTGTTTTCGCTCATTTTGTTCTAACAAACTGGGTAATGTTGAACTTCTTCTTCTTCCGTCTTCTTCCGTAGAGGACTGGGTTCTTGCGAACGTCTCAGCGTCCTGCGGTTGAGTCACTGTTACCGAGAGTGGCTAGCTCCGGCAAATAGGGAGATTAAAAAGGTGGGGAGGTTTAAAACTATGTACAGGGGAGAGTGCGTTCAAGGGACTCTCATGCCCGACTGCAGGAGACTGCTGCCGAGACGGGAGCGAAACGACTCCAGGAAGGGGGCCGACGATACCAGTGTTGGCAACTTTAGTGTGTTAAATTCATAGCTCAGACATCAGAGGCATCTAAGCCTCCAAATTTGCAGAACCTGCACTTGTAAGTATAACAAGTCATTTTAGATCCCTTTGAAGTCACGGAATGAACTGTACTTTAGTGTACGATTGCATTTCATTTACATGCGTCAAAGACGGAATTATTTGTACAATCCGACAGGGGACATAACTCTATTGTGTAAATGATGTCCCTTGGTTGAAAACGTAAGCGTTTTCGCGTCATTTTCGTCGATCAAACAACCAAATTAATTAATTATGCTTAAGTTTGGAGCTCAATCCATCAATTAATTTCACGACAAATGTTCTTTGGCTTGTTTACAGGGACTTGTATCAAAAATAAGTAAAGAATGCCACTGAATTTTCAGCTATGAATTTAACACACTAAAGTTCAAGATTACTACAAACTGATTATTTGGTCTGTGACTCAAATGAATGCTTTTCCCTCCAAAAATTGCAAACAGTATACAATTATTGTATTGTATTGTATTGTACCTGTATTGCTTTGTGGAAGCACACTCATGGCATTTGCTCTTCTGTGTTCAGGGTTTTTGCTATTGATGACCTAGGTTTAACTTACCTTTTTTCCAGCTGTTGAAAGTGAGTGAAGAAGTGCCGTCAGAGATCAAGAAAGCCATATCCGCGGGGCAGTCTGCCAGTGACAGGATCCATCGGCTATGCGAGCAGCAGGAGAGCTTGCGTCACTCTGTGCTGGACCATGTGCGAGAGGTGAAGCCCATGGTCGAAGAGCTGGGCAAAATCACACTGCAACTGCAAGAGCTTGAGAAACACTCCAAGTATCTGGCCTTTGTGGCTAGGGTGGAGGAACTCAGGTGTGTATATGAATCTGTTTCATTGTTGCTGTCTTCTTGGGATATTTGGGAGTTTGTCTGTGTGTTCATGTGGTTACCCTTCCCACTGTGCATGCATCTCTTGTAAGTTGTAGCTGCCAGGAGCTTTGGCTTTCAGAAGATTTTTGTTGAAATGTTGTACAGTGGAACCCCCCCTTTTAAGACCTCCAAAAATGTTTGAAAATCAAGTCTTAAAAAAGAGGGAGTCTTAAAATGGGGGTAATTTGACAGAGGTTAAGAACAGAAAGTCTGAGAAAACAAGGTCTTAAAAAGGAGGAAGTCTTAAATTGGGGGGTCTTAAAAGGGGGGTTCCACTGTACATGTATGATATTCCACATGACTTTTCACTGACAGTGATGTAACATGCTTTTGATTTTATAGACAAGACACATGATATATCTATCTATCTTCTATATATATACGACTTGTGTCTGTGTGTGTGTGTGTGTCCGCGATGCACGGCCAAAGTTCTCGATGGATCTCTTTCAAATTTGGTGGCCATATTCAGGTACACCCCGGACACAACCTGGTCGATGAGATATTTCAACACGTGCTCTCAGCGCGCAGCGCTGAACCGATTTTGGTTTTTCTCTGGATCCATTCCCAGTAACTCTTCCTTATCTTCTCCAGTTTTTTCAGCGTTTATCTCCCTTCCTTCGTGTGGCGTCAATCCATATTCCCGTTTCTATTTTTAGAAGGTCACTGTCGACAACGCTCAATCCATATTCCCGTTATACTATTTTTACTCTTCTCCAGTGTTTTGCGCGTTTATCTCCCTTCCTTTGTGCGGTGCGCCAGCGATGCGGGTATTCATCTAGTATGTATATATCCCATGAGCTGCTTCTTTGTCTCTGTAATACCACTATGGGTATATATGTTGTATTTTTCGGCTTCAATAAATACATAATGGGCTAAACAAAATACATCATAGTACCGATTCCGGTTTGGCCGAGGAACTATAGTTCTGCCGACCCTTGACCCTGCACCGAACATGTTTCTGTGGATTGAAGAGCATTGCTCACATGACTAAACAACAGAAAACACAACATTCACTGAAGACAAAACCATGATACGTATCTGAGGTATGAGATTCAATAAACAAAGCGTTTATCTTTACACTTTGGGTGCAGGTCGAGTCAAAAAAGAACAAAAGCAAAGAATCAAGTGATAGTGATAGTGACCGCAAACGAACCTCGCTGTTCTGATTGGAGGTAAAGCTAGAGTAACCTCCCTTTCACGAACACTGCACCACTGATCTAAAAATGCACACTGACCTAAAAAAAAACAAAAATTAAATGGCACGTTGCACTGACACAAGGTGAATCAATGAAACACTATGCAAGACTGAAAATAAAGTGGAAACAACTCTTAACTGCACAGCGGGTCGAGTTCTCCAAGCACAGTTTCATCAAACCTTACGAAACACAAAGTTCAGTTTGAACTGAAGCACGGTGATCGACAGACAAAACCATAACAATTACAAGGTAAATTTAGCTTTTCTTGTGTAGCGAGCAGCGTCTGCAGCTAAAACGCACTCACACAAATGTCAACAGCACTGATTCTAAATCTACATTGCAACCTTAGGTAAATTCAGCGACAATGATTGTACCATGTAAACAAACAACATGGTGCAAACATTCAGTCATGATTCACCCATCAATAGCAACAGCCTCAGTGCAGAACTCAAGAAGTCTGCAGCAAGCACCCACCACATGGTCCATTCCTTAACGTGGTGTGGTGGTTTGCGTGTCTCGGTGATCCTAAGAGGTATGCCAGCGGGAGTGTAAACTCCTGGCAGGGCTTCCCAAGCTGGACAGGTCGAAGGGTAGAGGCCAGACTAATATGGACCAACCTTGTGCTCACAGGGCAGGTCCTTGGGCCATGAGCTAAGGGTGAGGTAACCCTGACAGAAACCTCGAGTGCTGAAGACATATGTGTTGGGCCGCACGGCGCACTCCAACAAACCACAACAATACGCATCAACTGCCATTATGACACTTGCAGCAAGCACTGCCATTCCTTTTTTCTTTAAAAGGCCCAATATCCAACTACAGCATCAGCATCAATATCTTGCACGGGCATTGACATTGTCGGTGTTACCCAAAGGCAAAGGGGAAGAACCCTATTATCACTGACCGATTACCTTGAAGCTTGATTAGATTTTAGATCTGCAGCCAGAATACTGATGAGATTGCCTTCTGCAAAGTTAACAAATGAAACACATGATGTACGCTCAAAATCAAATAAATTGTTTCAGACCTTTTTAATTTGACATCCAACCTAAGCAATTCACTCGCGTGCACGCGCGCGTGTGTGTGTGTGTGTGTGTGTTTGCGTACGGGTCGGTGTCTGTGTGTGTTCGTGTCTCTCTGTGTGTTCAACAAGCAAAGATGCACTGCGTCAGTGTACCTTTTTCGCTGGCCGGTTCGCTTCGTCATCCAGCTCAGGCTGTTTCATCCCTTTTTAGAGCTTTACACTGTAATAAGTTCATGGTTTCTTCTTCTTCTTCTTCTGCGTTCGATGTTGGTGGCCGTGCTAGATCCTCAGACCAGTGGCTGCCAGGAAGTCCGCAGTAAGTTCATGGTTATATGAAGGTATCCAAGAGCTCAGCAAGCGTGTATTTCATCCTGATGGAGTAAAATCAGTCAAAACGGAATTCAACACGCAGTTTCAAGGAGCGGCCATTGATACCGTTTTAGACAGAATTGACACTACCAGTATGGGTTAATCAACGCAAGCACGATCGGACAAATTAACTCAGAGAGATATTTCACGTACATGAAATGACTGGTTAAATCTAAAGGAAGTTATCCAGTAAAATGTTAAGTTTCTTTTAGTAATTCTACACTCCAACACAAAAATTAAACTAGAATTGGGATCCGAGTCAGCCAAACCGGTTTTTCCAAAACTTTGATGCACATGTACCTATAGACCGGATGTGCAAGGGGTAACCACGCTTTTGAGAACTTGCGCGAGAGTCGTTCAGTGTTATAGCTGAGTTTTAGTCTCGACTTGCCGAGACTATCATCATAGCGTCATAGATTTCATGACGTCTGTCGTCCATCGCGTCATATTAAGGGGACGTAATCTGTTATGTTTCCTTCTATTCGCTGTTCTATTTCTCTCTTGTGATCAACATGACAAGCCGTATGTGTTTGAGTGTGTGTGCTCGTGCTACTAAAACAAAAGTCAAACTAGCAATCGTTAAAAACCCAGTCCGTCCGACCAGCACTGCTATGTTCAGACTATGCTCATGTTAAGGTACAGCGTGCCCGGTACACACGCCCTTATCGGTACATCATCGACTACGAGTGTTCTCTGGACAAGCTGTTTAATGCATTTTGCGAGTATTTCTAGCTCTTCTGCGGTGCAGTAGGCCCTATAGACGATGAAGGTGTCTAAGATCTCAGGAGATGCGTGTGTAACCACTAGGTATTCAGTCAAATCCGTGTAAGAGGCTTTCAACTGACGGGGACAACCAAGCCACCATTATGCACCGACTTGACATAGATCAACAGACGTGCCTTTAGAATAAGGTATGTGCAGAGGTGCCTCATCTGAACAGACAACTAAAGCTTGATGTTTCCGTCACACTTTGTCTTTTAGATATTCATGGGATATACAGTGGAGTCCGGGTACAACGAATCTCAAGGGAGATGCATTTTAGTTCGTTATATCAGTAATTCGCTGTAGAGTTTTCAACCTCACGAGAGGGGTGACCACACCACCCCCTCCCCCATACACTCACACAGAGACACACAAACAACAGGATTGAGTCTATGCTAACCACTTCTTGTGGCTACTAAACAATAACAACAAACTCCTAATATTTCTTTAAACGTTCTGTAAAAAATGATTTGTATGAATGGTGTTGAAAAGAAGAGATAAAATAAATCCTCAAGGCAGTGACCGCACTCACCATGCACTGACATACGTAAGCAGCCACACAAACACAGCACAGAGGAGCGTGTGCAGATGCTTTGCGAGAATAACCTTGAAAACCAGTTTGAATAAAAAGCAGCATAGAGCTGCATGTCATAATCAAGTTATTTATTTTCTTTTTGTCTGGCTTTATTGACTGCATGCCGATCTTGTGGCAGTGACTTTTCACTCTTCAGTCGGAAATACACTAAACACAACACCGCTCTCACTCTCCCTCGCTGCCTACCCTAAAGCCGTGACAACTTATGCTTGGAAACTGTGTGGAAGAGTGCACCTCTCTATTTCTCTCCAATGATCTTCCTGCTGACAGTGACACCAGACACCCCACTGAGTTTAGCCAGCTACCCCCCTCTCTCTCTCTCCCTTCCCCCAGCCATATATGAAAGGAGAACCACCTCTCATAGCTAAAAGTAGGTCAATGACCCCTGGGAAGAAGGTCGCTGAGTGTCTATAAACAAGGCCACCCAGCTGCCCTGTGATCTCGCCGCACATGCAGATCGCAGATCGTTGTAGCCTTGTGACTTTTAGAGACAAAGCGGCTCTGGGGCGATGAAAACGTGTTTGTGCCCGATGTGTACTGGTGTGTACTGAGCACAGTCATAGCTTAGCAGCTGATTGGAATAGTGAAAACACAGTGGCTGTGGCTGTTCCGTGCACCTCCCGCGGTTTGTTCAGAGTTCGCTCATCACGCGATGTGCACTTGTGTTTGTGTATTTTTGTCTTTGGAGACAATTATTGACATCAGTTCGTTGTAGCCTTGTGACTTTTAGAGACAAAACGGCTCTGGGGCGATGAAAACGTGTTTGTTATAAGAGGGGTTCGTTATGCAAATGAGTTCAAAAGGTTCGTTGTAGTCGGAAAGTAACAAGTAAGAAATAGAAGGCTGTCTGCCGGGAAATCAATGGCAGTTCGTTAAAAGCGGGATTTCGTTATACCCAGGTTCGTTATAGCTGGACTCCACTGTACAGGTTACAACACTCGTGATTTTTTATATGGCTTGTATTTCAGTCAAGACCCAGCGGGAATATCAAAGGGACTCACTCACCAGAGGCTCTAGAGTCCCTTGATATTCATCCGCTGGGTCTTGACTGAAATACAAGCCATATAAAAACCCACTCGTGTTGTAACCTATACATATGATATTTTAAGATTCATTGTTGTCTTTTCTAAAAATTGTCTACAAGTACAACAGTATTTCATTCTATTTACAGTTCTGATATGCAGAGCTGCCTGCTGACAGAGTCTCTGCAGCCAGCGCTGGAGAGCTTCCACTCCCTGACAGCGCTGTATGGACAGCTTCAGGACTCCCAGTGCAAACACCTTCTCTCCTTCATGACAGAAACCATACTCTTTTGGAATCAGATTCTACGAGACAGAGTGGCAGAGTATGTTTATGGAAGAGAGAACAATATAAACCTTTTCTGATCATTTTCAGCCATCCTGTATCTTTGTTCACTTTGTCAGCAATTTTAGCTATCCTATATCTCTGTTAACCTTTTTAAGCATTTATTTTTGAAATTTTCCTTCAACAATGAAAACATGAACAATTAACATGATGAAAAACAGCTATGAGAAAAGAAAGACAAGTGCCATGCCATTAATTCTCAGAGCTGCGATTGCTTTCGTGAGCCTCAACTTGACAATCCAAAACAAGTATTTCACATAGACTTACATGTATGTGGCTTCGGTTTGAGGATGAAAGTTTCTTGTTCATTTCAATGCTTGTTATTCTCTCAGGTGCCAGGAGACTGGTTCCGAATAACTCTCACTTACTCTATTACACATGGCGTATGCATTCAGAGCGCTTACTTCCCTTTGTTTATCAGATTACATGTGGCTTATTTTGGGGGGCTATTGCATTTGCAGTGAGTTTGAGGATGTACTGAAAGCCATGCGGTGGCCGATGGTGGTAGCAACAGCGAAAGCTCTACCAGTCACCAACACAACAGAGCTGAAGAATCGTCTGGGCAGACTGTTCAAGAGGCTGCTGCATCTCCAGTTACCGTATCCTTTGCTTCTGTCAGGCATATCTGTATTTGCTGATATTTTATGTCTTACTATTAGAAAAGAAATATATATATCAATCTTTAAAATTGATCTTAAAATTTACAGTTATTAAAATTGTGAAAATAATTTGATTTGAACAGTTATTTTCAGTTTGATGTTGTATAATGGAAGGGCACTGGTTCTGAGTGACGCTTACTTCTCGAGATAGGTGTGACCACATGACGTCATTTATACTTTCGTCATCGAAGATCTTTCGTATTTCAATCAGTGTCATTTCCCAGTTCTGTGTTCTGCGGTCGTTTTGACTGACTTTACAAGTTGAGAAAACCAGTGACACAGGGATGTCGTTAGGCGTTGGACATCGGACATAGACCGATTGAAAGGCTCAAATGTCCGATTCACTTAGCCGCATGGCGGTTAGATGTCCTATCTTTTTTAACCGAGTGCTGTCATTGCCCGATAAGAACTTCATTCCTTCGGACTGCGTGATATTCAATATTTTTCGTTCAAGATACACATTTTTTGAAAAGCGACCGAGCCTACAGGTGCACTAAAGTCTGATCTTGCGTTTTCGGGAATTCCGAACCGTTTGCGATATGAGCCGAATGGGTGCACCCGTCTGCAAAAAGTTAAAGTTAGGAGTACGGGAGACAATTCCAACTGACTATAAGTCTTGCGTCTGCTTTTGGTTTCAGTTTGTGACATTTTGACGAAGCGCATTGAATTATGCCACCGAAATAAAACTAAAGCCTGCCAAAGATCAGCAAAAGCTGAAGACCTTTGGCTTTTCAACGGCATCCTGTGCTACATTTTGGTCAAAAACAGGTGAAAACACGGCGAGCGTCATTCTTGAAAATGACAATGGCAGTGTCGCCGCTAAAAATGACGCATGCACGGAAAGAGAAGTTTTGTCTTTTGTACTTGACATGGTGTCGGCTCAGCAGGAAATTCGCAGAAACGGTCTTTTAATTATTCATGGCTGCATCCTGTTTGGTTGGTTAGACCTTGACAGCAAAGAGACCATACTGCTTTGTCAAATCTGTGTTGAAACGGACTTTTAAAAAAAATGTTCTCAGTATTTCATTTTTTAGTCAAATCATGCAGTATGTGAGACAATCAAAAAAAGAGTGCTGAAGATTTTGGTTGCTTTTTGACTCACATGCGAAGCAAAAGTGAGTCTATGTACTCACCCAAGTTGTCCGTCCGTCCGTCCGGAAAACTTTAACGTTGGATATTTCTTGGACACTATTCAGTCTATCAGTACCAAATTTGGCAAGATGGTGTATGATGACAAGGCCCCAAAAAACATACATAGCATCTTAACCTTGCTTCAAGGTCAAGGTCACAGGAGCTCTTCAAAGTTGGATTGTATACATATTTTGAAGTGACCTTGACCCTGAACTATGGAAGATAACTGTTTCAAACTTAAAAATTATGTGGGGCACATGTTATGCTTTCATCATGAGACACATTTGGTCACATATGATCAAGGTCAAGGTCACTTTGACCCTTTTGAAATGTGACCAAAATAAGGTAGTGAACCACTAAAAGTGACCATATCTCATGGTAGAAAGAGCCAATAAGCACCATTGTACTTCCTATGTCTTGAATTAACAGCTTTGTGTTGCATGACCTTGGATGACCTTGACCTTGGGATGTCATTGCTAGGTTTAGTTATTTGACCTTGACCCTGAAGGTCAAGGTCATGTAAAGGTCAAGGTCAAGCATGTGAGTCATATGGGCTTTGCCCTTCTTGTTAGATGTTTGTTTCTTTTTGTGTGTGTCCTATTTGGAACTAAATTAATAAATCAATGTATGCAAAAATGTTCGGTGTATATATGCTATTTGTGTGTGTGTTAAAGCATGTGTATGTGCACATGATTTTGGAGCCATTCCATGGATCGACAGTGTTTTGCACAAAATTATATTGTCCTGTTGAAATTTCTGAAAGAGGTCAAATGTCCTATTGATTCTGAAGAGCTCAGGACAATTGTCCTATAGGTGTGAATTTGTAACAACATCCCTGATGACATTTCATTTTTGCGAAGCAACTGAATATGAAAAGAAAAGAAAGCGTGCAGAAGTATGTTTAGGTCCTGCAAGACTTTATGACCAACGATTTCTCCCTTGGAAGAAAATGAAGATGTCTGCTTTTCGTCTGCTTTGAAGGTAGGGAGATTTTACAGCGCACACGGTAAATTGCAAGTCATATTGGACAAGAATGTCGTTATTCTTCTTTCTTCGAAGTACCATAGATTTGTTCTTGGCCATATTTTCGAGCTGTGCATTGTTATATTATGGGAAAAACACGTTTGAACGCAAATTCGCAAAGAAATTTTGATAATTTGCTCCGGAACTGCAACGTCGTTTTGCCAAAACAAGAAATTCTGGCTCAATATGCGGAAACATGCTGGTAATGTCATATTTTTTTAATGGGTGTGGAAGGACTGCTCATAATTAACATAGAACTCCGGCCCTGTTCTTTTTTTCGTCACACCCGAAACCGTTATTTGTTTTGGGCGACGCAGCATTAGTATGTGAAATCAAAGAAACATATCTCTTTGCAAAGACAGGGGTGGGATTTCTTCCGTCCCTGACGGATTTCCGTCCCAGGAAGATTTTTAAAAATAATTTTTTTATACCTTTTTTTGTTAATCCCTGGCAGCTGCTGTGAACAGAAGGTCAACTACCTTTCACCATTACCAAATTGATACCTTGAGTATAGGGAGCAGCAATGACATGTCATCCTGGCGAATGTGGCATCTTAGTTGCTATCTATTTTCGACTGCCCCCCTAGACCCCCCCAGCAAGGGCGCTGCCCCTGCACCCCGCCGGAGCCTTGGCGGCCCCTGGACCCCGGCCTTCCAAAATGTTCAGTCCTGGCAACATTTTCGGCTCCCACCCATGCAAAGACCTTTCCCCCGCATAGTAAGCTGTCACTGGTAAAACATATTAGTATTTTTTTGTTATATGTTGTTATCACTAGTGAAGGTAGAGTTAAAATTTATTTTAGGCAAATTTTGTGTAATTATGTTGGGTTTGGTTGAGGGAAAAGGCGTTCATTTTAGTGACACTGGCAGTCGTAGATTGCGTGACTCTTTACGCTTAGTCACTGTGTGGTTTGCAATGAACCTTGACTGATTGCCAGTGACTCCATCTCTCTGGAGAGTCAGCCTAACCATCCCTTGCTATGCAGCATTCCAGGCATGCGGCCCCTCCTGCTGCCTCTTCAACTCATGGTCAAACCGTTAAAGAAACGTTTCAAGTATCACTTCTATGGCAAGAGGCAAACAAACTCTGTGCAAAAGGTTTGTGGATGTTCGGCAATTGAATGCATTTTCTAGACTGATGCAGTGCTTCTGATTTTGTTTGGTAAATTTGTTCTACCTCTTTTAAATATATTGTGGGAGTAATGTTTTTGTCTGTTTCTATAATCACTTTTATCATATTCTTTATGATTTGTGTTGATTTTGCTGACACAGGCATGCTTGGTTTTGAGCTATTTGTGTGGTGGTAGTTCAATTTTTTTCTGAAAGATTTTTGCATTTTTTTAAATCTGTTATAGTTCATTGACTGAATTACTTATTATTCCTACTCTGATTACAGTTATTTGTTTTGCTTACTTGGTTATCCATTGTCATTTTAAATGCTAGAGCCCTGAGGTATTTGTGTTCGATATTTGATGTTTCATGAGATGGGTGTATGCAAAGATGGGACGAAGTCTGATCTTACAACTTTAGAAGAATATTGCATGGTACAGAGAAGAAAAAATATGACACATTAAATGTTAAACATTGATCGCTCATGTGTAGTTTTCATTTTGCAGCCAGAATGGTATCTAACACAAGTACTGAGCTGGACACGTGACCACTGGGACTTTTTAGACCGAAACATTCAACCTCTTCTGGACGAGGCAGGCCGCAGGGATGTCTGTGCAAAGGTATGGTTCCAGGAAGTGATAGGTCATACAGTTGCAAAACTTGCTTGACCATTGTGATTTGGATAAATATTTGTTGATGTGCACTTGTCTACAAGCACCCATGATCCCAAATACAGGCAATACTTGTTTCTCTTTGTGTTGATACCCTGTGTGGTGAATTTTTGTTTTAAATTTTAGCAACGTGAGCAAATATACTTTTAGAGAAATATATGTAGTGATGTTAGGTTCAGTGTTGTTCCCAGGCTTGGTCTTCGGTCACTGATGCATACTATTTTGATTCAGAATTATTAGTCTCATTCTTGGACAGTCTACCGTCCTACAATTTTGAAGTGTAGGTTGGGTCTTCTCACCACCAATTTTCCTATCAAGCGGGAAAAGCCAGGATATTTGAACCTACATGTATTCATATTTTCAACCCAGGTCAAACTGACCTATTGTCCTCTGAGGCTGGGAACAACATTGTAGTCTTACTGTTAAACTTTTTAAGTAATGTCATCCATTGAAGATACCCACTGTTCCATTTTGCAGACGGAATTCATGCGTGGCATGGTGATGCTGGTGATGGAGAAACTGGCGCATGACCTGCCAGAGCTGATGTACAACGACGTTATCTTTTCACATACCATCGACGAGGTGCTGCTGTTTGACAGAGAGCTGCACTCCACGCATGGCTACCCACCCACGCTGCCCGGCTGTCTGGATCTGCTGACAACGCCGGAAGCCCTCAGCAAGTGGCTAGCTGTGGAAAAGAAATGTACGGCCATCTTTCTGGACATTTTGATGCGGCTGTCAAATGACGTTACTGGATTAGAAGTCTAGGGATTTGCAAGAAATATTTTTGTTTTTGTTTTATTGATCTGTTTGGGGAACCAACTGTTTAGTGTCTGTCTCTATTTGCTTTTTTTTTGTTTTGGAGGAGGGGTATGGTGAGAATGTTACTTTTTTGTTGAAGCATTTCTCTTTTCTGCACTTCATCATCAGATCTGATAGTCAGCTTTAGTCATTTTGCCTGAAATGAATGAATTGTCTGTACTTACATGCATATGTCTGTACATGCAGTTGCAGTGGAGAAAGTGGAAGGAATGTTGGAGTCACCCACAGCCTGGGAGTCGCAGTACAAAGACATCGCTGATGTGGATGAAGTGCAGGTACCAGAGTGTGCCGAGAGCTTCATGACTCTCCTCTACACCATCACAGGTTGGTGAAGAGATCAAAGTGAATTTTTCAACAGTGTGCTGGCTGTGCTTTAAAATATTTTTTGTTTGTAACAGTGACTTTGTAACACGCGTTGCTGTAATGCCAATATTTTGTAGCTTGTCCACCTCTTTTTTCTTTGCACTTTAAAGAATCTGGCAGAGTTCATTAAGATAACCTTTGAGTTTTAAAATGTTGATATTTTCAAAAGCTGTGACTGTTGCAAAAGAAATGAAGATACAGGACTTTCAGCACTTAATGCAAGGGTTTTGCGCTAATTTTCTTCTTCTTCTTAGGTCTTATTGTTTGGCAAGTGAAGGTGTTGTCTATAATTATTTTACTGTTGTACAGATCGATACAAGCCACTGCCAGACCCGGTGGCCAAGGTGCAGTTTCTGGGTCTGCAACTGGAGCTGCTGGAAGACTTCCGCATCCGTCTGGTTCAGGTGATGAAGGAGGCTACCCATGTGCCCACAGGTCACGCCTACACTGCTGTCCTCAACGCCATACACTACATCGTGCAGGTGCTGCGGGAGTGGAATGAACTAGTGGTAAGTCTTTGTATATGGAGGTGCATGAGGAATATGCAATGTGTGGAGACATCTCACGTGTTCACTAGGTATGCCGCTCTTTGTGCAGTGGTACCTGCCATGAGGCCCCCTTCAATAAAGGACACCGTCTGTTGTCCTATTGTACAATGTCTCAACCACAATATACCTGTCAGTGTAGGGACAGGTTTTGCTGATCCCAAGGGTGTCCTTTCATTGCAGGTCCATGTACTTCTTTATTATACTATTCATAGGGAGTCTTCAGTAGCTTTTTAAGTGTTTCCGTAGAGGTGCACTGCCCGGGATCAAAGAGTGACAATATCTCACTTGATCACTATTGGAGGAGCCTGAAGTGTGACATATATCATATGTCACCCTATGAAGGTGTGAAGGGTGTGAAACAAAGTATTTTAACTCACCTGTTTTCATGTTTAGGCTTATCAGAAAATTGATGAACACTGAATTTATTCAAATGACTTCTTCTTTTTTTCAGTTTTTCCTTCAGATTCAGTACTACCGCACCAACCACCCTCGCTTGATGCAGGAGAGTGATATGAAGTCGAGTAATAGTTCTGACACCAGCAGCCCACAGAAGCCACACAACATTTCTCACAACATTAGTCAGTCTTCTGATGGGCTGGTAAGTGTAAAATGCAGTAGGTAAGAGAGGAGGGATAGTTATGGTGAGGGAGTGTGTATGTATGTTTGTTGTTCACGTTTTCTGGTTCATATTGGTGAAAGAACAACAAGTCGCGTAAGGCGAAAATACAACATTTAGTCAAGTAGCTGTCGAACTCACAGAATGAAACTGAACGCAATGCAACGCAGCAAGACCGTATACTCGTATCATCGTCAGTCCACCGCGCACGGCAAAGGCAGTGAAATTGACAGGAAGAGCGGGGTAGTACTTGCGCTGAGAAGGATAGCACGCTTTTCTGTACCTCTCTTTGTTTTAACTTTCTGAGCGTGTTTTTAATCCAAACATATCATATCTATATGTTTTTGGAATCAGGAACCGACAAGGAATAAGATGAAAGTGTTTTTAAATTGATTTGAAAAATTTAATTTTGATAATAATTTTTATATATTTAATTTTCAGAGCTTGTTTTTAATCCGAATATAACATATTTATATGTTTTTGGAATCAGCAAATGATGGAGAATAAGATGAACGTAAATTTGGATCGTTTTAGAAAAATATAAATTTTTTTACAATTTTCAGATTTTTAATGACCAAAGTCATTAATTAATTTTTAAGCCACCAAGCTGAAATGCAATACCGAAGTCCGGGCTTCGTCGAAGACTACTTGACCAAAATTTCAACCAATTTGGTTGAAAAATGAGAGCGTGACAGTGCCGCCTCAACATTCACGAAAAGCCGGATATGACCTCATCAAAGACATTTATCAAAAAAAGGAAAAAAACGTTCGGGGATATCATACCCAGGAACTCTCATGTCAAATTTCATAAAGATCGGTCCAGTAGTTTGGTCTGAATCGCTCTACACGCACGCACACACGCACGCACACACGCACACACACACATACACCACGACCCTCGTTTCGATTCCCCCTCGATGTTAAAACATTTAGTCAAAACTTGACTAAATGTAAAAAGTTAGAAGAGAGGGGGTTATGACATAGAGTGTGTTTGTGTTTGTGTGTGTTTTGTGGTTGTGCATGTCTTCTCCCCTAACAATTTAACCTTTGCCGTGCTTCCTGGGTTCACCTGTACCCAGAGACACACTAAAATCATTGTAACTCTGGAACCATTAAAGGTATCGTTTTGAAATTTTAAGTATCTCTCACACACCTAATTTGCTCTCTGTCTGCAAATTTTTAGTGTGTACATGACAAAACATCAGAATTAATTGATTATGATAATTTACATAAACACTACCGATGGCGCGGGTTCACACATACCCATACTTTTAAAGAGTAGTTGTGATTGTAACTATCCCTCTGCCGACGGCGCGGGTTCTGCTACACCCATAATTACCAAAGCGGCGGAACAGTGTCTGTCTGCCTGTTTGTCTCCAAGAGACTGTCTGTCTCTCTGTTTGTCTGTCCGTATCTCTCTGTCTGTATGTCTGTTGTCAGTTGCTCTGTCTGTCTGTCTGTCTGTCTATCCGTCTATCCGTCTATCTGACTGTCTGTCTATCTGACTGTCTGTCTCTGTCTCTCTCTCTCTGTCTGTCTCTCTCTCTGTCTTTAGTCTCTCTCTCTGTCTCTCTCTCTTAGTCTCTCTCTCTGTCTCTCTTTCTTAGTCTCTCTCTCTCTCTTTCTTAGTCTCTCTCTCTTTCTTTCTTAGTCTCTCTCTCTCTTAGTCTCTCTCTCTCTCTTTCTTAGTCTCTCTCTTTCTTAGTCTCTCTCTCTCTCTTAGTCTCTCTCTCTTTCTTAGTCTCTCTTTCTCTCTCTCTTTCTTAGTCTCTCTCTCTCTCTTAGTCTCTCTCTCTCTTTTTTAGTCTCTCTCTCTCTCTCTTTCTTAGTCTCTCTCTTTCTTAGTCTCTCTCTCTTTCTTAGTTTCTCTCTCTCTCTCTTTCTTAGTCTCTCTCTCTCTTTCGTCTCTCTCTCTCTTTCTTAGTCTCTCTCTCTCTCTTTCTTAGTCTCTCTCTCTTTCTTAGTCTCTCTCTCTCTCTTTCTTAGTCTCTCTCTCTCTTTCTTAGTCTCTCTCTCTTTCTTAGTCTCTCTCTCTCTCTTTCTTAGTCTCTCTCTCTCTCTTTCTTAGTCTCTCTCTTTCTTAGTCTCTCTCTCTCTTTCTTAGTCTCTCTCTCTCTCTCTCTTAGTCTCTCTCTCTCTCTTTCTTAGTCTCTCTCTCTTTCTTAGTCTTTCTCTCTCTCTCTTAGTCTCTCTCTCTCTCTTTCTTAGTCTCTCTCTCTCTCTTTCTTAGTCTCTCTCTCTCTCTCTCTTTCTTAGTCTCTCTCTCTCTCTTTCTTAGTCTCTCTCTCTCTCTCTTTCTTAGTCTCTCTCTCTCTCTCTTTCTTAGTCTCTCTCTCTCTCTTTCTTAGTCTCTCTCTCTCTCTTTCTTAGTCTCTCTCTCTCTTTCTTTGTCTCTCTCTCTCTTAGTCTCTCTCTCTTTCTTAGTCTCCCTCTCTCTCTTTCTTAGTCTCTCTCTCTCTCTTTCTTAGTCTCTCTCTCTCTCTTTCTTAGTCTCTCTCTCTCTCTCTCTTTCTTAGTCTCTCTCTCTCTTTATTTGTCTCTCTCTCTTTATTTGTCTCTCTCTCTATCTTTCGTAGTCTCTCTCTCTCTCTTTCTTAGTCTCTCTCTCTCTCTCTCTCTTTCTTAGTCTCTCTCTCTTTCTTAGTCTCTCTCTCTCTTTCTTAGTCTCTCTCTCTTTCTTAGTCTCTCTCTCTCTTTCTTAGTCTCTCTCTCTTTCTTAGTCTCTCTCTCTCTCTCTTTCTTAGTCTCCCTCTCTCTCTTTCTTAGTCTCTCTCTCTCTCTTTCTTAGTCTCTCTCTCTCTTTCTTAGTCTCTCTTTCTCTCTCTCTTTCTTTGTCTCTCTCTCTCTTAGTCTCTCTCTCTTTCTTAGTCTCCCTCTCTCTCTTTCTTAGTTTCTCTCTCTCTCTTTCTTAGTCTCTCTCTCTCTCTCTCTTTCTTAGTCTCTCTCTCTCTCTCTTTCTTAGTCTCTCTCTCTCTCTTTATTTGTCTCTCTTTCTCTCTCTTTATTTGTCTCTCTCTCTATCTTTCTTAGTCTCTCTCTCTCTCTTTCTTAGTATCTCTCTCTCTCTTTCTTAGACTCTCTCTCTCTCTTTCTTAGTCTCTCTCTCTCTCTTTCTTAGTCTCTCTCTCTCTTTCTTAGTCTCTCTCTCTCTCTCTCTCTTTCTTAGTCTCTCTCTCTCTCTTTCTTAGTCTCTCTCTCTCTCTCTCTCTCTCTCTCTCTCTCTCTCTTTCTTAGTCTCTCAGTCTCTCTCATCAGTCTCTCCCTCCCCCTCTCCCTCCCCTGCAAGAGGTCGGTGAAGGGAGAAACTCGATGCACCCACTGAAGTAGCGCTGTGGGTTTCCCTGAACCCACCCCGTCGTTAGAGAAATAAACGGTAAAAACCCTCTTTCATGTGTATGGGTTCAAACAAACCCACATCGTCGTTAGAGGAATAAACGGTAAAAACCCTCTTTCAAATGTATGGGTTCAGACAAACCCGCATCGTCGGGAGTGTGTAGTCAAAAGCGGCATCTGGCAAAGGTTAAAGCTTATGAGTTATGTTCCACGGCCGGTTGGTCTTGTGAATGTGTTTGTGTCTGTGTGTGCAAGTCATGTTTTTTACATTTGACAGATTTTGTACAGTAGTATTTCATTGCCCAATTCTTCCTGAAAGCTTCCTGGGTCACTGTTTTGTATAACCTTATTCATATTATTGTCACACTGTTGAAATAATTATTATTTTGGTGGCTAAAGATGCTGCAACATATGTTTTAGAAGAGGCTTCACATAATGGTTAGGCCAAAAAAAATAATAGGTGTGGTTACGGTAACATAGCCAAAAAAAATAGGGTAGGAAGGTAGGCAATCACTTTTTTTTTTTCTTTAACTTTTTTTTCTAATGTGTACAAATTAAACCTACTTGACAGGGAAATAAGTGTGCGACTCGGGCGCTTTCGCTTTCATTGCGTTTTCTGCACTCGTTTACTTGTTGTTTTGGGTATTTTTTTGACAAATGTAATAAAAAGTTATAGGGTCGGCCCCAAAAAATAGGGTAGGTCGGGTTACCGTAACCACACCTATTTTTTTTTTAGGCCTTATGGTTATTCTTTCTTTGTTGAATTAGAGTCCAGAAATACTAGAAGATCTGCCAGCCCTTGACACAACAGTGTTTGAAGACATCATTGACCTGTTTGACAGCATCATGAATGACATGCTGAAAAACATTGTGAACTATGTGTTCACTGATGTACAGGCACGTAGCCAGCCCTATCGCAAAGACAAGTGAGTGTGGAACCACATTTTCTACTTTTCCTACTTGCTCTTGTTTTTTTTTTAAATTCCCCTGATGAATTTTGTGAATGTACATTTTTGTTCTAATCACAAAATATGTGTTCATTCCACTTTTGTATCCTTCTCTTCCCACAAAAATTGATGGTGGTTAGAGTATACTGGATTAAGTCTGCATGTTAATTTTTTTTCTTAAGTGAAATTTTGGATTAATATCACTGAGCAACCATTAGACTTTCACCCCCCCCCCCCCCCCCCATTTTTTGAATGATTACTTTTTTTTCCTTGTTTGTAAAAAGTTTATCGATTATAATTACAATTCTTTGTTCCTTTTTGCTTGATAGATAGACTAATAAACTTGGTTAAGAGGAGTTATGCAGTGGCTGCTTTGTTTTAAAATAATCCCATTTAATTACTTTGTCTTACCAGATGGCTGGCACTACCATCCCAGAAAGAGATGGCACCAACTCTTGGCCTTTCACCATCAGCCTGTGAAATGCTGCTGGTGCTGAAAGACCATCTGGCGCTGGTGGCTGAGCGGTTGAGTCAAGCTCTTTTCACCAAGTTCTGGAAGCGTCTGGCTACTCGACTGAACACATTCCTACTGAACGAGGTCAGTGATGAAATTATTTGGTATGTCATTGTTTCATAGTGCTGTTTTCTTTAGCACACAAACACAGACTAAAAGAGAGACGTACAGATATGTATACAGACAGGCGCACATTCTTCTCTCTTATTATGCCTGTATGACTGAACAGAAGTTGATGTCGAATGTTGAATGGAGGCAGTTGTCTCTTGAAATAATTTTTTTTTTATGTATAACCTTGAATACAAATCTGGTGTCTTCATTTATTACTGCAGCTGTGATGTTCTGTGCCATTTTAAACCAAGCTAACAGTTATTGTTTGTTGTTTTCAGCTGATTCTGACGAACCATTTTAGTGAGGGTGGTGCAGCCCAGTTGCAGTTTGACATGACACGCAATCTGTTTCCTCTGTTTGGGGAATACAGCCAGAAACCTGAGGCTTATTTCAGAGAGTAAGTGTCATTCCACCCTCTGTTTCTTTCCATCTCTAAACTAGAAGGGGTGTTTGTTAATCACCCAGCAACCAAACGATATTCACCCAGCAACCAGCCTAAATCCTTGATAGCTCATGGGTTGTGCAGTCACAGTTTATGAGGACTACTGTTTAGCGATTTAAAAGTTCTGAACTATCAAATGTACATAATATGCATCTCAGGTGCTGACAACACGTACATAATGCCTTTAGACGAATAACTACATGCTTGAACACATGCAAATCAGGTTAAAATCCATGACTTCTGTTGTTTTATGAATCAAAATCAACCTTCTACTAACTAGCTGCGTGAACAGTAACTTTCATACCTTGTATGGAGTTGTTGTTCCCCTTTCAGATTCACTTAGTGGTGTCGGCAATCAGACCACAATTCATCGGTCAACATTTAACATTATCTCATTTCATCAACAGAATTCGGGCAAGCAAATGCTCACATCCCATCAAATAAAAAAAATAAAAATGTAGCAGTTTCATACACTGTTTTGCCTCAGAAAAACAAACTTCCTACAGTATTGGACTTTAGAACATGGGGGGGAAAAGGTTTTCTCCTACTCCATAATGACAGTTTTGGTAGCGCTACCAAAACATGAAAAGAACACAAAAGTATCTGCCTTTACTGCCACAGCAAAATAACAATGTAAACGTTTGCTTGGTTTGGTTTTATTCCCTGGTAACTGCTGTGAAATGTTAATAGAATTGAATTATTTTGACAGAACCTTTACCATGAGCGGTGCATTAATCACTCAGCTGTGCATGTAGACTGACAGAGAGATTAGGATTTGATGAAACTTCGGCAAAAGAACATTTTTTATGATCTGCCAACTTCGACCAAGACTTTTAATATCTACTGAGAATCGGCGTGTAGCCTCTACTTCTCATGTTCTTGTACAATACATAATATACTTCTGAAGATTTTCTTACTCCATTTTCTTTGCTGTCATCTGTTGTTTTGCCCCCAAGAACTGAAGTTACTTTTGTAGTTGTACATGCAAGCGTTTTTCTCTTGAGATGTATTTTGACTGTAACGAACATGCTTTTTAATTTAGTTTTTTAGTCATATTGATTGATATATGGTATTTGTGAAGTCAGTATTTACATGAACTGCATGCATTGACACAACTGTTTGTTATTCTGTTATTCTGTTACAGAGTAAAAGAGGCATGTACTCTGCTGACGCTGAAGACAGGATCAGCCATTCTGCTGAAGGAAGCACTGTACTCGGCACTGCACGAACCCAGCAAAGACCCCAACATCAAAGACACAGACCCCAAGGCTGCCTTGCATGACATTGGTATCTTTGTCCTCACCCCTGAGCAAGCAGAAACCATGCTTAGTCTGAGAGCAAATTTGTCAGTCACGTGAGAGACTCGGTCATTAGCCAAATTGGGATTCATGGCTGAAAGACTTCAGTCATCAACCAAACTCTTCTTACTGCCATTCGAATAGCTTCCAGCTTAAATTGTCTTCACATTTGTGGTGTGAGGGCCATGGAAAAAATCCTCTACTCATGACATAGACTCTGGTGAGTCAAAACTGTGAATGCAAAAGTAACAAGTCACAAATTATGTGTGTGTTTTAGTGACAGACAGTCAAACGCTGTGTGTGTTGTGGTAATAGACTGTCAACGGTTACTTGTGTTCTCTTTTTCAAATGAAAAATGTCCGGATCCAGGTCATTCTTGCATGAAAATTGTGAAACAAGAAGTGTGTTAAAAAAAAAGACATAGTGCAATACATGTACTTGTGTGAGAACTAGGGTTGTGCATTTCTATATGTAAATCAGCTTGATCAGCGTATTGGTGATGAATGACATCTAATGAAACCTGATACATGTACTGCATTTGTGATAAAGTGTACTTGGCAAGCTTTGTTACACATGTAAATTATTTCGAAGTTGCTATATGATTTTGTTGAGTTTATATGCTGTGAAGTGTATATGGTGTTTGGAACTTGTATGCTGTCAGAATTGTAGGAATTGCACAAGTTGGTTTTTTTGGTATGAATTACTACCTACGATATACTCTGGTGCAACTAACCTACACACTCAGCTGTAAAGCAAATATGTGTGCATCTGGGCTTTTGTTTTGTATTTGGGCTTTTGTTTTGTATCTAATGCTTGTTAGGACACAAGAAGTGATTTTTTTCAGATGCAACAGCCCATCGGACTCTATTGCTAAGCGCACATGAGTGGTGCCAAGATAAATTCTTGCTTCATTTGTGTGTTGTTAGTTTACATTTAGCACCAAGTGTAAGATGAATCTTAAAGGTTCATCACTTCTCACAGAAGTGTCCAGGGTCAGACTCACAGATTCATCCAGATTTTTATTCATATTATTCAGACATTTTCATATCATTCAGACATTTGAACAGATTCAGGGTTTTAGCTGCTCCCTGTCGTTGTTAATGTTAATGCCCTTTGTTATTTGGTCTTGTGAGCAGCTAAGACTTTGAATCTTTCAAAATGTCTTTACAGCAGAAGCCTTGATCAGCCATAGACAGTGAGCAGAGGCCAGTAAAAAGGAGTATGTCTAAAACAGGTTAGAAGTAAACACTGTAGATTTTTCTTGCACTTTTGTGATCTGTTGCATGTATATATTTATTTGAGTCAGTTTGCATGTCAACATTGTTTGAGTGGCTTATGGTGTACATGTTGGTGCATTTGTATGATTTTATACTAATGTGTTATCAGAGAGAGAGAGAGAGTTTCCATCTCTTGTGTTATAAGGGTGTGTGGTTGATTGATTGATTGATGAGTTGTATGTATTCAAAAGGTATACATGTACTGAAAATATGATTTATAGAGTGCTGATTTTGTATTCAGATGTACAAAATAAAGATACTACAAGTGAGCAGCAATTATTGTCTTTGTCTTCAATCTGTCGTAACATCATTGATCTGCAGTTGCAAGGTTATGCAGTCGTGTTGAACACGGCACTCTGATAAAACACGTTTCATTCAGGAATTTCGGGCCTGTCTTTACAAACGTTAAATGCAAATTTCCTCCTGCAGTGCACAATATGCGTTGAATATAAGCAATGGCATTCAGCTTTGAATATAAGGTGTGAAGATGACCCTATCATTAAAAAGTATACATGTAGCTTATGTCATTCCCAACTGTTCTGAAGTGCACTGGAAAACTGGCTAAAGCTTGCACAGGTGAGTATTCTGACATACACAAGGTTTAGGATAGAGGTGTATCTGGGGGCTAAGCTCTAAGTGTTTTGCAGATGCTGGTGACCATGCGAGTGCAGTCCACCCAGGGCGGCACACCAACCCACACGTCCCCGGGGACTCGGCGAGTGAAGGTCACGCTGACCTTGCTCTGGTACTGCCTGGTGCCGGTCAGGGTTGTGGCCCTCTCTTTCCGCACAACAAACTTCTGTTGGGGAGAAAGACACATGGGTGATTTTAGCAAGCAGTGGGAACTTTTATGTTGATGGGCCCTCCTTTCACACCAGTGCCCCCCTACAACCTTCACAACTCCCCTCCCCTCTATCTGTTGAGGAAAAAATTGATCCTCAATATTGATCCTAATGGCTCATCAACATAGCTAGCAGACGATCGTGACTAGCAGACAACCGTCATTCACTTGCATGACTAGCAAAACATATCTCACCTGCATGACTTGCAGACGATCATGTCTCACCTGCATGGCTAGCAGACAATCATGTCTCACCTGCATGGCTAACATGTGTCACCTGCATGGCTAGCAGACAATCATATTTCACCTGCATGGGTAACAGACAATCATGTTTCCACCTGCATGGCAAGCAGACCATCATGTCTCACCTGCATGGCTAACAGACCATCATATCTCACCTGCATGGCTAACAGACCATCATATCTCACCTGCATGGCTAACAGAGCACCATGTCTCACCTGCATGGCTAACAGACCATCATATCTCACCTGCATGGCTAACAGACCACCATGTCTCACCTGCATGGCTAACAGACCATCATATCTCACCTGCATGGCTAACAGACCACCATGTCTCACCTGCATGGCTAACAGACCACCATATCTCACCTGCATGGCTAACAGACCACCATGTCTCACCTGCATGGCTAACAGACCATCATATCTCACCTGCATGGCTAACAGACCACCATGTCTCACCTGCATGGCTAACAGACCTTCATGTCTCACCTGCATGGCTAGCAGACCATCATGTCTCGCATATATGGCTAACAGATAATAACGACTTGCCTACATGGCTAGTAGAAAATCACGACTCGCCTGCATGGCTATGGGACAATCACGACTCACCTGCAAGGCTAGCAGGCAATAACGACTCACCTGCCTGGCTAACAAACAATCATTTCTCACCTGCATGGCTAGCAGACAATCATGACACACCTGCATGCCTAGCAGACAAATCAATCATGACACAGATCCATGCCTTGCAAAGAATCACAATTCACCTGCATGGCTACCAGACAAACACGACTCAACTGAAGAGCTAGCAAAATCATGACTCACCTGCATGGCTAGCAGCAGGTGCTGACAGATCACCTCAGTGGTCATCTCATTGCGCGGATACCGGCCAACGCTGACAGGGCCAGGGATGTGGTCCTTGTACTGCAGGAACTTGAAGTGTCTCATCTTGCCCATGACCATGGGAGGGGGGCTTGGTTCAGCAGGGGGTTCCTCCCCCACCGCTACCCCCTCCTCCATCCCTTCTTCTACACTGATCTTCGAGAGCTTATTGGGCTCCTTTTTCTCCTTGGTCTGCGGCTTCGTCTTCGTCTTGAATGGCTTTTCGTACTGCGCCAACATCTTTGCGTAGTTGGGGCATGATGTCTGCTTATGCGCGAACGTTTTTTCGAAGCTGTATGAGCTCTTTAGTTTCGTGGGGTCGAACATCTCATCTACCTTCATAAATTTAAAGAGTTCCTCTGGCGTGATGTCGTCAGGTATTTTCGAATCCCTTGTGTTAAAATAATCACCAGCATCGTCTTTTTTCTTTCGTTTTTTGGACGGATCCTGTTTTTTCTTTGCTGCGTAATCTTTGCTGCCCACCACATCGATATCATCAAACTCGTCAGTGTATGCACCGTTTTTGCCACCCTTCTTTTGCTTGCCCGTGTTACCGTCAGAGATCTCATCACTGCCTGTCCTTTCACACGTGCCTCTGCATTTGCCCCGACTTTTGCTTCTGTCCCTATCTGTGTCGCTGCCTTTTGTACCTTTACGGCGACCACCCATGTTGTGTCCGTAGCCGTCGTCATCCTCATCGTCATTCTCAGAGTCGTCATCGCATGTCGCTTTCCCCGTTCTCCCTTTCTTCGCTTGGACTCCTTCCTTGTCTTTCTTTGCTTGGTTTGCTTGCATTTTCCGCATACTTTGATCACCTTCTAAGGACTGAAGTCCGACATTGTCTTTCTTTCCTTGTTTTGCTTGCATTTTCCGCATACTTTGATCACCTTCTAAGGACTGAAGTCCGACATTGTCTTTCTTTCCTTGTTTTGCTTGCATTTTCCGCATACTTTGATCACCTTCTAAGGACTGAAGTCCGACATTGTCTTTCTTTCCTTGTTTTGCTTGCATTTTCCGCATACTTTGATCACCTTCTAAGGACTGAAGTCCGACATTGTCTTTCTTTGCTTGCATTTTCCGCACACTTTGATCACCTTCTAAGGACTGAAGTCCGACATTGTCTTTCTTTGCTTGCATTTTCCGCACATTTTGATCACCTTCTAAGGACTGAAGTCCGACATTGTCTTTCTTTGCTTGCATTTTCCGCATACTTTGATCACCTTCTAAGGACTGAAGTCCGACATTGTCTTTCTTTGCTTGCATTTTCCGCACACTTTGATCACCTTCTAAGGACTGAAGTCCGACATTGTCTTTCTTTGCTTGCATTTTCCACATACTTTGATCACCTTCTAAGGACTGAAGTCCGACATTGTCTTTCTTTCCTTGTTTTGCTTGCATTTTCTGCATACTTTGATCACCTTCTAAGAACTGAAGTCCAACATTGTCTTTCTTTGCTTGCATTTTCCGCACACTTTGATCACCTTCTAAGGACTGAAGTCCGACATTGTCTTTCTTTCCTTGTTTTGCTTGCATTTTCCGCATATTTTGATCACCTTCTAAGGACTGAAGTCCGACATTGTCTTTCTTTGCTTGTTTTGCTTGCATTTTTCGCATACTTTGATCACTTTCTAAGGACTGAAGTCCGACATTGTCTTTCTTTGCTTGCATTTTCCGCATACTTTGATCACCTTCTAAGGACTGAAGTCTGACTTTGTCTTTCTTTCCTTGTTTTGCTTGCATTTTCGAAAAACTTTGATCGCCTTCTAAGGACTGATATCCGACTTTGTCTTTCTTTGCTTGCATTTTCCGCATACTTTGATCACCTTCTAAGGACTGAAGTCTGACTTTGTCTTTCTTTCCTTGTTTTGCTTGCATTTTCGAAAAACTTTGATCGCCTTCTAAGGACTGATATCCGACTTTGTCTTTCTTTGCTTGCATTTTCCGCATACTTTGATCACCTTCTAAGGACTGAAGTCTGACTTTGTCTTTCTTTCCTTGTTTTGCTTGCATTTTCGAAAAACGTTGATCGCCTTCTAAGGACTGATATCCGACTTTGTCTTTCTTTGCTTGCATTTTCCGCATAATTTGATCACCTTCTAAGGATTGAAGTCTGACTTTGTCTTTCTTTCCTTGTTTTGCTTGCATTTTTGAAAAACTTTGATCGCCTTCTAAGGACTGATATCCGACTTTGTCTTTCTTTGTTTGGTTTGCTTGCATTTTCCGCATACTTTGATCACCTTCTAAGGACTGATATCCGACTTTGTCTTTCTTTGTTTGTGTTGTTTGCATTTTCCGCAAACTTTGATCACCTTCTAGGGACTGAAGTCCGACTTTGTTTTTCTTTGTTTGTGTTGCTTGCATTTTCGGCAAACTTTGATCACCTGCTAAGTACTGAAGTCCGACTTTGTCTTTCTTTGTTTGTGTTGCTTGCATTTTCGGCAAACTTTGATCACCTGCTAAGTACTGAAGTCCGACTTTGTGTGTCTTTGTTTGTGTTGCTTGCATTTTCGTCAAACTTTGATCACCTGCTAAGGACTGAAGTCCGACTCTGTCTTTCTTTGTTTGTGTTGCTTGCATTTTCGGCACATTTTTCCCACCTGCTAAGGGCTGAAGCCTGACTCCGCCCGTCTTTGCTAGTTTTGCTTGCATTTTCCGCAAACTTTGATCACCTGCTAAGGACTGAAGTCCGACTTTGTCTTTCTTTGTTTGTGTTGCTTGCATTTTCCGCAAACTTTGATCACCTGCTAAGGACTGAAGTCCGACTTTGTCTTTCTTTGTTTGTGTTGCTTGCATTTTCGGCACATTTTTCCCACCTGCTAAGGGCTGAAGCCTGACTCCGCCCGTCTTTGCTAGTTTTGCTTGCATTTTAGGCAAACTTTGATCACCTGCTAAGGACTGAAGTCCGACTTTGTCTGTCTTTGTTTGTGTTGATTGCATTTTCGGCACACTTTTCCCACCTGCTAAGGGCTGAAGCCTGACTCCGCCCGTCTTTGCTAGTTTTGCTTGCATTTTCCGCAAACTTTGATCACCTGCTAAGGACTGAAGTCCGACTTTGTCTGTCTTTGTTTGTGTTGCTTGCATTTTCGGCACATTTTTCCCACCTGCTACGGACTGAAGCCTGACTCCGCCCTTCTTTGCTTGTATTTTCGGCACACTTTTCCCACCTGCTAAGGACTTAAACCTGGCTTTGTCTTTCACAGCGTCTGCCTTTCTGTTTGGGCTATCTTTACCCCCGAAACCGTATTTACCCCCGAAACTGTCTTTACTCCTGCAACAGGAGTCTTCACACCCGAGCGCCTCCTTGGCATGTTCAGTAAATGAGCCACCATGCTTTTCCACAGGGCGTTTATTCCTCTCCTCAAAGGACACCCACCTCGGACCGTACATTCTCCACATACGTGTTTGATTGACCTTCATGATGAGTTTGGTTTCTTCGATGAATTTGTACATCTTTTTGCGGCGCCCCAAGAGGACGTCTCGCATGCCTATACTGTCGCAGACTCCTCCTGCCAAGTGAGCAAAACGCACGGAGACGTGCCATGGGTCCAGTTCACTGATGATGAGGCTCTCCTCCTGCAACAACTTCTCCTGCTCGGCAGTCAGCAGGTGGGTACCAGAGGGTGTGATTCCCAATGCTGCGAAACGTTTTATCTGATCAGGTGATGCTTTGGACTCGGACCCTCTTTCCTGTGAATGCTCTCCTTGATTGCCAATCTTGAATCGTGTTCGTGTGTGGGGTGTTGTTGATTCGCGTTCCTTCTGCTTACCTTTGACATTTGATGAAGATTTTTGGCTGGCATCTACTCTGCAGTACGTTGACATTTTCATTGCTATACTGTCTTTTGTTTCGCTGCCCCTATTCATCGAGCTTTCATTTCTGGCACTATCTTTAGGCTGGCTTTTTTTGTGGAAATCATCTTTGGCTTGGCTGGTTTTTTTAGGGTCTTCTTTTAAATTGGACTGCTTACTCTTACGATCAGCCTCCCTCTCCGGGCTGCTTTGTCTGTTTTGTTTGCTGTAAGTGCCGTCTTCCTCATCATCGCCGGTCTTTCCTCGCTTTTTGTTGGTCTTTTGCTGACGCTCACTGCCCCTATCTCTCCCGTATTCTTCATTATCGCCGGTCGTTTCCCGCTTTTTGTTGGTCTTCTGCTGACGCTCACTGCTCTTATTATCTCTATCGTCTTCCTCATCATCGCTGGTCTTTCCCCGCTTTCTGTTGGTCTTTTGCTGACGACCACTGCTCTTATTATCTCTATCGTTTTCCTCATCATCGCTGGTCTTTCTCCGCTTTCTGTTGGTCTTTTGCTGACGACCACTGCTCTTATTACCTCTATCGTCTTCCTCATCATCGCTGGTCTTTCCCCGCTTTCTGTTGGTCTTTTGCTGACGACCACTGCTCTTATAATCTCTATCGTCTTCCTCATGATCGCTGGTCTTTCCCCGATTTCTGTTGGTCTTTTGCTGACGACCACTGCTCTTATAATCTCTATCGTCTTCCTCATCATCGCTGGTCTTTCCCCGCTTTCTGTTGGTCTTTTGCTGACGACCACTGCTCTTATAATCTCTATTGTTTTCCTCATGATCGCTGGTCTTTCCCCGATTTCTGTTGATCTTTTGCTGACGACCACTGCTCTTATAATCTCTATCGTCTTCCTCATCATCGCTGGTCTTTCCCCGTTTTCTGTTGGTCTTTTGCTGACGACCACTGCTCTTATAATCTCTATCGTCTTCCTCATCATCGCTGGTCTTTCCCCGCTTTCTGTTGGTATTTTGCTGACGACCACTGCTCTTATAATCTCTATCGTCTTCCTCATCATCGCTGGTCTTTTCTCGCTTTCTGTTGGTCTTTTGCTGACGACCACTGCTCTTATTATCTCTATTGTTTTCCTCATCATCGCTGGTCTTTCCTCGCTTTTTGTTGGTCTTTTGCTGACGACCACTGCTCTTATAATCTCTATCGTCTTCCTCATCATCGCTGGTCTTTCCGTGCTTTTTGTTGGTCTTTTGCTGACGACCACTGCTCTTATAATCTCTATCGTCTTCCTCATCATCGCTGGTCTTTCCCCGTTTTCTGTTGGTCTTTTGCTGACGACCACTGCTCTTATAATCTCTATCGTCTTCCTCATCATCGCTGGTCTTTCCCCGCTTTCTGTTGGTATTTTGCTGACGACCACTGCTCTTATAATCTCTATCGTCTTCCTCATCATCGCTGGTCTTTCCTCGCTTTCTGTTGGTCTTTTGCTGACGACCACTGCTCTTATTATCTCTATTGTTTTCCTCATCATCGCTGGTCTTTCCTCGCTTTTTGTTGGTCTTTTGCTGACGACCACTGCTCTTATAATCTCTATCGTCTTCCTCATCATCGCTGGTCTTTCCTTGCTTTTTGTTGGTCTTTTGCTGACGACCACTGCTCTTATAATCTCTATCGTCTTCCTCATCATCGCTGGTCTTTCCCCGTTTTCTGTTGGTCTTTTGCGGACGACCACTGCTCTTATAATCTCTATCGTCTTCCTCATCATCGCTGGTCTTTCCCCGCTTTCTGTTGGTATTTTGCTGACCACCACTGCTCTTATAATCTCTATCGTCTTCCTCATCATCGCTGGTCTTTCCTCGCTTTCTGTTGGTCTTTTGCTGACGACCACTGCTCTTATTATCTCTATTGTTTTCCTCATCATCGCTGGTCTTTCCTCGCTTTTTGTTGGTCTTTAGCTGACGACCACTGCTCTTATAATCTCTATCGTCTTCCTCATCATCGCTGGTCTTTACTCGCTTTTTGTTGGTCTTTTGCTGACGACCACTGCTTTTATTTTCTCTATTGTCTTCTTCATCATCGCTGGTATTTCCTCGCTTTTTGTTGGTCTTTGGCTGACGACCACTGCTCTTGTAATCTCTATCGTCTTCCTCATCATCGCTGGTCTTTCCTCGCTTTTTGTTGGTCTTTTGCTGACGACCACTGCTCTTATCATCACTATCGTCTTCCTCATCATCGCTGGTCTTTGCCCGCTTTTTGTTGGTCTTTTGCTGACGATCACTGCTCTTGTCTCTACCCCTGGCTGCACCTTTCCTGTCACCACTATCACGCTCTGGCTGACCAGACTTTTTCTGTCCTTTCTTCGCAATGTTCTCCGAGGAGTCTTGAGAATCTGACTCTTCGAGAGAAGGCTTCGGACTGCTTTGGGCAGCCGGGCGAGCCTTTGATGGAGGATTTTTCGATTTCCCCGGGGCAATGAGTGTTTGCTCCTCCCCCGAAAGGTAACGAAAGAACTCATCAAAGGAAGGGCATTTATTCCACCTTTTGAGGAAGTTTAAAGGAAGGCCTTGCGATTGGATGCCATCATCAGAAAGCGAAGTGTCATCAACCGGGCCAGAAGACGGTCCCCGGGTTGCCAGGAAGGTGTCTTCTTCTTCTTCTTCCTCTGTGTCTTCCTGGTTGCCAGCAAGGCGTCTTCTTCTTCTTCTTCTTCTTCTTCCTCTTCTCTTTCTTCTTTCTTCTTCTTCCTCTGTGTCTTCCTGGTCGCCAGCAAGGCGTCTTCTTCTTCTTCTTCTTTCTTCTTCTTTTTTCGTGTCTTCCTGGCTGCCAGCCAGACAGTGTCTTGCCCGTTGCCTAGCTCGCAACTGTCTTTTCAGCCTGCTTTGTATACCCACTGGCATGTTTTTCGAGAGAGTTGAATTTGTCACCAGGTCTATCTCCATGAGGCCAAGTTCCCTCAGAAACTCTTCTTCTCTCGCAGGGTCCAGCTTGACCAGCGTTTCATCGTATCTCTCCTCGTCACTGCTGCTGAACTCGCCCTGTTTTGTATTTTGCTTTTTACCTTCGTCTGTATTAGCCTTCCCTGGCTTTCCTTTGCCTTTAGCCTGTTTTTTGTCACCGCCCGTTTTCTTTCCCGTCGTTACTGGGGGAGGTGTATGGTAGTGGTACAGCATGGTATCGGACCCCACCTGTTCGCTCTCGTCGTCTAGTTTAGGGCCGAGGAACGGCTCGTCTAGCTTTTCCCAGTCCTTCTTGGTGCTTTCGCTGCTCAGACAAACAGCAAAGGTGGACATGTGTTTTGTTATAGACATCTGTGTCGATTGCTTCGTGTAAAAAATCTTGTCCTCACACTGTAGTTACCTATTTAGTCTGTTCTGTGCAAATCGACGAAGGTGTTGTTAGAAGTATAACTATCCGGCTCTTTTCAATCAATCAATATTAAGCTTATGAAGCTTTTGTGGAGAGGTCATACGCATACCGTCACTTTCTTCTGTGTTTGTTGTTTCATTTATAAAGCAATTTTGCCTGCATGGAATTTGAAATTTCCAGTCACTCTCCTCTGCACACATACAGACATGCACACACATATATATATATATATACAAAGACGCGCGCGCGCTCACGTTGAAACACACACACACACACATACACACAAGCACACGCACACACACACTTGTGCGCACGCACACACGCTTGCATGCACACGCATAAAAACACATAAACATACACACACACAAACACACGCACACACACACACAAACTCCCCCCTCCACACACACACACACATCCCAGCTCTAAAGCCAATCTTCACTGTACGTACACTGGTTCTGTGGGCGGCGGTAACTGCGGATCGTGGATGGTAGGGAAAGGGTACTGCTCACGATGACGGCGCTGCAGGAAAGGTTCACGTATCCCGTGGTAAGGCTTCACGCAGTCTGTGTGTGGAGGGGGGACAGTTAGGCCTCTGATATTGCAGACCACATCAGGTAGTTCTTCTCCAGGTGCACTTTGTGTTTCTGCAACACTGCCGGGCAGTGCTGCTTGTGTCTGCAGCGTTTCCACTGTGTTTGATACGTCATCAGAAACCGGGACGTCCCCAGGGACAATCTCAGGCGTTTCGATCACTGCAAGCAAATACGCAGAGACTCGAATCAACAATTTTTCCACAGGAGTGGGGGCAAAATTAGTATCATAGGATTTTCATTTTACCTTAAATTCTAAGATGTTTCATATACTGCGGCTAAATAATACTCAATTATTTACATTAGTGTGCACAGTTGCATATAACTTATAAGGATGGGTTGGTAAACACCAGAGATACGGCTTTGGCATGATTTCCACGCCATGCGCCCCCTTAAGGCCAGCTTCCAAGGTGAAAAACGACAAAAAACGTGTTCAAATCTTTCTGCCATAGCATTTCAGAAACACTGCTGATCTTTCCCATTTTTGGTTCATATATTCTTCAAGTGTGTCTGAGCGCTCAGACATAATTCAGTTAAGTGTAATAGAAAGTTTTGATGTCTAAAAAAAAATATATATTAAATATAAAAAAACACCATGACGAAAATGTATGATAATCATTTCCCAAATAACTCTTAATGCAAGACAGATACAGACATGAAATTTTACACACTTACCACAAATTGAGCACTAAACAGTGTGCTATTTTTACAAGAGTGTATTTTGCAGAATTTAATTTTTTTTTATATTCTGAAATTATGACTTTTATGTGACTCTCATAGGGATGTTTACATGTGCTCTAATGTTCCAATAAAATAGCAAAATGTGCCTTTGTTATCAATCATGCAGCACACAAAATTTTATTTGATTTCATTAAATAGTTTTTGAGATGTGTGGGAAATAGTGATGGTATGTGTGTAAAACGCGTTTTAGAGAAAAACGAGTTTAAAGTTTAAGATAACTTTAATATGACTGTTGTGCATGAGTCAGATGAGAATGCCTATTTTTTTTTTGTTCCAATATACACTTTGGGGCAAAAGAAATGCTCACCTTATCTACTCATGGGCCCCAGCAAGGTAAAATTCCCCCCCGATTCTCATTTTGTCCTACTGTCTCATATATGCGCGGATCTTCCTGGCAAACTTTGCGGCGTCAGATGCTTGAATCTGTGCTCCTCTGACACAATTTCTGTCAATTAGCTGGAAACACAGTCTTGCCCATTTGCCTACATCCAGTCCAAGTTTTTCAAACACAGCAAAGCGTCCACATTCTCCATCATTGAAAACAATGGGGGCATCATTTACAGCCAGTCAAATCCTCTTCTTGCCGACAAAGATGGTCTTGGGGCGGCACCGCTGCCATATCACATTGTGAAATGACTCATTTGTATTTTGTGAGCCACCATGTAGACACTTTCTAAGCAGAGAATCCTGTGACAGAGTTGTAGACACTTTCTAAGCAGAGAATCCTGTGACAGAGTTTCAAACACTGGCTGGATGGCATCAGTCACATAATCAGGAAGAGCATTCTTGTCTGGGTCTCCTTTGCCTGTTTCTTCAGTCGCCTGTGATGCCACATAGCCCAGATATCCTGCCTCATCTGGTTAATGTTTCCAACATTGTTCCTTATAGCAGCTCCATAGTGACCCTGCATGTTCAAAATTGCCTTTTTAGTCAACCCCCCCCCCCCCCCCCCCCCCCCCCCTTTCACTGTTTTGCCATTGCCTGTTCTCATTTACAGTCTGGGCAGAGAAAAGAAAAAACAAACTGTACCAACAGTTTACAATCAATCAAACGAAATCCAGTCAGATCACTGTCACTGTCAAACTCCATTTCTTCTTCTTCTTCTTTCAATTTTGACTCGGACGCAGTCAACTTAGGCTTGCTTTCCTCAGCCGTAGGCTCAGACGAGGTGGAGGGGGTAGCGTGCACATCGCCACCTTCAGCTTCGCTGTCACTGCTTCTCGCTGCCGATGTGGGCTCAGTTTGCTGCTGATAAGTCCCTCTTCTGCCAGTCGGGTTCCCAGTCCGACTCTTCTTCTTGTAGGTCTTCCTTTTCTTCGTCATTCTGGTGTTTACAAATTGTTTTCCCTTCGAAACACGTGTTTTGTTTACAGTTGCTGTGAACGGAAGTGAAAAAACAAAACATGGCACAGCAGAAAGGCTTTGCCAAGCACGGTTTGAAAGCTGCTCTCTGATTGGCTGAAACCAGACCCCTCTGTTCTTTGGCATGCTTAACATCGACCAATGAAAATACGTCTTTCTAACGAGTTCGGCTGTCAAATCAAGCTTGTAGATTTGGTTTCGCTGAGCACAGTGGTCTTTGAATGAATCGTCTGCTACATTCCAAACCGAAGAAATGTACTTTCAAAGTTTATGAATATTTAATGAGCTGCCACAAGGCATTTTTTGACACACCCCTGATGCACATTTAATTAAAATAAAAATATTTAGGTTGTTTTTTGCCGCAAAATTATTGCATAGCGTGATAGTTGAGTGGTTTATGTACTTAACACAGCAAACAACCCAAATAACCAAAAATGTTAAAAAAATGTTATTTTCACCTTGGAAGCTGGCCTTAAAAGACTGAATGAGAAAGAACACCTTGCAGGGGGGCCGGTTAGCCCAGTTGGTAGAGCACTGGACTTGTGATCCTAAGGTCGCAGGTTCGACTCCGGGCCGGGACGGACACGGGTCAACTTTATGTGCAGACCCAGAGACGGTAGCCATGTCCCCCCCCCCCACCCTGGTCACCACAATGGCACGTAAAAGACCTCGGTCATTCTGCCATAAGTGCAGATGGCTGTTACCACCTAAACACGCATACACTTGTGTATCTCATCAAAATCCGTGAGGGCGTAAAACTCGAATTATCATGCAACCCATATTTAGTCCTTAAGAGGCGAAACATTTAGCCTGTAGGACATGATGATGAAGCATTCTCTATTTTTAACACCTTGCAACCCTCCCTTCCCCCTTGGAATCTCTCTTTTGGCTCACCAGCATGGGAATGTTTGAACACACCTGTGCCAAGCTGGAAACTATCCTCGGGGCCTTTGCTGCCTTGGGACACACGTTGATGATCAGCAGAAACGGCTGGGTCTTCTGATATAGTGTCTGCCACATGATGGCTGCCAAGAGATAGCTCTGGTACAGTTTGACTTTGTGATACCCATGGTACAGTTTGACTTTGAGATACCCCTGGTACAGTTTGACTTTGAGATACCCCTGGTAAAGTTTGACTTTGTGATACCCATGGTACAGTTTGACTTTGAGAAACCCATGGTACTGTTTGACTTTGTGATACCCCTGGTACAGTTTGACTTTGAGATACCCCTGGTACAGTTTGACTTTGTGATACCTCTGGTACAGTTTGACTTTGAGATACCCCTGGTCCAGTTTGACTTCGAGATACCCCTGTTACAGCTTGTCTTTGAGATACCCCTTGTACAGTTTGACTTTGTGATATCGAGCCTGTTGAAGGCTGATCCTCCGGTACTATTCCTGCAAAAGGCTGGCTCTCCAGAAATGAGTCTGAAGTAGTTGGACTCCTCGCTGTTGTGTCTACAACAGGCTGGCCACCAGAAGCGACTTCTACAAGTGTGTGATCTTCAGAGATTGCGCCTTCAACTGGCTGGCCCTCCGAGGTCCCTTTTGCAGCAGCCTGATCTTCCGATGTTGGGTGAGCGACCGACTGACCCTTGGGTACGGTTGGGCTGTCCTTCAAACGAATTGCAGCAACTGGGATTTGCTCTGAAGAAACGTCTGGATTGTCCTCTGTGGGCATCAGTTTCTGGGTGACTATCTCTGGTCGGTCTTGAGGACAGAAGCAGTCCAACTCCACCAGGACCTTTTCTACCACTAGCTCAGATTCCATCTGCACAGAATAAAAACCAACAATAAGAGATAAGGTCAAAGATTCTCCGACATGTTTTCACATTGTGAATGATTCCTTACTGCACGGACAACAGACTGACATGTTCTCTCTCAGAGATTCTGCTACAGCTGGTTATCCCCCCCCCCTTCCCAAACCCCCCGCACTTCCGATTAGCTTTAAAAGGGAAGTCGGACACATCCTTGTTCTGTCACTTCCGAAAACCATAACATCTCCACAGAAATAACTGTATCAAAGTCTTTTACCTGTCCCACCGCCGCACGTATGCAAGGCAGGACGGGTCTCCTGTTATAGATGTAGGCCATGGTGACGTAGCTGATGACGTCATGGAATTTCTCCAATTGGTTCAGAGCATGCAGGAGGTTGTCCAACAGTTTCCCTTTCAGAACACGCAGAAGACATCCTGCATGCCAGCGATCCGAGAACAGGAACTCGAAGAACCCCTCTGAATAAGGAAAACACATCTTTCGATCTCCACTTGCCCAAAACTATGATTTGGACATGAACACGCTTGTAAACATTTCGTCAGTATATAAGCTTAATCTTTTTGATTATACAGCAGCAGATATGATTTGGAGGATACGGCTACATTCGTTTCAGTTACTGGACCTTGGGTTCAAAAAAGGTTAAACGCTGAAAAAGAAAACCCCTTTGGAAACTGACTCGATGGCAACGAGCAAAGAAGTAATCAAAATCATTTAATCGTAGCTTTAATTCAATGGAACCATCGAAATGCTTAGGGTAATTAAAAGGTTGTTACTTCGTTTCTGTTAAACTTAAAGGTCTTTCAGTCATGACATATGCTATTACGACGATATAAGCTTCTGAACCATGTGAACAGCGAGTCAGAGAAACGATCTCGCCTGTCACACATAACACAGTAACAACCTTGTCTACACGTGCCACGCTTAACCGTCCTTACCTGCATCAAGTTCCAGTTTTCTTATCATAAACGAAGGCCTCGACGCTGCTGGGCCGTCATTCCTGCCCTTCTGTCCGAGTCCTGCATTGAGCTGACATCCCTCGTTAGCGTCCACTGCCTCCACTCGACCTTGGCCTTGACCTCCAGCATCGTTTCGGCGAACCACGTCCTCCACCAATACTACTGAAGGGTGCTGGAAACCGAGCGCGCCTTTGGCCTTGAACCACGTTGGCTCCAAGGTATCGAGCTGGTCGCTCGTGAAGCCTTCCCGCTCATCGGGGATGTAGGTATTCCAGTCTACCCGCCCCCGGTGTAGTGCACGGGCCTCGTACGCCCGCCGACCCGTCTCTAACATGCTGACGGCTTGATCTTCTTTTTGTGCCTGGAAAGATCGTTTTCATCGTGCATTTTGACCCCTGTTCTTTTTGTGATAGATGATGTGATTTTAGATGAGACGACTAGTATTTTTGCCAACGCACATCTTAGTCATCTTAAGCAAACCATTGCCCCGTGTTCTCATCCCCTCTTTCTTCGTTGAGGTTTGTCCTGCCAGAGTGAGAAGACATTGCGTCATTTACATTATGTGACTGATCAACCGGACATGCTCTTCTTCTGGTCGCAAAACGCTGAAACCCCCAGTCGCATATTGCCGCCGCTTCTTCTACGATGGAAAAGTGTCCGAGAGCGTGGCCAATCTTGGGCCAAACGTGGCAGGATCTCCATGAGCGTGGTTTGGTCGGGGTGGGATCTGCTAGGTCGGGAAGCTGAGCGCTCTCCCTTCGCTTATTTTGAACTGCACAAAACAAGCGTAGCCGGGTTGTGGCGCAGTACAGTCGTAACGCCGACCCGTCTCTAACATGCTGACGGCTTGATCTTCTTTTTGTGCCTGGAAAGATCGTTTTCATCGTGCATTTTGACCCCTGTTCTTTTTGTGATAGATGATGTGATTTTAGATGAGACGACTAGTATTTTTGCCAACGCACATCTTAGTCATCTTAAGCAAACCATTGCCCCGTGTTCTCATCCCCTCTTTCTTCGTTGAGGTTTGTCCTGCCAGAGTGAGAAGACATTGCGTCATTTACATTATGTGACTGATCAACCGGACATGCTCTTCTTCTGGTCGCAAAACGCTGAAACCCCCAGTCGCATATTGCCGCCGCTTCTTCTACGATGGAAAAGTGTCCGAGAGCGTGGCCAATCTTGGGCCAAACGTGGCAGGATCTCCATGAGCGTGGTTTGGTCGGGGTGGGATCTGCTAGGTCGGGAAGCTGCACGCTCTCCCTTCGCTTATTTTGAACTGCACAAAACAAGCGTAGCCGGGTCGTGGCGCAGTACAGTCGTAATGCAGATTTTTTTTTTAAATTTGACATGTGCAGGATTTTGACGGCGATATGCCCCGATTTGATAACTTTTTCAGGTCTGAGTGATCGGCATGGTCTTCGTAAGGACGTAGCGCTGTCTGACGGGGGCCTGAGCACAATACGAGGTTAAATGCAAGAAAGACAGCTTTGTTACTTTGTCACTTTTGAATGCAATACGGATGGTAACTCATGAGTCCAGTGCTGTGGCCTAATTAAAACAGCCGTTAACTGATGGTAGTATTTCATGCAACTTTCTACCTCAGGCTTCTTTCAGCTTGAACTGCAGGGTCGTTAGGTTTTTGTACTCGAAAGGTTGCAATAAATCACTTCGGGTTCTATCCTCCTGTTATCGGTTGTTTTAAAAATTAAAATTTTACAAGTTGACAATTTGTGTGTTCCTATTCATAGTGGATGGGACTTCTGCCGTGCTATTCACTGCAAACACGCGCGCGCAAACGAACGAACGCACGCACGCACGCACATAATCACAATCACACACTGTGACACACACTCACACAAACACACATTCTGTCTCTCTCTCTCTCTGTTCAACACAAAACTGTCTCGAGTACCCATGAGCTTTCTACAAGGAAAAGGATAAGTGTGTGTGTGTGTGTGCGTTAATAGTGAGCAAGCGTGCCCGAGAGAGAGAGAGAGAGAGAGAGAGAGAGAGAGAGAGAGAGAGAGAGAGAGAGAGGTCTGAATATTTTAATGAGTAGGCCTTGGGCCCTTTTCATGGAGATGAGCACATCTCAAGCACCAGCATACAAATGCACATGGTAAACAAAAACAAGAACATCCTACTCATTATATATATATATATATATATAAAGTGAGAGAGAGAGAGAGAGAGAGAGCGAGAGAGACAGAGAGAGAGAGAGAGAGAGAGAGAGAGAGAGAGAGAGAGAGAGAGAGAGAGAGAGAGAGAGAGAGAGAAGAAGAAGAAGAAGAAATCGCAACCAAGAAAAGTCGCAAGCGAAGCCTGAAGAGGAAACGCAAGCATGAGTAGTCTCACACGTTCTGTGCAAGTTGTGACAGTCTTTTTGTTATTTCAAGTCAATAATTATACTGTTTAGCTTTATACTTACTGTCTATCCCAGTGTCGATATCGTGGCAACAATTAGAAGACACCACGAGTGCAACATCTTGGGATAAGCACAGGCCATGATGATGGAAGGGCGCTGGTTCTGAGCGACGCTTAGTTCTCGAGATAGGTGTGACCACATGACGTCATTTATACTTTCGTCATCGAAGATCTTTCGTATTTCAAGCAGTGTCATTTCCCAGTTCTGTGTTCTGCGGTCGTTTTGACTGACTTGACAAGTTGAGAAAACCAATGACATTTCATTTTTGCGAAGCAACTGAATATGAAAAGAAAAGAAAGCGCGCAGAATGATGTTTGGGTCCTGCAAGACTTTATGACCAACGATTTCTCCCTTGAAAGAAAATGAAAATGTCTGCTTTTCGTCTGCTTTGAAGGTAGGGAAATTTTACAGCGCACACGGTAAATTGCAAGTCGTATTGGACAAGAATGTTGTTATTCTTCTTTCTTCGAAGTACCATAGATTTGTTCTTGGCCATATTTTCGAGCTGTGCATTGTTATATTATGGGAAAAACACGTTTGAACGCAAATTCGCAGAGAAATGTTGATAATTTGCTCCGGAACTGCAACGTCGTTTTGCCAAAACAAAAAATTCTGGCTCAATATGCGGAAACATGCTGGTAGTGTCATATTTTTTAAATGGGTGTGGAAGAACTGCTCATAATTAACATAGAACTCCGGCCCTGTTCTTTTTTTCGTCACACCCAAAACCGTTATTTGTTTTGGGCGACGCAGCATTATGACGTCATACATTGAAACTCAACGACGTCACACAATCCAAGCACGTGGACCTATTCTGATTTACGTTCTATATTCGAAAATAGGTTTCTTCTTCTTTTTTCTTCGTTTATGGGCTGAAACTCCCACGTTCACCCATGTTTTTGCATGCGTGGGTTTTTACGTGTATGACTGTGACCGTTTTTACCCCGCCATTCAGGCAGCATACATCGACTTCGGGGGAATGAAAATAAGTTGAATTCGTTTTCATTGATTGATTTGTTGATTTGCAAAAAAAAAAAATCTGTCTTAAAATGATCCGACACCGATCAATGCACAGCTTAGTGGCGATTGCGAACATGTTCTATAACTCAGTCTTACCTTCCGGGTCTTACTTTCACTTTCGTTTTAATCATTTTGCTTGCCCTCGATCGTGTCCTTCGTCTTTTGCTTTCGCTCCTGTATCATTATGACGACAAACCTACCTCAACGTCACAGAGCACATCAAAGAAAGCTCGTGTTTTCATGTGTCGAAGAAGCCTTCTATTTGCGTTTTTATCGCAGCCGAGTGCATTAACAGTTCAAAAATCCTCCCATAGTAGTACAACAAGTCCAAAACTACCCAACGACGACATCTGTGGACCTCGACAGTTTTCTGTTCACGCGAGTGCATAAATTAACCTAGTTATTAAGTTGTTTACCCACAGAATCGTGACGAAATCGTCGTCCGCTTTGTCGTGACGTTAGTGTCGTCTGCTTTGATGCACCCGAGTTGTTGGCCTTTAAGTCAACACCCGTGGTTTGTGGAATTCTGTTTGTGATGGGGTCTGGTGGTTTCCGATTGTCAGTATGTTCATGGAAACCTTCGGGTTTGCATAACAGTTTTTATAACCTGTTTGATTGCACTTCGCTTCCCGAGGTGACCGTAGTGTTTCGGCACTCGGTTACATCTGGCGCTTGCGAGCAGGAATGGGACTCGGCATGATATGTTCAGGTAATGGCATAATATGACCACTGAACATTTTCGTGCTGTTCCCATTCTGCGAACTTGGGATGGACAGTGGTCCCCCGGTTCGGAACTTCGGGACGAAGTTCATTTCAAACGGGGGCGATTGTGACAGGGGAGGCTACCGCTCCTTTCACAGCAGACTCTGCACCCGAGTTGTTGGCCTTTAAGTCAACACCCGTGGTTTGTGGAATTCTGTTTGTGATGGGGTCTGGTGGTTTCCGATTGTCAGTATGTTCATGGAAACCTTCGGGTTTGCATAACAGTTTTTATAGGGCTAAGAAATTAGCCCTAACATTTTCAAACCTGTTTGATTGCACTTCGCTTCCCGAGGTGATCGTAGTGTTTCGGCACTCGGTTACAGTGTTAAACGGTTTTTATACGGCAGAGTACTTTTTTGCAAACAGGTTTTCTGCAGTAAAACAACAGCACCGTTTTACTGCAGCATTCTTGATTTAAATTTTACTGCAGTAAAATGTTTTGCTCCAGAAAAACCCGTTGCTTTGGCGAAAGATGACATTATGCAGAAATGCTGCAGAAAAGACAGTTTTTCTCCAGCATTTCGGTTTTTCTGCAGAATAACTGAATAATGCCAAAATGCTGAAGAAAAAGTGTAAACAGTTTTTCTGCAGTAAAACAACATCACCGTTTTACTGCAGCATTCTTGATTTCAATTTTACTGCAGTAAAACTGTTTTACTGCAGAAAAAAACGTTGCTCTCGCGAAAGATGACATTATGCAGAAATGCTGCAGAAAAGACAGTTTGTCTCCAGCATTTCGGTTTTTCTCCAGAATAACTGAATAATGTCATAATCCGCCATGAGCCAGTACAAAATGCTGCAGAAAAAGTGTAAACAGGTTTTCTGCAGTAAAACAACAGCACCGTTTTACTGCAGCATTCTTGATTTCAATTTTACTGCAGTAAAATGTTTTGCTGCAGAAAAAAAACGCTGCTTCGGCGAAAGATGACATGCAGAAATGCTGCAGAAAAGACAGTTTTTCTCCAGCATTTTGGTTTTTCTGCAGAATAACTGAATAATGTCATAATCCGCCAAGGATAATAATGCGACTCGTCTTCGACTCGTCGGCATTATACTTGTCTCGTCTAAATATCGGACCCTATTGCTACGCTGAAA